>NW_027466129.1:2625000-2695000 GCF_046127955.1 Nelusetta ayraudi | reverse complement strand
TGCAGCGCCTTTCGGCCCCTCGCCCCTCCACACACACACACACACACACACACACACACACACACACACACACACACACACACACACACACACACACAACTCAACTCTGCTGTTTCCTGCTACTGTACCCTCCCCACTCCCCATCATCCTCCCTCCACACACACTGAGATATCAGTGGCCCCACTAGGGAATTCCTCTTCTTCTTCCTTTTTGATGGCTCCACAGTGAGCAGGAAGCTACAGATAGCATCTGTTAGCTTAGCATAAGGCTGATGATTTGTTTTGCCTCTGTCTGTCTGCCTGAGACTCTCCTGCAGCAACCAGGTATTGCATCCACTGACATCACAGTGGAGGCAGAGCTAACTAACCATCATCATCATCATCATCATCATCATCGTCATCATCATCATCATCATCATCATCATCATCATCATCATCACCGCTATTAACCCCAGCATCATCACCATCTCTACCATCATCATCACCACCATCATCATGACCATCACCATTATCATCATCATCATCATCATCATCTCCACCATCATCAGCACCATCATCATTGCCATCTCCACCATCATCATCATCATCATCATCATCACCATCATCATCATCATAATCACCATTATCATCATCATCATCACCACCATCATCATCATCATCATCATCACCACCATTATCATCATCATCATCATCATCACCACCATTATCATCATCATCATCATCATCATCATCCTCATCATCACCATCTCCGCCATCCTCATCACCATCCTCATCATCACCATCTCCACCATCATCATCATCATCACCATCATCATCATCATCATCCTCAAGACAATCAGCAACTCTGACTTCTGAAATGAGACGGCTGGTTGTTAGTGGTTACCTGTTGTTATGGTTACCGCCTCCCTCTGTAACTGGGAAAAAGAGCTCAAGTACGCACACACGCACACACGCACACACACACACACACACACACACACACACAGAGAACTGCTGTTGATGCTGCTCCCACTTGATCAGCAGAGCAGGGAGATGATGGAGGAGTGCCAAGTGGGGGGTGGAGTGGGGGTCGGGGGTGGGGGGGTTGAATGGTAGCAGGAGGGGGACGTTGGAGGGGGTGAGAGATGGTGGTTGGGGGGAGGGGAGGGGAGGTTCAGTCAGCGTCCAGCAGTGGGGTCACATGGTTCCTGTCCTCACACCTGCTCACCATGAATCACTGCGGTCCACTCGCTCAGCCAGGAGCAGAGGAGGAGGAGCTGCTAGCCCTGCGCTAACATTAGCTTTTAGCTTGTGTAGCTTTAGCTCCTTTAGACCCCACTTCTGGCTATGGTGAAAGGGGGGCGTAGCCTGAGGCGGTTTGACCAGGTGTTGACGACACACACACACACACACACCGCCACAAAAAGGAAAAGGAGGAGAAATCTCGCCCTCTGCCGCTTCCCCTTCATTACCAAGAGTTCTCCGGCAACAGTGACGGCGGCGGTGGCGCAGCGCTCGTATCCAGTGCGTGAAATCGCTGCGTTGCCACTGGCCAGTCAGATGGATGTTTGTGACTTATTATTCATGGCTGCGCTCTGAGGACAGCGCGCTAATCCAGAGGGCGGGGAGATGCACATAGTTCTTATCATGATGAGGCGGCGGCGGTAGCATCAGATAAGGAGGAGCAGGAGGAGGAGGAGGAGGAAGAGGAGGAGGAGGAGGAGGATAAATATAGAGCCGGCGCTTTGTTTTTCTAATCCAGCCACAGGGCCAAGGAACTAACCTTTTAAATAGGTCACCTTCCCCGCTTTTAGAAAGAGCCGCGCTGCCCACTGGCCCCTGCTGCCTGCCTGTGTGTGTGTGTGTGTGTGTGTGTGTGTGTGTGTGCATGCGTGCGTGTGCATGTGCAATCAGGGTGTTTTTTTTGCATGACGGGACTGTGTTTCTGTGTGTTTCCAGGCTGAAACTCACTGAGTCTGTCTGAAAGGAACCTGCAGGGGGCGCCATGGCGAGGAACGAACTTGGAAGAAGTTCCAGCTCCGAGAGGTTCTGCTGTGGCTGCGGCTGCTGCTGATGCTGTTACTGCTGCTGCTGCTGCTGCTGCTGCTGCTGCTGCTGCTGCTGCTGCTGGTCTGACAGGAAGTGCCATGACAGGTGATCAGATGATCATGTGATCATGTGACGACGCTACTCATCGACTGACGCTGCAAAATTACACAAAATTGCATTAAAAACTAGAAAAACAAATGGGGGGTAAGCTTTCATTGGATATGACCTGGAATGGGGGCGGGGCTTAGATTACATTCTGCAATAAATTTAAAAAAGGTTTCAGTCAGTCGACTTATTCCAAACGAAGGTTTCCTGGTTTGGACTTCCTGATGCGTCTGAGGCCTCACTGTCTCATCTCCTCTCCTCGACAAAGACGCCATCATGTTGAGTGTTTGTGCAGCTTGATAAAGGCTCCATTATGTGCTGCTGCTGCTGCAGAGTGTGGCCCCGGGGCCCCGGGTCTGGGTTGGGTCCCGGGGCCACACTCTGCAGCAGTACATAGCATTCTGCACAAAGACCAACACCGAGCACACAAACTGAAAGAGACCAATGAAAAGAAGCAGCTCTTTGTGTTGCGTGTGTGTGTGTGTGTGTGTGTGTGTGTGTGTGTGTGTGTGCATTAAAGAAGCAGGTCAGGTGTTATATAACTTGAAAAGAGAAGACGAGTGGACGAGAAGATCCCCTCTGCCTGCCTGCCTGCCAGGCTGAAACAGGAAGTAGCTCCTGCAAACCAACCAATATCCAATAACAAGGTGTGTTTGAGCTCCACCTCCTCCTTGTGCAGGTGCAGGAGGGGGGAGAGGTAGAGGAGGAAGAGGAGGAGGAGGACTTCTTCCAACTGGAGTTTGACAACAAATTAATTCCAACAAAAGATAACAGAGAGAAAGCCAACAACAACAACAACAACAACAACAACAACAGGGCAAACTGGTCCTTTTTTTCTCACTCTCTCTTTTCTTCTTTTTTCCTTTTCTTTTTTCTTTCTTTTCTTTTGGCTTTCTTTCCGTTTTTCAATTTTTTCTTCTTTTTTTCTGTTTTTCTTTTGTTTTTTGCCTTTTTTTTCTTTTTTCTCTCTTTTTTTAAAAAGCTAATTTAAACCATCAGCTGACCTGGAGGGGGAGGAGTCTCAGCTCAGCTCAGCTTTGCTCACTGATATTTATGTGGGTTTTTTTTGTATATCATTGTGGCTTTATTTCATCAATACATATATATATATATATATATATATATATATATATATATATATATATATATATATATATATATATATATATATATATATATAAATATATATATATATATATCTTCAGGTAGTTTATATCTAATAAAAGACACCAAACGTCACTGCTGCCATGAGAGAGAGAGAGATAGAGGGAGAGAGGGAGAGAGCGAGTGAGTCAGTGAGAGGCGGGGATTGAGAGAGAGCAAGTGAGGTGGGGTGAGAGAGTGAGAGAGAGAGAGAGTGTGCGAGAGAGACAGGCAGTCAGACAGCGGAGGCAGCCCAGCGGTGAGGATCTCACTCTGCTCCGCTCGGATCTATCCAGCCCTCCGCTGCCTCTCCTCTGCCCTCCTCTCCCCGGCTCCAGCAGCAGCAGCAGCAGCAGCAGCAGCAGCAGCAGCACCTCCAGCCTCCATGACCGCGGCGGTGTCAGCAGTGGCAGCAGCAGCAGCAGCGGCGGCGGCAGCAGCAGTTGACGAGCGGCCGTGATCCGGCCATCTGCTGCGCGGGAGGCAAACACAGCGGAGGAGGAGATGCCGCGGATCAACAAGTCCCTCCTGATCTTCAGCAGAGACCGTTGATGGCGGCGGGATGGAGATAGCCTTGGTGAGCTTCGAGAACGGCGACGCCAAAGGAAGCGGAGGAGGTGGGGGTGGAGGAGGAGGAGGTGGAGGAGGAGATGTCGAGGAGAGCTGCCGGAACGCCCTGGACGTCCCTCAGCCAGCCTTTGTCCAGACTGGACTGGGGGAGGACTTTGGCAAGGAGCTGAACACCCGGGGGAGTCCGCAGCAGCAGCAGCAGCAGCAGCAGCATCAGCCGTATCTCCTCCACAGCGGCTGGAAGATCAACGACATGAACAGCACCTTTGGCTGTGGCGAGAACGCGGTGGAGGCACTGCTGCGCGCCGACCACAGCCCGCACCTGTTCGACGACGACCTGCTGGACGCCGACACTGACGCTGAGAGCAGCGAGCGGGTGCTCATCAACATCGCCGGGCTGCGCTACGAGACCCAGCTGGGAACCCTCAACCAGTTCCCCGACACCCTGCTGGGCGACCCGGCCAAGAGGATCAAGTACTTCGACCCGCTGAGGAATGAGTACTTCTTCGACCGGAACCGGCCCAGCTTCGACGGCATCCTATACTTCTACCAGTCGGGCGGGAAGATCCGCCGGCCTGTCAATGTCTCCATCGATGTGTTTGCCGACGAGATCCGCTTCTATCAGCTGGGTGAGGAGGCCATGGAGAGGTTCCGTGAGGACGAGGGTTTCATCAAGGAGGAGGAGAAGCCGCTGCCGCAGAACGAGTTCCAAAAGCAGGTGTGGCTGATCTTCGAGTACCCGGAGAGCTCCAGCCCGGCCCGGGGTATTGCCATCGTGTCGGTCCTCGTCATCACCATCTCCATCATCACCTTCTGCCTGGAGACGCTGCCCGAGTTCCGGGATGAGCGGGAGCTGGCGGCCAGCAGCCGGCCGGACAACAGCACAGCACCGCGGCCCTCGCTAACCTTCAGCGACCCCTTCTTCATCATCGAGACCACTTGCGTCATCTGGTTCACCTTCGAGCTCTTTGTGCGCTTCTTCGCCTGCCCCAGCAAGTCTGAGTTCTCCAAGACCGTCATGAACATCATCGACATCATGTCCATCATGCCTTACTTCATCACCGTGGGCACTGAGCTGGTGGAGCAGCAGGATGAGGAGCACCAGAACGGCCAGCAGGCCATGTCCCTGGCCATCCTCAGGGTCATCCGGCTGGTCCGGGTCTTCCGGATCTTCAAGCTCTCCAGACACTCCAAGGGGTTGCAGATCCTAGGCCAGACTCTCAAGGCCAGCATGCGGGAACTGGGCCTGCTCATCTTCTTCCTCTTCATCGGTGTCATCCTCTTCTCCAGCGCCGTCTACTTCGCCGAGGCCGACGAGCCTGAGTCCCACTTCTCCAGCATCCCAGACGCCTTCTGGTGGGCCGTGGTCACCATGACCACAGTGGGCTATGGCGACATGCGGCCCGTGACGGTGGGCGGCAAGATCGTGGGCTCGCTGTGCGCCATTGCCGGCGTGCTGACCATCGCGCTGCCCGTGCCCGTCATCGTCTCCAACTTCAACTACTTCTACCACCGAGAGACGGATCAGGACCAGTCCTCGCTAAAGGACGAGCCCCACAGCGGCAGGAACAGCCCCGAGCTCAAGCGTAAGGGCAGCAAGTCGTCGGCTAAGTCCCAGGACGGCGAGGACACCGAGGGCGGTGGCGGCACGTCGGTGGAGAAGGCCAACCTCAAGGCCAACAGCAGCCTGGACTTCAAGAGGTCGCTGTACGCCTTCTGCCTGGACACGCGAGAGACGGACCTGTAGCCCCACAGCAGCCTGCACCAGCTCTGGAGGTGACGGAGGTGGAGGAGGACATAGGGAGGGGAGCGGAGAGCGGTGGAGGGTCCGGAGCGACAGGGGCAAAGAGAGCAAAAGCACATTTTTAGTCCATGTGACGCAGTGCGCAGAGAACAATCACTCAAGCTGGACTTGGAGTAGAGACTCACACGGTGGGAGGATTAAATCACCCTCTGTATTTACAGACCAGTAGAAGCCAGTGGAGGCCAGCAGAGACCAGGGGAGACCAGGGGAGAACAGGTGAGACCAGGTGAGAGTAGTACAGAAAAGGAAAGACCAGCAGAGATCAGTAGAGACCAAGAAAGAACAAACAGCAGAGACCAGTAGAGACCAGTCGACACCAGGAAAGACCAGCAGAGACCAGTAGAGAACAGCAGAGACCAATAGAGACCAGAAGAGATCCTCATCATCACTGTTCCATTTCCCCTCTGTCTGGTTGTTCTGTTTACACCACACACGCACACACACACACACACAGGTCTTTGAGACCTCCTCTCCCTCCTGCTCCTCCTCCTCTACACTCTCAGAGGACCTATTCTATGACAGCAGCTTTGTTGAGTGACACTGAGCTTGAAGAAGGAAACCCTTTTTTTGCCCCCTGATGACGTCACAACCTGCGGGGGTCAGATGTCAGGGGTCAGTTGACGGGAGGAGAGGACCGCCAGGACAGAGCTCCGCCTCTCCAGGTGAGACAGGTGAGTCTCCTCCTGTAGCACCTCCCTGCCAGAGAGGCAGCAGGAGGTGGACAGTCTCCCCCTGCTGGTCAGCTGCAGTACTGCTCCTCCCGCTCCCCAGGCCTGGTCTCTGCTTACGAGGCGGTTGCTCTCCCAAGTGTTTTTTCTTTCTGTGCGGGTGCTGGAGGTGGTGCTGCAGCGGCCATCTTTGGCTTTTATTTTTTTTCTTGTGCGGCGTTGTTTTGCAAAATGCACGCAGCCTGCTGTTGCTCGTGGGCCAGCGTGGGGGCGCTGTGGCTGTGTTTGGAGTGCAAGGGTCGACTAGAAGGGAAATGTCATGTGGAGGAGAGAGTTTGAGACGGGACTGTGGGTTTATTATCATCATCATCATCATCATCTTTATCATCATACTCATCATCTTCATCATCATCTTCATCATCATCTTCATCATCCTCATCATCTTCTTCGTCATCATCTTCTTCATCATCATCATCATCATCATCAACTTCATCATCATCATCATCACCACCATCATCTTCATCTTCTTCATCATCAGGATTTCTGATTCATGTTGATTTCCTTGCTGCCGGCGGCTCGGCACGGCTGACTGATGGATTAGTCAGAGTCGAGTGTCCCCGGAGCGGAGCGAGCAAGCAAGCGAGCGTTAATCTGCGACATGGTGGACTTGGTCACATGACCTCGGCGTGTCCCTGGCGCCCGTGGGAGTACCAGGGAGCGAAATGTAGCTACGACTTCCTGTTTGAGCAAAGGACGATCTGAAAATCTTTCAGAGCCGATTAAAGTGACACCCGCCTGTGTGTGTGTGTGTGTGTGTGTGTGTGTGTGTGTGTGTGTGTGTGTGTGTTTGGTTGGGCTCAGGACCTGGGAAGCTAAAGGAAGTTGTGCTTTTATTTTGAAACCGAAACCTCTTAGCGTGGATTTAGGAATTAGCCCTGTATTTGCAGTCTGGCTATAATAAAAACCTGCTTGCCGATGACCTCAGATTAGCTCCTCCTCCTGGGGCTCCTTGCCGACTCAATCCGGTTGGATTACGTAACTGGTGCATGTATTTTTTTTTGGGGGGGGGTACCGATTCGTATCATATTGTGACAATGTAATGTGGCCATAAGGACGTAGCGCCGCCTCCTCCCACGTAGCTCCGCCTCTTCCCACACATCTGGCTGTGCAGAAGGTGAGTGGGAGGGAGTGACTCTGGACCTCCACAGTCCGCCTCATCTGGCAGCAGCCAATCAGAGCAAGCAAGGATCAGGCTTTGTGTGTGTGTGTGTGTGTGTGTGTGTGTGTGTGTGTGTGTGTGTGTGTGTGTGTGTGTGTGTGTTGTTGCGAGAACAACATCCTGTTTTTTGCCGTTTCATCAGCTCTCAAACACCTCGTTAGCCGCCGTGCAGCAATTAGCCTGATGGCGGCGTTGACGCTCCAGTGGCTCCAGGGAAATGGCAAAGTGGTGCCAGCGTTGCAGATCCCAATTAGAGGGAAGCCGTCTGCTGCTGGCCAGCGGCGACGGTGAGCAGGCGGCGAGCGATGGGGCGAGGCCTCCATCCGAGAAACACGGGTTGGAGGGAAACGTGTTTTTCATCCTGCTGGAGGGGCCTATGACATAACTTCCCGTGCTACTGGAGGGAAGACAGGACTTCCTCTCTTCCCCCCAGCAGACATGAAGTGACAGGAAGTGATGTCACCACCTGCTCAGGCCTCGCCGGCAGAGTGATACGTAGAGAAAGTAGTCCCTCCCTCCTGCCAGTCAGCAGGTCACGACCTCTGTGGGAGACCAGTGTGAGCGTCACCTGGTGGATGCAGCGGCTCATCTCCAGGCTGCTCCTCCTCCTCTGCCACCCCACCATCCCTGACTTTGACCTTCACGCCATGACCTCCAAAAAAACTTGGAAAGAGATTAAGGATGAAAAGCAGCGCCGTGGCGGCAGCCGCTAATCCCAACGTCTCGCTAATCTGAGGGCCGCCGCTGCCACACGCACAAACCCAAAGACGTGAAGAAGAAGAAGAGGTCCTGACATGTGACGTGTCGTCATCTTCATCATCATCATCATCATCATCATCGTCGTCGTCGTCTTTCGCTTCTATTTCTGAGCCGCAGGAACGTGTTTAATCCTGAGGCGTGTAGCACTGCGTGTGACGGAGCAGCAGCAGCAGCCCTGCACGAAGTCACACAACTAATTACACACACATGCACGCATGCACGCACACACACACACACACACACACACACACACACACACACACCGCAGGCATGATTAGTTGTGTTAAAGCATGACAGTCAAATTTTGTCGTGAGCGTGCGACCGAGATGCTGAGTGACGGCGTGCTAGCGGATTAGCGTTAGCCGCTTGCTGCTGCTGTTTCTGCTGCTGCTGCTGCTGCTGTTACTGCTGCTGCTGCTGCTGCTGACTGCAGAGCGCCGCAAGCATCAGAGACGATGCGACGAGAACGTTACGCAACACACGCACAGGCGTGTGCACGTGCACAAGAGTGTGCACGTGGTGTCAGTCCTCAGCTGCAAGCCCAGAAAAAGTAGAGGAGGACTGGGAGGAAGTGGGACCCACGCTGACCTCTGACCTCACCTGCGTCCTGGTTCTTTGGCTCTGATGAGGAAATTCTGTGGAGGGACCAGACGGAGGTTCTTCACTGGTTCCACAGCTTGGGGGGCGGAGCCAAGGTGCCCAGAAACAGGAAGTAGTCACACTGCTGCTGCTGCCGCTGCTGCCAGCTTGTGGACAATGATTGAACGCTGAGGGCTGTGACCAGCTGGCTCCGCTGGTGGAGGCTGAGGTTGGTTTGAAGGTGGTGGTTGGAGAAATGAGCAGATGAATTGTTAGGGTTGGGGTTAGGCTGAAGACTGGAGGGAGAAATTAAGTCTTCCTGGTGAGGAAGGATGAAGGAAGGAAGGAAAGAAGGAACAATAGAAGGAGGGACGTAGGTAGGAAGGAAGGAAGATTAACAAAAAAAGGATGGAAGGATGAATGGATAGTAGGATAAATGAAGGAAGGGAGGAAAGAATGGAAGGAAGGATGAATGGAAGGACGAAGAAAGGAAGGAGGGAAGGAAGTATTGCTTGGACGAAGGAAGGGAGGGAAGCTGGAAGAATAAAGGAAGGAATGATGAATGTAGGCAGGAAAAATGGAAGGACGGAAGTAAGGAACAAAATATGGAAGGATAAATGAAGGAAGGGAGGGAGGAAGGAAGGTAGGCTGGTAGGATAAAAGAAGGAATGATGAATGGGAGGAAGGAAGGAAGGGAGGCTGGTAGGATAAAGGAAGGAATGATGAATGGGAGGAAGGAAGGAAGGGAGGCTGGTAGGATAAAGGAAGGAATGATGAATAGGAAGAAGAAAGGGTGGACGAGGGTGGCGAGGAGGGACGTAAGTACGGAACAAAAGATGGAAGTACAAAGGAAGGGAGCGAGGGACGAAGGGAGACTCGAAGGATAAAGCAAGGATGGAAGGAACAATAGATGGAAGGATAAGATCAGGAAGGATGGGAGGAAGGATGGTGATGGTGTGACTGGGTGGAGAAGGTGTGTGAGGGTCCACACTGCTCCTCACTGTGGTGGTGGTGAAGTGCTGAAGCTCAGAGTGAAGCAGAGATCCGAGTCGTTATCTAACCGCACACTTTCCACATGAGCGGCCGCAGCTCCGCTTCCGCATCAGCAGCTCATCAGCAGCGCGGCCTCGCCGCCGCCACGCTGCCTCCCTCCGCCGCCACCGCACCTACAGCCGGGGGTGGGGAGGGGTTGGGGGCGGGAGGAGGACACCTCAGGGCGCTGCCGCCCCCAGGAGGTCACATGTTCAACCTACAAAACATCACCTCGTGTGTGCTGCGGCTTATATAACTCAACATATAGGCATGACTGCACAACACTGCCATTCAGCCAGCTCGCAACTGTTAGCTGTTAGTTGACCTCTGGCACACCTGCTCCTTAGCCCCGCCCCCTCCACCTGCCCATCATCCGGCCAGCAGCGCTGACTGAACACCTGAATCCCGTCGGATCATCGATCAGCAGCAACAAAACTGTGAAATCCTGAGAGCAGATCATCAATAATCTGATGCTGCAGAGCTGTCAGTCAGTGTGTGTGCGTGTGTGTGTGTGTGTGTGTGTTTGTGTGTGTGTGTGTGTGTGTGTGTGTGTAATCCACAAGCAGTCATGTGACCGTCAGCGCTGACACACATCTGTGAGCGCTTTGCTGGAGGCTTTATTGAAGAGCTCCTCGCTGATGAAGGCTCACCCACAAAATTCAATCAAAGCAGCTCCACTGTGATTGGCTCCAGCACATGACCCCCCCTCCCTTTCCTCCTCTCCCCGCGAGTGTGTGTGTGTTTGTGTGTGTGTGTGTGAGAGAGAGAGAGAGAGAGAGCAGCTCCACTCTCCTCCAAAAAAGATGGTTTGAGAGCAGGAAGTGCGGAGGATTGAAACTCATCCTCCAGAACTCCAAAGATGGCCACTGCCTTGGTCATGTGACAGCAGCAGGAAGTGCTGGTGCAGGTCCTCCCAGCCACTGAGGGGAACAGGTGTGTTGGGGAAGTTCTCCCAGGGCTGATTAGTCCTTGTCGGACCAGTGGGGGTGGAGCCAATCAATCAATCAATCAATCAATCAATCAATCAGTCAATCAATCAATCAATGTGCAGCTGCTTCAGAGGCGTCCTTCTCGCAGGTCCTGTGGTTGTTGTTGTTTTTTCTCCCTCTTCCTGTGTGAAACAGCAAGGCCTGGCGCTGCTGCATCACATCTTTTCCCAGAATTCCCTTCAACACTGCAAAACACTGGCAGATCGTCCCAGATTAAGTAGTTTGGGTGTGAAAACAGATTTGTATACGGTGGATTCCCATCTGAGTGGGCGTGTATGTTTGTGTGTGTGTGTGTGTGCATGTGTGTGTGTGTGAAAGAGAGAGAGAAAAACGTGTGCACATCCTTTTAAAACTGCAGTGGTATTTGTGTCACGGTTGCAAAAACACTTTGGCTAAGTGGTGCAGCTGCGGCGGGCGCTTGATGGGGGCGCTCTGCCGGATTTGTCTGCCATTAATCCCATAATGCCGAGCGCTACGTGATCCAGCGGCCGGCGGTCCGCAGGGCCGGGGGGTCAGCGAGGGTCTCGGCTGGAAGAACAGATGTGACGGCGGCGACACCTTCGAGTCTGCTGGCGTCCCGACAGCATCTTCATCTTCATGGTCATCACCATCAGCACCTTCAGCAACAAGTAGCATCATCTTCTTCATCATCATCTTCTTCATCAGCTTCATCATCTTCATCATCAGCAGCAGCAGCAGCATCATCATCTTCATCATCATTTACATCATCACTCTGCTGTTCTCAGGCGTCATGCAGTGAGTCATCACACACACACACACACACACACACACACACACACACACACACACACACACAGAGTGACCTCTGCAGATGTTATTTTACATGGAGATGAAAACTGTGACATTTTGGATCTCCAGCATTCTGATCTCCCACTGGAGTTTCAGAGCCATGGATGTGTGTGTGTGTGTGTGTGTGTGTGTGTGTGTGTGTGTGTCTGTTTAAAGATAAACAAAGAAAGACCAAGGCAGAGCCTTGAGACTGGCTGGAGTGGAGAGACACTGCTGCAGCAGCACCACCGCCTGGTGGACAGTTGGGGAACTGCGTGTCAGTGATTCAAACTGGAGGAGGTGGATGCTGATGTGCTGCAGGTGCGGCCAGTCAGACGGAGAAACGGGAAGTGGCGCCACGTGTTTCAGAACCATGTGACTGGAGGGGCTGCAGCGTGTTGGGCGGAGTCAGCTGAGGGGCGGGGGGGACCTTCACCTCAGCTCCCCAGCAGGTGAGAGCTGAGCTTAAGAGAGGACCAATCAGATGCTGGCTGCTGTGATCACCAGCAGCAGCAGCAGCAGCAGCAGCAACAGCAGCAGAGGATAATCAATGATTCAACCATTGAGAAAAATCCCTGCTGAGAGGATTTAATCACGTTCTCTGAATGAGAAACAGGAAGTGAGCAGGAGGACTGACTCGTTTCATTCCCAGCGAGTCACTGAGTCACATTTAAGATTCAAGAGACTTCAACGTTCAGACGATCGGGTTCAAAGTTCAGTCAACAAACAGGTTTGGCTGCGCTCTGAATATCATCACTCTCACTCTCTCTCTGACACACACACACACACACGCCTGGAAAGGCTGTAGCTCCTTTTGGGTTAGTTAAGCTAAACTGGCTAAACTAGTGGAGGTGTTTGGTGAGCGTGAGCGCCACCTGCTGGCTGGCTGTGTATCCTGCTGCCTGCTGGATTTGGCTCTTGCGGTCGGCTGCATATGCTGCAGTGGATTACACTGATCCCGCCTAATGCCTGCGACCATGCAATCATTCATAACTACAGCGGCCGCCGAGGGCGCGGCCCGCGGTGCCCACGCCGCCGGCGCCATCTGCCGCTGCCGGCGGGATTAACTTCGAGGAAGACGGCTGGCTGCGAGTGTGTGTGTGTGTGTGTGTGTGTGTGTGTGTGTGTGTGTGTGTGTGTGTGTGTGTGTGGGGTGGGGGGCAGGAACATATATAGAGACTGAGCTGTAGGAGCCATACAGAAGTCCATCTGCTGTCACATGACAACTCATTAGAGCTCTGAACTAGTGAATCACACAGTGAATCACACAGTGAATCAGTTAAAGGAACATCAGTGGAGATTCCCCTGCTGATCTCTAGGGGGCAGCATTGCTGGCCACTCAATAGCACGCTGAAGCTGGGGGGGGGAGTTCCCCCCCAATCCAGACAGAAACTGGGGGGCGTGGCCACACCCTGAGACACCCTCTGATTGGCTGAGAGGGAATCTCTCTCTCTCTTTCACACACACACACACACACGCAGGTGATTTGAATGGCGTCGTTTAATGAAGAGAAGAAAGAAGCTGCGCTCAAGTTTTCAGCGTTGATGGCATTCGACTTTGTTTCCCCAATCGCACGACGCTCAATCAATGCTTGTTTGTGTTTGTGTCTCCACACAGGCAGCAGAGGCTCTGGCCCCCTTGCTCCTCCTCCAATCAGGAGAGTCCGTCTGTCTGTCCGTCCAGAGAAGCCCCGCCCCCTCCTGGAACTCTGTGCCTTCGACCAGGACTCGGCGGTGACTCTCCTCCTGGTGTTAGTTGCTCAGACCTGCTGTGGAGGAGCTCTCAGTGTCAGCAGGAGGAAGCACTTCTCTCCTCCTGGCCCTGCTCCTGCTCCACCTCCTCCTCTTCCTCCTCCTCCTCCTCCTGTTCCTGCTGGTCCATCACCTCCATCAGAAGGACCCTCGCTGTGCAATACCTCTCCACTTCCTGTGACCTGGTGCTGCTGCTGCTGCTGCTGCTGTGGACAGAAGGATTTTTGGTTTTATTTTTCTAAGGACAATTTTTTTTTCCTGATTTATATTTTTCTAAAACTTTTCCACTGAGGCGGTCAAAAAAAAAAAAAAAAAGATCGTCCGATGATGTTGCGAAGACGGAGACGATTCGTTTGATTTGTCTCAGTTCAGACTTCCTGCGTTGACACGAAGCCATAAACGTCTCAGAAGACAATGAGTTGCAACCAGCAAGGTGCATTCAGGGACTGATGCATTTAGGGACTGATGCATTTTAGGTTAAGATGCGTTCAGGGACTGATGCATTCAGGGTCTGGTCTGTTCAGGGTCTGATGAATTCAGGGCCTGATGCTCTCAGGATCTGATGCGTTCAGGGACTGATGCAGTCAGGGTCCAGTGCATTCAGGGACTGATACATTCGGGGGTCTGATGCGTTCAGGGTCTGGCCCTCGCGGCCCCGTCCCGGCTGTTGGATCTATTTTTTCGACTGATGTCTTTGTGAGTTCAGGGTTGAAACTGACGTGTTTTATGATTATTATCGACCTTTGTGTGGCCTGTTCTTCTTGCTGTTTTTTTTTTTTTTTGTACTTCCTCCTACATATCAGTCAACCAACTGTAAGAGGCATGAATATTTTGTGTAGAGGACAAAACAAGGTGCGAGGTGTGAGTTTGAGCGAGTGGACGCGAGGATGATGTAAACTCTCCAGCCACAGCCGGGTGGTGGCAGTAGGTGTCGAGGGTCTGACGGAGGGTCTTCTTCTTCTCCTTCTTCTTCTTTTTCTGGTCACCACTTTGTAGATTCTGGCCAACATACAAAGTGTGACGTCAGGAAGCATCAGAGGGGAAACTGAGCCAGCCTGCAAACACAGGGCTAACACGGTGAGTCATCCAGCAGTGGGTTTGTCTCCGCCCTACTGGTCCAGGATGTTTCCTGATGCAGACTAGGGGCTTGTAAACAGCTTGAGTGTCAATTTTGGGCCAAAGCCTCCCTTTAAAACTGAACTGGATCTTTTCACAGACTTGCAGCAGATAGAGCCCACCTGCATTCCCTGACCTGCCACCTGGTGGCTGACTGCAGCATAGCTCACAACCTGCTGTTGCATTCGTTTTGCAGGACACAGACCGAAGAAACAAATCTTTTTTTTTTTTTTTTTTGCAATCCTTCGACTTTACTCCATAGATTCGTGATAAGAGTCTGACAGGGAAAGAAATCGGGCTTTTTGTTTTGCCTCCCGGCTGCTCTGAGAGTTTACATCACTTCCTGTTTTCACTCCCTCCATCCTGTTTCCGCAGTTGTGACATGTGACCCGCGTATCCTGAAGCTGCTACCCTGTAGAGTGACATCAGGCATGTCCAGCCTTACCCCCCCCCCACCCCCCAGAGGCCCCACCCGCGCCGACACACACACACACACACACACACACACACACACACACTTCTGTCAGGATGCATCTTTATTCCTGAAACTAGAAAAAGATGGCCGCCATGTGACCACGTGGTCCAGTGGCATCGTTGGGCGCCGATCTGCTGCTTTCGTACCTTCAGAATATTTTCTCGTCAAAGCTTTTGTACTTTTGAGGAGGTCCGACTTTAAGAAACGCAGCACTTTGAGCTGGAACGTCGTTTCTACAGTGTTTCTGTCAGTAATCTGTGTTGGTCAGGTGACTTTTTTTGCACTAAGCACAGGCACTGATTGGCTGCTAAACGAGCTAAATTGCGAAGAACAATATTTTCTGCAAACACTGGTGTTTTGTAACGTTTTAAATTGGCATTGTTGACTTGTGCTGATTTGTGGATTTACTACCTGTAGGTTGCCTTCTTTAACGCGGTTCAAGGAATAAAGTTGCAGCTTGTGAAATTTTATATATATGAAATATATTTTAATAGAGAACAATTTAATTGTATATTTATCACAGTCACACTTATGAACAGCTAAATTTCAAAGAACTCAACCAAGATTTGTGTCCATAGTTTTTAAGACAAACTGTGTCTCTTATTTAGTCATGACGTGTTTTTACTGGAAATGCTGTGTTATGTTTGAAAAACCTATTTATCGGCAAACAGTTGCAGCCAACAAGCACAATCGCCGTGAATTTCAAAGTCAGGTTTGTAGAAAATAAAAAAAACATACGTTTTGGTGTTCTGTCAGAAAACCAAGTGTTTGTCAGCGTCCAGTCAGTTCATCAGAATCAGAATCTCATCAATGCTGAGTTCGTTTCGCACCATTTCCACTTTCTGGCTGGAATTTTTTTTTTATTTTTTTTTTTTTGAAGTGTTGGTTGTTTGGTTAGATTAAAACACCTGGTTTGGACTGAACTACCAGGACTCCCTGCAGGAAACCCACTCTGTCCGTAGTTTAGCTGCTTTTCCTTCCGTTCACGTTGCTGCCTGTGAGCGTGAAGCCATCTGTCCGACTCCACCTCCACTGACTCCGTCCCCCCGCCCCGAGATACGCTGCCAAATTGGACTGAGAAAAAGCCAAACTTTATTGACTTTATTTCTGACGTTCTGTGTTTCAGTGGTTTAAGTGTTGCTCATGTTAGACCTCATCCTGTATAACGTTGCATTGTGTTTTTAACAGAGAGAATTCCTGTTTGTTTGTTCAATTGTTATATGCATATATGCAGAAGAATCATGAAATAAACTGAAACAAAGTCACCTGTGCTTGTTGCCTGGTCGCTCCAAAGAAAAAAGCTTAAAATAATTGTTTACTCTTTATGTTTTAAAGGTTAGGGTTTTCAACCTTTTTGAGCCGTGCACATTTTCCCCATGACACACCACTAACCGAAAATATTCTAAAATGACACTTTTTAGCCTAACAATCTCTTAATTTATTGATATTCACTCAGTGTGAAACCTGTTTAGATGCACACAAAGCTGATTTTGCTGTGAACTTTTAAACGCGTTCACAGCAACGTTTCCTCCACCTGCTGAACGTGTTTCTCTTCACGCGTCCACTCCACATGTCCAGTGTGAGCCACTAGGTGGCAGCGTTGCTCTCACCTTCCCTGCTTTCACAGCGTTGCGTCAGCCTCTATGGCGCGTTTTTCATAATTCAAATGCGAATTTAAAAGCGACTCTCGTGCCCCCACACAGGTCTTCCTCACCCTCAGACACTTTAATCGCGTGACAAATGGCTCATTCAACTGTTTTTCTAGCGGGCTGTGGGGCTCTGAAACGCCACGGAAGAGACTTCCGCATTTTTTTTCAAACGCGGGTGCGGTCCGACCAATAGAAGCAGCGCAACCGCGCAGGATATTTGCATATGTCTTGTATAAGAAGGAGACAGGCGCGGTGGGGCGTCATCGTCCGACTGAGAGACTTAATTCAATACCAAAAGCAGCATCATGCCTGAGCAGAAGCCCGTCGCCAAGAAAGGCGCCAAGAAATCCATCGCGAAGGCTGCTGGGAAGAAGGACAGGAAGAGGCGCAGGCCCCGCAGACAGACTTATGGCATCTACGTGTACAAGGTGCTGAAGCAGGTTCACCCTGACACTGGCATCTCCTCCAAGGCCATGAGCATCATGAACTCGTTCGTCAATGACATCTTCGAGCGCATTGGTGGCGAAGCGTCTCGTCTGGCTCACTACAACAAGAGGTCCACCATCACCTCCAGGGAGATCCAGACTGCTGTCCGCCTGCTGCTGCCTGGGGAGCTGGCCAAGCACGCTGTGTCTGAGGGCACCAAGGCTGTCACCAAGTACACCAGCTCCAAGTAGACTGACCACCTGTCTGGTCTGCACCCCAAACCAAAGGCTCTTCTCAGAGCCACCCACCTGTTTCAAAGAGTTGTCATCCCACTCAAATAGTGATTCTGGCTTTGTGGAGGAACTCAAACTACTGAGTGAGTGTGGAGGGGAACTGCAGCTGGAGTTTCTGCTGTAACTGGAACATTCCTCTGTGGCCTCACCCTGTTCCACCACTCACTTTTCATGCATGACATGGTTATGACATGCTGTATGTCAAGATACACCTGATACTGTAATTGTGCTTGTAGACCCTTATTTCAGTAATCTCCAAGTGTTTGCATGCACTCGTAATTGTGAAACAAAGATTAGTGAGTGTATTTACTTGGTTTTTATTTTTATATAGATATATATATATTTAATACAACAGTATAGGTTTAAGTTTATGTGCATTAAGATGAGATTTCTTTTATGAATCCCACAATGGGGAAATTCAGTTTTTGGCAGCAGCAGTATACACATACTTACACAGAGCACACATGTTGGACATAAAACCTGAGTAAAAATGTATGTGTAGATGGAGAAGACCATTGTTAAAACGCCTTATAAAAACTGAGTGAAATTTCGTTCTGCTTGCATGACAATAAAAGATTTTGAATCATGAAGCCAGTCAATGTGTTTGATCAGCACAACAGCATTTAGTGGAAGTCTTCCAGTTATAAACGGTGACATCCTGTTTTCAACCTTCTGTCCCTGGGCGTCATGTTGATGTTATGGTTTTCTTTTATGACGTAATAATAAGAATAAAATAATCAGTTACTATCATACGACAACTGTCGCATCGCTTTTAGACTTCACAGTTCTCTTCAAGTCGCTTTCTCTAACCCGGAAGTAGGAATGAGTGATTTTGAAATACGAAAAAAAAAAAAAAGTTCGACTCAACGAGGGTTCTCCCAGAGGTCCGCAGTATATGTTGAAGTAGCGCCGCCTCTGGCGTTTCGCTACCAGTTTCACTCGAAACAACAACTAGCAGCAACATGAGCGGAAGAGGAAAAGGCGGGAAGGGACTCGGCAAAGGGGGCGCTAAGCGCCACCGTAAAGTCCTTCGCGACAACATCCAGGGGATCACCAAGCCCGCCATCCGCCGTCTGGCTCGTCGTGGCGGAGTCAAGCGTATCTCCGGTCTCATCTATGAGGAGACCCGCGGGGTTCTCAAGGTCTTCCTGGAGAACGTCATCCGCGACGCTGTCACCTACACCGAGCACGCCAAGAGGAAGACTGTCACCGCCATGGACGTGGTCTACGCCCTCAAGAGACAGGGCCGCACTCTCTACGGGTTCGGAGGTTAAACGTATTCATCCAACACCAAATCAAAGGCTCTTTTAAGAGCCACCCAAATCATCTGCAGAGTGTTGCTGTCTGTCTCTATGCATGCAAACTATTAGTCTTAGTGCGATTGATGATGATAATGTGGCGGCTTTGAGAGCGTGAGTAAATCCCCTAAAATTCTCAAGTAAGACGGAGTGCGTTTCATTCTGTCATTTGTGTCTGGATAACCGATAACCTGCACTGAGCACTTCATCCCTGAGTGCCAGAGAGAAAAGGTGCAGATAAACTGGATGAACAGAATAATGAATACCATAACGCACACAAGATTGGCATTTGTTTTTTAAATGCCAAATTTGCCTAACTAAATTATATTTCTAGCTTAAGGCCGCTTTCTGTGTGTTTTGCAAATTCTTTATTTTGATGATCGTTGCTGTGTTCTTTCACTTGTACATTGTTGTATTAGGGTGAGTGTTTGTAAATGGTATATTATGTTGTTTTACAGTACTGTGTTCCATGCTGAATGTATAAATAATGCACAATATTTTTGATGTCATGACCATTAATTATTTTAGCACGTAATTTGGTCAAAATAAAAAGCAACAGAAAATCTTAGGAGCCAAAAGAGCTGGCTGTAAAGAGCCAGAATCCCATCACTAAACTGACTACTAAACTCTGCACTGTTTCCCCGTTGTGAGACAACTAATCACACCTTTTGTTACACAAATAAGACAAACGATTATGATGCTACACCTCGAGGAACATAGGTCATTGATGTTTTAGGTGGCTCTAAAAAGAGCCTTTAGTTTTGAGGGAGACCGGAGGGTCTCTGGAAGTTTAAGCCCTCTCTCCGCGGATGCGGCGGGCCAGCTGGATGTCTTTGGGCATGATGGTGACTCTCTTGGCGTGGATGGCGCACAGGTTGGTGTCCTCGAAGAGACCCACCAGGTAAGCCTCACTGGCCTCCTGCAGGGCCATGACGGCCGAGCTCTGGAAACGCAGGTCGGTCTTGAAGTCCTGGGCGATCTCTCGCACCAAGCGCTGGAAGGGCAGCTTGCGGATGAGCAGCTCGGTGGATTTCTGGTAGCGACGGATCTCCCTGAGAGCCACGGTGCCGGGCCTATAGCGGTGAGGCTTCTTCACTCCGCCGGTGGCCGGGGCGCTCTTGCGGGCAGCCTTGGTGGCCAGCTGCTTCCTGGGAGCTTTTCCTCCGGTGGATTTACGGGCGGTCTGCTTGGTTCTGGCCATATCTACAGATTTAGTTCTGTCGAAGCACGAATATCTCGCAGAGCTGAGCGGTGGAGTTTATATAGAGAGTATCGGAGCGGGAAACGGAGCGAGGCTGGCGCTGATTGGATCTATCTGTTCACGTGACTACGAAGACGTCTTCTTCTTGTCGTTTCCAGCAAACGAGATGCCTTGCGGCACATTGCTGCCTCCCACGGGTCAGACCTAGACTGTACGCAGTTCCATCTTTGCAAGTTTAATCCTACAGCAGCGATGCACTCAAGGACTGCTTTTACAGCCCTTGGTTGATTAAAAAAAAGGCGCCACAAAAAATAGAAAAAATGCAGTGTGAAGCTTTATTCAACTACAAAAACAGTAAACGTAGTAATAATGAACGGACATGTGTCTCCAAACGTCTGCAATTTAATATATTGTAGCGTCCCCTTCCGACACAGGCTCGGAGACGTTAATTTCGTGGCTTTTATTGTGTGAAATGGAACACAGGTTTCTGTAGGCTGAAAGCAACGGCAAAAAGGAAAACTCGCTTCTCTCACTCAATCACTGTCTCTGCTTTTTCTCGCAGCAAAGTACACCCAACACTTCCGCGCAGCTCCCGCCGACAACCCCCCCCCCCAACCAATCACAGAGTGCTGCATTCATGGAGCAATGGTTACCAGACGACTTATAACAGATACAGAACAACGTGGTGAAAACAACCACTTAACTGAGAATAAACAAACACAACAATAATTCACCGTACCGTTACAATATATTCTGGGCGAAACGGCTATATATTATTACTTAGTTGATGGAACTGAAATTAAGGAAGGCTGGCGAAGTAAAACTGATTGATTAACTGTCACAGTTCTGTGGACAAGCAGGACATTAACAATTTAAAAAATGCCTTTGATGATAACAGTAACGATACTTTATTAATTCCAAACCAGGGGAAGGTTTCTTTCTTACGTTTCAGCAGGAGCAGTACAGTAGAGTAGAAAAAAGAATATATATCATAGAAAGCTACTGAATTAATTAACATTAATCGTGTTCACGTCAACACAAATACGCTTTTATAGAAAGTTGAGACGACTCTACTGCCGTTAAAAATTCAAAAATGACCCGCACCCAGACCTCACTGGCTGACAGAACCTGGCGGAAACCAACCCACACGTTGTGCGTAACAACGGCAGTGGCTTCTGGCGAAGTTGTCCGGTTTGGAAAAGACAGTTATTCGCGTAGTAGTTTTGGAATGGTGCCGTTTATTAAAGCAATAAGGCCAAAGAATGTTGGTAGTGGAACAACTGTGACTATGCCTGTGCCTTATGATCCCATTCAAGAGCAAGTAGCTCGAGCTGCACTGTAATACATGTAGATTAAAACGAGAAGGAAGTTGCTTTCAGTTGAGATGTGGAGGCTCTGAACAGAGCCGTTGTGTTGAATGTTGTTGAGTAGTGTAGTTTTGGACAGGTGGCTTAACCTCCGAACCCGTAGAGAGTGCGGCCCTGTCTCTTGAGGGCGTAGACCACGTCCATGGCGGTGACAGTCTTCCTCTTGGCGTGCTCGGTGTAGGTGACAGCGTCGCGGATGACGTTCTCCAGGAAGACCTTGAGAACCCCGCGGGTCTCCTCATAGATGAGACCGGAGATACGCTTGACTCCGCCACGACGAGCCAGACGGCGGATGGCGGGCTTGGTGATCCCCTGGATGTTGTCGCGAAGGACTTTACGGTGGCGCTTAGCGCCCCCTTTGCCGAGTCCCTTCCCGCCTTTTCCTCTTCCGCTCATGTTGCTGCTAGTTGTTGTTTCGAGTGAAACTGGTAGCGAAACGCCAGAGGCGGCGCTACTTCAACATATACTGCGGACCTCTGGGAGAACCCTCGTTGAGTCGAACTTTTTTTTTTTTTTCGTATTTCAAAATCACTCATTCCTACTTCCGGGTTAGAGAAAGCGACTTGAAGAGAACTGTGAAGTCTAAAAGCGATGCGACAGTTGTCGTATGATAGTAACTGATTATTTTATTCTTATTATTACGTCATAAAAGAAAACCATAACATCAACATGACGCCCAGGGACAGAAGGTTGAAAACAGGATGTCACCGTTTATAACTGGAAGACTTCCACTAAATGCTGTTGTGCTGATCAAACACATTGACTGGCTTCAAGATTCAAGATCTTTTCTTGACATGCAAAGCAGAACGACATTTGGGAGTGTCTTGGCTTTTACACAGAAAGGGAAGAACGGAAGATACACAAGTGTTTGTTTTTAATTGAAATATACAGCACAAATGTTTCATAAAGCTGTAGAATACAAATACTGCAATTCCGATTGATGGGTTTGAAGTGGCGTAAAGACATCAGGTGGTGGGCAGCTGTTTAGTCTTGGATATATAAACAACTTTCATCCAATGCAGATATAGAAACTTGATTGTTATTATTCTATAACTGTAATCAAATGTCACCCATCGTAAACTGAGGCCTACGCAAGTGTGCAGGTGTGAAACAGAACCATCAAACCACGTCAAGCATCTTGTCAACAACAGGGTGAGTAGTGTGAGCTCCTCCATGTTCTCGCCTCAAACTGTGTGTGTTGTACAACTGTGTTTAGATTATGTCTTATAATAGTCAAGTGTATTGAGTTCAGGAACAACTCTCAACTGTGAAGTGGGTGGTTCTGAAAAGAACCTTTGGGTTTGGGTTCAGTCGCACAGACTCGGGTCAGCTTGTTCACTTCTTAGCTGGTCTCTCAGTCTTCTTGGGCAAAAGAACGGCCTGGATGTTGGGCAGCACGCCGCCCTGGGCGATGGTCACTCTGCCCAGCAGCTTGTTGAGCTCCTCATCGTTGCGCACTGCCAGCTGCAAGTGACGCGGGATGATGCGGGTCTTCTTGTTGTCGCGGGCCGCGTTTCCGGCCAACTCCAGGATCTCGGCGGTCAGATATTCGAGCACCGCGGCCAGGTAGACCGGAGCTCCGGCGCCGACCCTCTGAGCATAGTTGCCCTTCCTGAGGAGCCTGTGGACGCGGCCCACGGGGAACTGCAGTCCGGCACGAGATGAACGGCTCTTGGCCTTTGCACGATTTTTGGCTCCCTTTCCGCTTCTTCCAGACATGTTTACAAATTTTGTTCGAGGATTTGATGCAGATACACCGCCGACCTTCGCAAATATACTCGCTCCCCGCTACTGCTTGCGCGTCGCCCATTGGACAGGCAGAGTGCGGCTGTAACTCTCCAATCAGAAGTGAGATAGTGGCACGTCGTTTCCCCGTGTGCTCCTCACAGTTATTTTCCAAAATAAAAGAGCGGAAGTCTACATGAACATATGCTTTTATTATTTAAAAGCATGTGTTCAATAAAATCTGAAGCCGTAACGTGAACGTTTCCCAAACGGGTGCCTTTGAGGCAACAGCAAAACATGACAACTCTGGGCAGATTGGATTTGGTCCGATCAAAAGAATAATCCAGAAAGTGTAAGAACAGCATTTGTTTTGTTTGGGTATTTCTCACTGTGATAGTCATAATTCCTGATTTCCAGTGACATGCTTTGATAGGCTGAGATCCTGGCAACTTCCTCAACTTTTTAATCCAAAATAGGGTAGTTTACTGCTAAAATCTAGAATTTCTATTTTATTTTATTTGTTCCCATAACATACAAGTAGTAGTGAGACTGAAATACATGGTTAAAACAGCATTTTAAAAGGAAATGACATTGTCAAAACAGTGTTGACCTACGTCGCCCTCATTAACCAGGATTTACAATTTTACAATTTGTGGTGAATTGACTCATTGTGCAGTTGTGTTATCTAGTCTTATCAATTAAAAATTTAATTGGTCACTTATTGCAAACTCACTATACAAACGGGTTGATGGGGAGTTGAAGACCAAGTCTCTGACACCTGCACCAGCCTGTATTGGATTGCTGGTTCCAGTCTCACAGGTGTTCACGGCGCCTCGACGATCTCCAGGCCAAGCTTTGAGGAACGCCGAACCGCTTCATGTGAAACGTAAACTTGTACAGAGCATAGCGACGCGGAGCTTGGAGCTCGCGGATGTGGCCCGGGGGTCAGAGGTCACAGGCATCCCAGCATCCTCGTTGATTGGCGAGGGGGAACCGGCCATCTTGGATTGTAACGGGGGAATAAAGATTGATGCGGTAAGCTCCTTCTTTTACCCCTTTCATTTGCTTTTTCGCGCGACAATGTTTTTGTTCTTCCGCCGTGCATGCAGCCAAGTGTCCCCTCGCGCCGGTGCGTTCAGGGTCCTGCAGCCGGGGTCAGAGGATGGCGGGGACCAGAGGGGCAGCATCAAGCAGCTCGGTTGCTTTTTGTTGTTGTTGTTGGGGGAACTAGCCGAGAGGAGCAAACCGGGCCCGGACCCCGGGCCAACGCACCTGTCCTCCGTCCTCTCACCCGTGTGTGTGGTTGAGGTTGTGCGGTTGAAGCCGCGGGTTCACGTTATTGGCCAGTAAAACACTCTCAAGTTGCGTGCAGGCTCCCGTCGTTAGCCGTAGAGCTAGCCGAGCATTAGCTCACTTAGCTGCTCCGCTAACGTCCCAATTCATCCCTATGGTGTGCTCGCTAGCTGCTTGCCTACGTGCGCTTGTCTGTTAGCGTTTCCCCCCCACCGGAAGGGTTTGCAGCAGCTCGCTGCTTACTGACAGCAAAGAACCCTCAGACTGAGCACAGAGGACGAGTCACTCGCTTTTGCGGACTGCAAGTCCCACCGTGTGCGGACGGTGCATTTTCTGCCACGAGAGCGCGTCAGTTCTGCTGCCGTTTTCTGTTAGCCGTTAGCCATTAGCCTTTGTCGTCTTTGCTACTGCTACTGCCGCCCGAGCGCACAAAGGCTCAAGTTGTACAAACACTTCCAGTATCACAGACCAGTGAATCGTTCTTCTGAAGTCCAGTTAAGTTATTTATCAAGTCCAATTAAGGCCGTTACACGGTTGACCGCATGCTAACGGCTAATTAGCCGTGTGGCCAAACCCGCTGCAGTTGGAGCTGCATGTGTGTGTGAACCTGATCTCATCCGCTCAGCAGGCTGGTCATCAGCTCCGCCGTCTTCTGATGTGTTAACACGAAGTTTGCTGTCTGCTGTAGTGCGTCAACAATCACACGCTTCTCGACTGTACTTGAACAAAGGTTCGTGTTACTGCGGTGTGTTGTTGTTGTTGTCTTGAAACACGCTGCTTTGTTCCCTGTATCTAAAGTTCACGTCAGGGCTGGAGAACACAGTGTTCACCACACACAGTTTATCACACCCGTCAGGGCCTCATAAAATACGGAACGAGATTTTTATCGGAGGGTTGTTGGAAAATATCAGTCAGTTATTTGTTTGGGTGAATACGAGACCACACGTGATGCAGCCCTAACAAAGTTTGTTTCCGAAACTACTGGCAAAGTTTGGCTCCATCATCAGGAGGAGTTGGTGCAGTTGCTGGAAACTCCCGGTTGTCACTGCTGCTAGCAGGTGTGTCAATAGCTGCTTTTCCATGACCGTTTTTTTGCAAAATAAAAGTGATCTTTCTAAAAATAAAAAAAAAGTCGACAAAGTACAATTGTGATTTGCAGGTGTTGTCATTGACTGGTGTGAAGCGCGTAAGCCGTAATTCTCGTCAAATCTCGTTATCGCGAGACCACACAGCTTTTCGAAGCCCCTTCTCCCTCATTTGCTCTTTGAATTCCTTGTATAAATCTGCATTGCCATGTTTGCTCTCAAGAATTGTTAAGTTTTTCTCTTTGATTACTTGTAAAACATATTCCTTCTCCTCCTCCGTCCAATCACAACGCGCCATTTTCACTTCAAGTGACGTCCGTCACGTCCGCTGACTCTAAACCTCTTAGCCATGTTTGAGAGGTTTTTTCCAGGCTGTTTCCATGACCAGTTTTTTTTATTGCCATCATGGAAACGCAGCTAGAGTTGCTTCCCCCAGTCGTGCCTGCTCGGAGTTGCACAAACATGTGGCAGGATTTGTTGTCACTGAACCAAGTGCCTGGTGATCATCAATCTGCCCCCGCCCCACTCTCCACCCCCTGCAGGTGACACACGGAATGTTTGGTGCTAACAGGAAGAAGTTCATGGAGGGAGGGATAGAGGGCGAGTATGCCGACGACTCCAGCCTCTACTACAGCCAACAGTCCATGTTCCCTCCCCACCGGCCCGACAAAGACGTGAGTCCACCTGGGAAGTGAAAACATGATCACCCCCCCCCCCCCCCCCCACTCACTTCCTGCTTCAGTCTTGGCCTCACCTCGTTCTTACTACTTCGTGTGTGTGTGTGTGTGTGTGTGTGTGTGTGTGTGTGTCCATCCAGATGCTGGCGTCTTCCTCGACCTCCTCGACAACTCAGCTGTCTCAGCTGGGAGCCAGCCTGTATGGCCCTCAGAGTAAGAGCAGCAGCGCCCCCTTCCTGAGCAAGAGTGTGTTAGCGCCCCACTGCGGGCTCACCTGCTCACCTGTCTCCTCCCCTACACCCCCACCCGCTCGCTATAGGTGCTCTGGGGTTTCCGATGCGGGGGATGAACAGCAGCGCGGCGCCCCAGTTGAGTCGCAGCAACCTGAACCAGTCGTCCAGCCAGCTGCCCAGTCACGCCAGTACTCCCAGCACGGGCTCCATGCACACGCCGCCATCGCCCAGCAGGTGCGACACACACACACACACACACACACACACACACACACACACTCACTCACTCACTCACTCACTCACTCACTCTCATCACACATAAAACCATCTCTCTCTCTCTCTCTCTCTCTCTCTCTCTCTCTCTCTGCAGGGGCATCCTGCCAATGAGCAGCCGCAACGTGCTCAACCACAACCAGCAGGTGGGCGGGCCGACGGGGCAGACGGCCGGGATGGTGGGTGGAGTCGGAGTGGAGAGGGGAGGGGGCGGCGGAGGAGGGGGAGGTGTGGGAACAGGGAGGAGCAACAGCATGGGGAGTCCCAGCAGGTCGTCACCCAGCATCATCGGGATGCCCAAAGCACAGCAGGGCCGCCAACCCTTCACCATCAACAGGTAGCCACCGGGGGGGTCTGTCTGTCTGTCTGTCTGTCTGTCTGTCTGTCTTACTTAACATTCAATCGTGTGTGTGTCAGTATGTCAGGGTTCGGTGTGAACAGGAATCCAGGCTTCAACATGAACAACTCGCTGTCCAACAACATCTTTAACGGCACAGGTAGAGTAACATACACACACACACACACACACACACACACACACACCTTGGATGTTGTTGCAGTGTTTCTTTAAGTGACAACCTGCGTGTGTGTGTGTGTGTTGCAGACGGCAGTGAGAACGTGACGGGGGGTCTGGACCTCTCGGACTTCCCTGCGCTGGCCGACCGGAGTCGGAGGGACGGCAGCTCCAATCCCACGCCGCTCCTCAACCCGCTGGCTGGTCGAGCGCCGTACGGTGAGACCATCCACACACACACACACACACACACACACACACACACACACACACACACACACACACACACACACACACACGTAGCTCTAAATTCATGACCTCTGTGTTTCATGGATATACTTGCTGTGAATGTTCCAGGAAGTAGTCAGAGCCAGCAGCTGGGGGACACACCTCCTCTGTCATTCAGGCTGTGTGTCTTGTGTGTGTGTGTCCTGAGTTGTCTGCCTACACTCACTCTGCTCCCCCCCCCAACCCCCCCAGTGGGCATGGTCACCAAGCCGTCCAGTGAACAGTCGCAGGACTTCTCCATCCATAACGAAGACTTCCCGGCGCTCCCGGGGACCAACTACCAGACGAAAGACCCCACCAGCAGCACAGAGGACGTCAAAACGGTGAGTCCCTCATCTTCACCTTCACCTTCACCTTCACCCTGACATGTTTTTAAGTCTGTCAAGTTTGCATCCTGTCTCCACTTATTGCTCAGAAGTTGCCCTCATTTCTAGTTGCAGCTGGGCCGTTTTAGCTCTTCATATTTTCCCCTCTGTGATGTTGTTTCCTCTCTACTTTAGTTGTATTTTATCTTTTAGATACGTTGCTGCCGTTCGTGTTTTCTATTTTACCTTAGTTTTAAGCACTTTTTGAAATGTTGCACTACTCTTTTATGCACTGTAACCATTTTGAGATCTTTTGTTTGATGTAAGGCTCAGAATAAATTAAATTTATTATTATTAATATTATTATTACCTTCATCTTTACCCTGACCCTCACTTTGAACCTCATCCTCATCCTCACCTTCACTTTCACCTTCACCAACTTTCATACTCGTTTTCATCTTCCTCACCTTCACACTTGTCCTTTTACCACCTCAGATATTGCCTGATACCACCTGACACTACCTGTAATACTACCTTATACCTCCTTTGATACTTTCCTTCCCTCACCCTCTTGTTGCTTTTGACTAGTGCGCCTACAAGATTGAAAACCATATGACGTTTCTCGCACAAGCTTGATGAGCTATTTTATTTTTTGCAGTGAATATCAAAAGCAGATGGAAAAAGGGGTCGGACTAGAAAAGTTATTTGCAACTTCCTGCTATCTTTTTTCAACATGAGCTTTATTGACAAAGTAACTTCAGGCAAAAGTATTGCTTTTTTAATTTTCATTTGTTTCTATTTGTTTTTTGCAGATGATGTAGTTGTTATGTTTGATGTGCTTGATTCTATTTTACTGTTTTTAACATGTGCAGTAAATTCCTAACTCCTCAACTCCCCCTAATACCACCTGTGGTGCTACCTGTGTATGGGGTTCATTAGTAGTTGACCTCTGACCCTCAGAACAGCGAAGCTGCTGAAAGCCGTCGAGAAGCCTGTCGCACTCTGGTGGCCCGGTTTGTCTCCCTTCTGAGAGCTTCTTTCTCCCGTCCAATCAGAACATGAACTCATCAGGGAAGCCCGCCTCCAACTCCGACGGTCCAAAGTTCCCCGGCGACAAGAGCTCGGCGCCAAACGCCAACAGCCAGCATAAGAAAGGGATCCAGGTGCTTCCTGATGGTGAGCGACACACACACACACACACACACACACACACACGCACACACAGAGGCTGCTCAGTGGCCCGGTTCTCACTCACCGGCGACCCCTGCAGGACGGGTGACCAACATCCCCATCGGCATGGTGACGGACCAGTTTGGGATGATCGGCCTGCTGACCTTCATCCGGGCGGCCGAGACGGATCCCGGCATGGTGCACCTAGCGCTGGGCTCCGACCTCACCACGCTGGGCCTCAACCTCAACTCCCCCGAGTACGACACACACACACACACACACACAGATCAGAGTCACAAGCTGCGTTTCCATGACCCCTAGAATTGTGCCAAACCTAACTATGGCAATAAAAAGTGGTCATGGAAACAGCTAAACTTGGAAAAACCTCTCAAATATGGCTAAAAGGTTTTGATGATCTCATGAGGTTTTTTTTCAGACGTATCCATATAGAGGTATATCGCAAAAGTGCCATGGAAACGCTTTTATGGCATTTACACGTCGGCGGACGTGACATACAGGGTCACGTGACCAGTTCACTTCAAGTGAAAATGGGGCGTTATGTTTAGACGGAGGAGGAGACAGAATATTTTTTACAAGTCATCAAAGAGAAAAATATAACAACCGTTCTTGACAGCAAACTACATCGAAATGCAGCTTTATGTAAGAAACTTTGTACCTCCATCCTCCTCACAGTGGTGTCTCGCCGGCCGAGATTTGACCAGAATTGTACCCTATGCGCTTCACACCATTGAATGGAAACACCTGCAAATTGTGCTTTGTGGAAATTTTATTTAGAATTAGAAATATTGCTTTTATTTTGTGGGAAAACGCAGCTGCACTGTCACACTCACTGTCTCTCCTCTCTCAGGAACCTCTACCCCAAGTTTGCGTCTCCGTGGGCATCGGCACCGTGTCGGCCTCAGGACATCGGTGAGTTGTGTGTGTGTGTGTGTGTGTGTGTGTGTGTGTGTGTGTGTGTGTGTGTGTGTGTGTGTGTGTGTGTGTGTGTGTGTGTGTGGACAACACTGAGCAGCGCCGTCTCTCCACAGACTTCCACGTCCCCTCCGAGTATCTCACCAACATCCACATCCGGGACAAGGTCAGTCGCTCTCCTCAGCAACACCAGGGGGAGCTCTTCCTCTTCCCCAGCCACTGTCAAATGATTGGTTGGTTAGATCATGACCATAGGTGTAATATCAGAACTGGATACTAAGCTGGTAATATTGAGGCGCTGCGATGTATATATATATTTTTCCCCCAGTGGCTACTGCAGCCAAGAACCCCATACAGCCCAAAAAGCTTCTTTTTTTTTTACCCATCAGACTGCGATACAAAAAAAAAGGGCTGTAACATGGCTGATAGGACGACCTCTGACCTGAAACACGGTTCATAGTGAATCTTTCTATTGTAAATCCTTAAGTCGTGGACATCTTGTGAAAATATTACAAAGACCAGAAAATAGTTTGATATTCCGAGTTTGTCTCGGCGCGTTTTGATTGGCTGATCCGTCCTTGTGCATCACGTGAGTTACAGAGGCATGATGGGAAGTGACACCACTGCTAGATGATCTATGATGAGGAAGTAACTAGCTGGCTAGTTTGCAGCTCTATTCAAATGAATGGACCACCAGATTGATGATGATGATGATGATGATGATGATCTTGACCCTCCCCACCCTGTGTGCAGCTGGCAGCCATCAAGCTGTCCCGGTACGGTGAAGACCTGCTCTTCTATCTCTACTACATGAACGGAGGAGACCTGCTGCAGCTGCTGGCCGCAGTGGAGCTGTGAGAGCGACACACACACACACACACACACACACACACACACACACACACACACACACACACACACACACACAAAGTTTTAGAGCAACACACTAGACCAGACTTTAGGGCTGCAACAATTAGTCAAAGTGGAAACTTTAAGGGTTGGCGCGTCGTCTGAGTGTTAAATTGCTGAGTGATAAAATCACCGTTCGGCTGCTACAGTCTCATCTGTACCGGCAGTGCAGTACTGACTGAGTGCTGAGGGGGGGCAGCGTCACTCATTGTTTACACCCCACAAGGAAGCGGAGAGGACGAACAAAGAAATTACAGCGGGAAAGACGGAAATTTGGGAATATTTCACAGAAAATGAAGCTGCAAGCAGCGTTTGGTATCTGCGAAGCCCAGCCATCATTCCATGGTAGCGCTGCAGCAATGCACCAACGGCTCAAACGCCAACAGGGGGCGCTTGTATCACCACGCGCCGCAGAGAGGAGTTGGTTGACACTTTTTAAATGACACGTTTATTTGCTAATTGACCGTCAGTCTGTGACGCAAGTACAGAACACGTTTATTCGTACAGTCGTCAAGTCAGAAAATGATGGAACGAGCTGCTTAGCGGGCGCTCGTTCATTGAGGTCAATGCTACTTTACGACAGCGATTAGTGAATCACAGCCCCTGCAGATGCTACTGAATTACAACTCTTCCACTGATCAAGTGTGATTTTTAGAACACGCTTTGGATTGGAGCCAGTGAGGTTGAACGGAAGTGAAAAATAGGCGTTGAAAATAAAGAAGATGAATCGTACGTTGCAGCCCCTACTAGACACGTGTGTGTGTGTGTGTGTGTGTGTGTGTGTGTGTGTGTGTGTGTGTGTGTGTGTGTGTGTGTGTGTGTGTGTGTGTGTGTGTGTGTGTGTGTGTGTGTGTGTGTGTGTGTGTGTGCGTGCGCAGGTTCAACAGAGACTGGCGGTACCATAAGGAGGAGCGGGTCTGGATCACCAGGGCCCCAGGGATGGAGCCCACGCTGAAGACCAACGCCTACGAGAGAGGAACCTACTACTTCTTTGACTGTCTCAACTGGAGGAAGGTGGCCAAGGTGAGTGCACACGCACGCACACACACACACACACACACACACACACACACACACACACACACACACACACACGTGCGCGGCCCCAGTGGTGACGGCTGTGGCTCTCTGCAGGAGTTCCACCTGGAGTACGACAAACTAGAAGAGCGACCTCACGTTCCCTCGACGTTCAACTACAACCCCGCCCAGCAGGCCTTCTGATTGGCTCTACCTCCTCCTGCTGCTGCCTGCCTGCCTGCCATTGGCCCTCCTGGTTGATCAAACCCCTCCCACCCACCCCACCCCCCTAGGTTTTTGTCTCCGCCCACTCTCAGTATCTCCACAGGCCAGGACGTTCCCACAAACAGACTCCATGATTTTAATGTTTTTTTTTTCTTCCATTCACTGTTTTTTTTTTTTGTTTTTTGTTTTTTTTATGATTTTATCTCCACCCTTCTCCATTTCTGAGTTTTGGTTTTCTCTGTTGCACCCCCGCCCCCCTCAGTAAAAAAAAAACACACGCACACACACACACACACACACACACACACACGTACTCAGACGGACACACACACACTGTCAGCCTGATGGATGGTTCCTGTTTCTGCTCAGTCTTAAAATCACTTATTTTTGTCCTCAGAAGCTTTTAAGAATTTTAATGTGGAACAAAAACCAGCCATCAGGACGTTGGATTGCGCTTCAGAAAGTTATCTCCTTGTGTTTTTTTTTTTGTTTTTTTTAAACCAGCATTTCATACCAAACACACACACACACACACACATCAGCAGACAGCGGGAGTCAGGGGAGGAAATGCAATGTACATTGTAGCACTATTTCATAATAAAAGAAGAAAAAGTATCATTCTTGCTTGGTTTATATAAACATTCAGCAGCAGAGTCACAAACAGTCGGATGTGTTGTTAACTGCTAACGTGCTAAGCGGCTTCTTCAGAGTTTCAGCGTTTTTTTCCCCTTCGGAAATTCACAATTTGTGAAATGGAACTTGAACATAATGCGATTTCGGCTTTATCAAATTTAATGGTTGAAGGGTTCCAATATTCCAACAGTGCGAACACCTCAAAGAGCAAAACTGGATCTGGGTTTGTTTTAATCATTTTTAGAATGTGGTGAAACCGCTGGTTTTGCAGTTGGAAACACATCCGACGCAATCGCCTCCGTCTCCTCATCTTTCACTTTATTTTAAGTTTGAGGTGTTTTTTTTTCATTATTATTTGCTTTGATTGACACACGACCAGCACTGCTTCCTGTTTTCAACCCCTCCTCCTCCTCCTTCCCCTCATGGTTTCCTGATTTACTCGCTCAGTATTTCCGTCTGCCAACAGTCCCACCAGTAAATCAAACACAGCGCTGGCTGACCTTGTTTGGGCGTCATTTAGGTTAGCTTAGCTTAGCATCCTGACCTCAGACCGCAGCCGGAAGCAAGGAGGACCCCGGATTGCCTGTCCCTGGCTCGTGATTGGAGCACTTCATTCCCATTAAAAAATCTCCACAAAGTATGAAATCCCAGTATTCAGCAGTCCAGCCAAACCAGCCACACTGTCGTGTACTTCCTCCAGGAGGGGTCGCTGTTCAGTGTTTGTGGCAGACGTTTGTAAGAAAAGAGAAAAAACGACGACGACGACAAAAAAAAAAGATTGGAAGTGGGCCACGCCCACACACACCGGCCAACCAACCCCAGCAGCAGCAGCAGCACCGCCAAGGACACGCCCCCTGACAGCCCCACGTCACCTTGAAGATCTGATTGGAGGATGAGAACTGAGGCACTTGGCCATCAGCTGGTTTATTTAAAAAAAAAAAAAAAAGAAATAATACAAAAATAATAAATGGCAGCTAGTGTTTTAATAGAAAAACAAAAAGAAAATAAAGTGAATATTCTGCTAATGAAACCGAAGCGGCGGCCTGAGAGTCCCTTTCTTCGTGTGCATGTACGTGTGTGCCACTCTGGCCAATTTCTTATATATAGAAATGAAGATGATCCGTGGTTTTGTCGGCAGGGACGTCGAAACGCGGAGTTGAGGGCGCTGCAGCTACTGGATATCGGCCGATCAGACGATTAGGTTATCGATCAAGAGTCGGGACAGGATGGTGGGCGTGGTGTCACCCAGCTGAGAGGAAACATTGATGTTGTTCGCCAGTTTGTCTTCAGTCCGCTGCAGCCCAGCAGAGCGAAGAGCGATTGTAATGAGCCGCACGCACACACGCACGTACGCACGCACACACACGCTATAATGAATGAGACACAGATGCGGTTAATGTGATAAAGGAAGCAGATTTTTAATGAGGCTGCGGAAACGCATGCGGGCAACATCTGATTCCCTGACCGGAAGTCACTCTGCGAACACAGTTGTCTCGCTGCGAGTGTCACGAGCATGGCTCTCAGGTCGTATCACCGCTTTGTTATCAATGTTTGTTGCTGTTTTCAAACGTAATTGAGATGCTTATTATTATTATTATTATTATTATTATTATTATTATTATTATTATGTTAACAAACATGAACATAACCACTTAAACGAATGAATACATTTACTTCGGGCTTTTATATAAAGACAGAAAAATGCCATTCACATACAAACGTAAAAGAAAAACGTAATAAAGCTTTTATACACGTTGGAAAAGGAGTGGGGAGAAGCCAACACTTTTTTCAAACCCCTTATTACTGTTTCTCACGGCTCGTATTAAAATATACTTTGCTTCGGTGTAAATGTACATGTGCATACTAAAAAACATATATTCCACCTAAACGTTTGTTCACATCTACGCTACAAAAGCATGTAATTCATAGGAATTGAAAAATATTGATGAACATAAGATGCTCATGTAGTGTATCAGTATGAACATAGGCATCATATACATATACATTAACATTGAGAGAAATATAAAGTGTACCCATGCATCCATACACACTGGTATAAATATATCCATACCTGACTTCTTCTACACAACTATGTTGCAAATAATGACCAATTTCAACATAGTCTTTTATGGTTTACAGGCACGCGCCCCCACCTCCATGATCTGCTTGTTGCTCGTCTCCAGAAGGCTTGTCTGCCTGTCTGTCTGTCTGTCTGAGAACAGAGCCGGTCAGACCAGCTGGACTCCGATTGTGAGTCTCTGGTGCAGGTTGTGCCTCTCTGTGTGTCTGACTGTTGACGGAGGGATTTTCTGCCAAATGTTGCCGCCGCAGCAGCAGCAGCAACAGAACTCGGACAAACTCTCAATTAATCTCCTTCCTCCTAAAAACATCATCCACTTTTATATCCATAAACTACACAAAAGCAGAGTTCAAATAGCTCCAAGCAGCAACAACTGGAATTAAAAAAATGACAATTGAATGACTTTGAACAGAGTTTGTATGTTTTAAAGACTTTTGAACATGATAGTAACCAACATGTTTTTTTCAACGTGATGAGTAGAAAATGCAAACATTTGTGACTTATGAAGGGAGTAAAAAGTCGTCAACCTAAAAACTCTGGCAGGTTCAGGGGAGACATGTGACGTCTCCTCACCGTGACCTTTAATCCCAGCACCAGGTCGTGGTGGTGCTGCTGCCGCTGGGTCACATGGTGCCGCCCGCCCTGTTGCTCCCGCTCTGTTATTATTTGTAATCTTTTGAGCTGCACAGATGATAATAATCCCGCCAGCAGCTCTCCAGCCCCCTGGTTTCTAATGCCCGGGCTTTATTCCTGCTGCTTCAATCTCATGCAACTTGTGGGCGGGCGGGCGGGCGGGCGGGGGGGGGAGAAAACCTCCATGCCGAGCCCAAACAGCATCTTTTTTCCTGGCGGCTTCAACACAAAGTCAACACACACTGATTGGGAACGAGCTGTTTGTCTGGTTTGATGGTGGAGAATTTGGAGAAGTCGCACAAACACAAACACTGCCGCCGGAGCCACCGCCACGTAACACACTTCAGTTCCAACAGCAGGTGGACACACACACACACACACACACACACCTTGGTTAACATCATGAACTGGATTGACCTTCAGCCAGTTTTTCCCCCTCATTGACTCTCAGTTGGTCCATAGATGATGTTTCCTTCATTCTGTCATCCAGCTGATCAATTAATGACTTTACACCTGTTAACGCCCAGGTAATCCTCGCCCCTCTGGCTGCGATCCCCCTCACCTCCCCACGCCCCCCCGGCCCCCTCCTCTCTGACTCCCCCCATCTCTCCAACCCCCCAACCCTCCACTAAGAGGCTTATCTGGTGCAGCATGTAACGCCGAGAGAACAACAAGCAGCCGGGCCGACAAATAAAACACAAATCTGGATTGAATCATCATCATCAGGCCACCAGGGCGGGCGAGCTGGCGGGCGAGCATCACTCAACCTTCAGGAAAGCAGGAGAGAGAGATGGAGAGAGCTGAAACCATAGAAACGGCTGGCAGGCGGCAGCAGGTGGCGCTGAGGCTGTGACACCTGCTCCCCTGGTCAGCAGCAGGCTCCGCCTCCTGAAGACCTTCAACACTTCACTGTCCAATCCTGGGAGGAGCTACCTGAGCTACCTGAGCCCACAATCACACCATCACACCATCACACAATCACGCTATCGCACAATCACTATCACGCTGCTCCAGCCAACGACTCAGTTCGGGACCGAGTGAAATACTGACTGCGCCTCTTGTTATTAGAGAATGATGTTGAAGTGTGAGGAATGTCCCCTGGTGGCCACCTTCAGAAGTCAGACACCCGCACTGACCTGAACTGGATCAAATCACACACACACACACAAAATCCACATTTTTTTGCGTGTGAGGATCAGTTTTTGTTTGTTTGTTTGTTTGCTTATTTTTTTTATATTTGGCCCCAGTTTTCTCTCTCTTTGACACACACACACACACACACACACACACACACACACACACACACACACACACACACAGGTTCCCTCCTTATCAGTGTTTTCAAAACTTTGAGAGTCTTCTGTTTCCAGCTGCATCAAAGCGGAGAACTACCAGGAGGAGGAGGAGACAGGGGAGGAGTAAAACAAAAAAAAGAAAAAAAAGAGGAGGAGGAGTAAAAAGAGGAGGAGGATGGATGAAGCCCGAGGCTGGGTGACAGGAAGCTGCCGCTGTTCCAACTCAACAGTGTGCCTGCAGCAGCAGCAGCAGGCAGCACCTCCTCCTGCTCCTCCTGCTGCTCCTCCTCCTCCGGTCCTGCTCCTCCTCCATGCCCGCGGAGGTGTCGGCGCGGCGCTGCCATGGCAAAGATGAGGGTGTCGTACGAGTACTCGGAGGCGGAGGACAAGAGCATCCGGCTCGGCTTGTTCCTGATCGCCTGCGGGATCCTGAGCCTCTTCATCTTGGGCTTCTGCTGGCTCAGCCCCACGCTGCAGAGCCTCCAGAGCAAGCCGGCCAACTGCACGGTGAGCCCAGTCACCGGGACTTCTTATTGAATACAGTTTAAAATGAATGGAAATGAGTGAAGTAAAACTAATTTGGTAGGTGGCCTGCTAATGTCGAGCTTTTATTGCTGGTAGTGTTCTAATGAATATATCAGACACCAGGTAGTTGTGAGTAATGAATATTATCGTTGGATCAGAATCAGGAAAGCTTTATTTAATGAGTTCGATTTCACACATACAAGGAATTTGTTTTGGTGATGTTGGTGCTTGACAAATCTTCTCAAAGTAAACTAATGAAAAGTAAAAAATAAAAAAAATTATAATAAAAATATTTACAATATAAGTATATACACGTTACATATGTCCAATGTTGTCCAATTACACTGATGCACGCTTGGGCCAGAATGAAAGTTTGCGGTGTTTGTCCTGGTCGGAGTGCTGCTGCTGAGTTTCAAACATGGAGTTCAGTCTCTGTGCTGAATGTTGATTCTCGTCATATTTCACTGCCAGGCCGCTTCAAGTGGGTTTTTCTTTTAATCTAGAGGACGTTCAAAGACGCCGCGTGTGTCTGTGTGATCACATGATGACGTGTTCGCGCGCGACTTGTAATTTATGTATCCAAATTTTGGAACACGACGTCATATTTTGACTGGATCAAGTGCATGGGAAGACATTTGACCGGAAGTGGAACAAGCCTGGAGACTTCGGACGGTCCTTTCGTGTCTTAGGGCATTTCTCATTTTTTACAACTGCGCAGGTCCGAATCATAAATAATGGATTCATAAAACTTTAAGTGGATTAACAGATGAGAAATGGCCTCCATTATGACCGCGCTGCTTTCGGCTCGGACACTTTTGCAGCCAAAGTTCTACTCGACCAATAGTAGAGATGGGAACTTCCGGCAGCCGCTCAGCCACGATGATGTCATCGCGTTCCAGCCCGGAGGAGGACGCTGTTGTTGTCGGTGGCGCCGGATGTTGACTTACCTGCAGTCTAGCAGCACATGAATGTCCACCTGTGACCATCGAAGCAAAGAGTGACAGATGCTGAAGTTAATGTTCCACAGCGGTGCCCAGCTATGAAAGAAAAGGAAATCCTGAGTGGTTTCACTCCATTAGATGCCGGCTTGTGGTGGATGCTAATTAGCTGTGCCGCACAATTAGCAATTGCAGTACATTGTTTATGGGAGATGCTAATTTAGCAACGGTCTGGCTAACACCGATCAAGTTCTAGAGTTGTTTCCCCAGTCTGATTCCACCTTTCACCGTGACACAAACAGACCCTATGTTGATACATTCTGACAGGCTCAAGTTAGCCTTCCTAGTGACTAGCTTGTAGAGAGTATTTGACTAGCCGTAGCAGACATTAGCCTGTGATAAGTAGCTGTGTCTTTCCTGGCGGCGAGATTTCTTTCCCCAGGAGAAAACAGGGATAACCACGCCTCAAACTCTTTAGATCGATTTCTACTTTGGGGTCATCTTGCTGATTTCCCATCCAGTGCGCTACATGCACCACCACTGGTCACCGAGGGAAAATGAATAGCAGTAATTTAAGGTACATCATGCCGAATTATGAACACTGCAAGCGGCCAGGAACAAAGCAGAAATGAAAAGTAAAAAAAAAAACATTTAAAACTTCACTACAAGAAGGAAACACTTTCAAGACAGTGTGGACATGAATGACAGCACAGAAATTTAATAATAAGAGTGAAGAAATGGGTCTTGAGCTGTGCTTTGTTGTCCACTGACACTATTAAAAAAAAATATATATTTTTTTTTTAAAGTAAACTGTTGCCTCAACCGTGGAGACTTTGCAGCGACCAATCAAATGAGTACGGTGGTTATCCCTGTTTCCTCCCTGGGAAAAAAAATCTTGCCTTCCGGCGTGATGGTGGTAGATACTGTGCCAGCAGCCTCTCACTGGGAACATGGGTACAATTTTCTGAACACACACACACACAACTTAAATGAAATCTAGTTTTTGGACAACCTGTTGTGTGACAACAAATGCTACCAGTGAAACAGCAGGAACACTCTGGTCACTGTACCTCTGACGTTCTCCAACGTCCATTGGGACATCATCGCTTGTCCTTCCTGGCAGCGACGCTGTTGGTTTTTGGCAGTCTGTGTTCCAGGACTTCATCCAGCAGTGAGATACTCTGTGACATATTTCCCGAAACCGCCGTGTGATTTATCTCAAAGCCGTCTGTGGGTTTTTTAAAAATCTTTTTTAAAAGTGTTGCGTGTGTTCACCTTGAGTTCCCTGCCGAGGCCTCTGGACCGGCCGTCCTTCTCCTGCGTCATCTGCCATTCAGGAGTCGGTGGGGCTTCCGAGGACATGAGTTACAACCACGCTGGCGACTGCAGGATGATGGACTCACTCAAAACCCCCGTGATTTATTTGGCTGTTAGCTTATTGCGTCGTCTTGAAATAATGTGGGTGCATTACAGAGAAGCGGAGGGGCGTTACTTCGAGTCGGTGACAGAGTACTGGCTGCCGCTCTCTGATTCCCCTCATCCTAGCGCAACGTAAATCACACACACTTGGACTTTATTGCTTCTTGCGAGTCTCTTAGGAAATGAAGAAACTCGTTTGTCTGACTGGCACTAAACTTGTGCAGACTGGGTGCGTGAGTGTGTGTTTTCTGCGGACTGATGCTCAGACCTCAATCTGGCTGACTAACAAGCAACAAAAGGATTCATGTCCGATACAAATACCGCTGACGCTGATTAAAGATCATCTTTAAATCGCTTCTGGCAAAACTAGCATCCAAAGTTCTGACTTAAAAAACAATTTGACTCTTTTTTTTTTTTTTTCCAACGTTAGCATGACCTGACTTCTCTCCCTGTGCCCTCCACCAGGTGGTGTCAGTGTTGCGCCCGGAGGAGATGTTTGAGTGCGTGTTCACGTGCGGCGCCGACTGCAAGGGCACGTCGCTGTATCCCTGCCTGCAGATCTTCGTCAACAACTCCGAGTCCAACTCGTTGGCTCTGCTGCACTTCGACGAGCAGCAGCTGGTCCTCAACCCCAAGGTGAGCAGCTAGCAGCTGAAGCTAACCGGCTTCCTGTCGTCTCTGAGCTTCATTTTGCTACTTGAGGTGCATCTACAGCCAGCAAGGGGGAGGCAGTTGCACTGACAGTTTGAGCAACATACACAAATGAGTTTGTTACAACACTGTTGATTAAATGCAGAACAGGTTCACTGGGAGGAAAGTTGCTGGGTTCATCAGCCTTTTTATCCATCTCAGATTTCATTGGACGGCCATCGAGGGAGTTTCCTGTTTACTGTTGGCTGCTGACAAACATGAGAAAAGCTGTGCTCTGATTGGCTCTGCTGTTGGTCGGCTCAGCAGGAATTGGCTAGATGCCAGTGAAGGCACCACAAAGACCGTTTGAGTGAGTGAGTGTGTGTGTGTGTGTGTGTGTGTGTCTGTGTGTGAGAGAGAGACGCAGTAGTGATTGGTTTTATTTCCTGGGCGGCTGATGAAGTATTGGGAGGAGCCTCAGGCCACACCCCCTCAGCCAGTCTCAGCGCAGAGGGGAAGTAGTTCGACGAGCTGAGCTGAAAACAAAATAGAGAGCGTCCGTCTGTCCTCCTCTTAAGTGGCCGTCTGGGTTCGTCGCCACGGCAACCGAGTAAATATAGAGGGGGAGAGACGCCTCGTCATCTGCGGCGCCCCATCACCATGGAGATGGTGACGATGCAAGAGAGAGAGAGAGAGAGAGAGAGAGAGAGAGAGAGAGAGAGAGAGAGAGAGAGAGAGAGAGAGAGAGAGAGAGAGAGAGAGAGAGAGAGAGAGAGAGAGAGAGAGAGAGATATGCTTCATTCACAATTGCTCTAATGTCCAGTGTGATGAATGAGTCACTGACAGCTGCTCTGACCTTTTTACTAACCTGCTAATGAGCTGCGTGTGTGTGCTGGGGCTCAGCCCCCCTCCACCGAGCTGAAGAATAGTACGGGAGAAAAAAACGTTTTCTCACTTGGTAGCAGCAGCGCGCAAGCAGCTAGTTAGCCGCTTACTAAGGCTGAGAGTCAAGGTCCTCACACACATTCGCTCTGTGGAGCGAATTTCCACATTGTTTCGCTCATGTCGAATTTTGCCGAGGTGAAAAGGCTGGAAAAGGCTGGACCTCGAACTAATCAAAATGATGTTGGCATGTCGATGACGTCACATCCAAACTTTACTGGCTGCATCAGCCCACGTCTACATTCATTCATCATAAGCCTATTAGCCTTATATTAATACCTATATTATATTAATACGAAAAATTCACATTTTCGTGTCATTTATGTGTAAGGACCTTTAGGGTGCTCGCTCAAGAGTGAAAGGCAGGAGGACCTGTCTGCCGCTGCACTAGCCAGTTAGCCGGCTAGCTAGTGTAGTATCTGAACTAATGATGACCTCGATGTATTTTTCCATGTAAGGCGTTGTTATTCTTTTACATCGTCTGACGCGGACGTGACCAGTCCAGTACATTTGACAGGCTTGCAATTCCTGTGCCAAGAAACGTTGAGGCCCCTTTCGGGGAACCGAGGGGCTTTCCATAGGATGCATACTCCCCTCCCCAACACTGTTTTACATATCTCGTATTACGGGGTATAAAAGGTGATGTTAACATTAGATCAATGGAGTTGTTCACATCTGACTACGAGACCTCCCCGGGCTTTCTAGGCGCCTGTTTTGATTTCTGACTTCTGCAATAAACCTGTTTTTATACAACCAAGTCAGTGTCAACGGAGACTCCTTCAACATCTACCCATCTCGGATCCACCTGAAGAATTCACCACACTAGCAAGCTAGCTAGCTATCTTGGTTGGTTGCTAGCTGATGGAGCAAAGGCGTCAGCTGTCAGCTCGCAACAGAGCTAGCTCAGGGCTAACGGTTTGCCTTAATGACCGATGACGTCGTGGAGGTGAATCCAGCATCACAGGTGATAAGAGAATGCAATCAGGGATTTTACACACACACACAGGTCGAACCAACTGATTGGGACCTGCAGTTAATTAGTCTGTCAGCAGGGGGGCCCGGAAAACCGCCCTGGAAATCAGCTGATTGACATGGTGGGCAGTCAAAGGACCATTTCGCCCCTTCATCACCCCCCCACACCCCCACCCCTGTCCAAGGAGTCTGAAGAATGTGCAGACATGTTGCATTTATATTTCTCGACTCCTTTGAAATGAACTTCTGAGGAACTTACTTTTTAAAATAAATTAAGACACAAACAGGTTTTTTTTTACACAATATTAATAAAGTTGTGATTCATTGGCTGACTGTGGAGGCTGCACACACACACACTCACTCTCTCTTCCTGAGCCATCTGTTTATTGAGGTCATGATTTCGTTTCATTTTGGTTCCAAAGTATAAAGTGGGAAATAGCAGTGAGACAAAAATAAATGGAGCAGTGCGTATGCGTTAGTAGATGAGGCTCCGCAGTGGTCGATGAAAACAAGTCGGGCCTTTTCTCTTCCTGTTTGTTGTGCTTTTCTGACTCTGTGACTCTGGAAGATCTTCAGACTCTCTGAGCAGGTGGAGGAGGAGGATGGGGTGGAAGTGCAGGAGGAGGGGGTGGAGGAGGAGGAGGAGGAGGAGAGGGTGGTGGAGAAGGAGGATGGGGTGGAGGTGGTGGAGGAGTAAGGGAGGAGGAGGAGGAGGGGGTGGGAGATGGCGGGAGGCTCCGCCGGGATCTCTGCTGCTGCCGACTCATTTCCTCCTTTATGACTTAATTGTGTTGAGAATGCAGATTGGGGTGTGTGTGTGTGTGTGGGGGGGGGGGGGGGCAGCACTTCCTGTGTGGCCTCAGAATTAACAAGGAGCTCTGAATCTGAAGGGTGTGTGTGTGTGTGTGTGTGTGTGTGTGTCTTCACGTTGCTGCCGTCCTGGGACAGTGCAGGATGATCTGCAGTGGTGGGGGGCAGGAGGGCGGGGGCAGCTGCTCCTTCATCCACCTCTTCAGCTCCTTCCTCGCTACCTTCAGCTCCTCCTCCAGCGGCGGCGAGCGCCGGCTGCGCCTGTAGCTCCGCCCCATGTAGGTCACGATGTCCCGCACGGCTTTCAGGAGGACGTTGTCACTCTGGTCCTGCAGGGGCAGAAGCGCCCCCTGCTGGTCACTGGGGCCTGCTCCCCCCTTCTTCCCCTTTCTCTTGCTCACCGTCGCCGGCGCCCCCTGCTGGTGCTTCCGCAGCTTCTCCTCGGCCTTCTTCTCGCGCAGCGCCTCCTTCAGCTCGGCCAGCGTCATGCTCTCCTTGTCGACGGGGCTCCAGTGGAGGTCGACGTCTGCCGCCTCGCACGCTATCTCGTGGTTGAGGAACGTGATGCCGCTTCTCTGCAGGTTGCTCTTGGTGGCGCTGAGCCAGCGGGCACGAGTGTCTGGTCCCTGGAGCTTCATGCAGGTAGAGTAGGAGGAGGAGGAGGAGGAGGAGGAGAAGGAGGAAGAGGAGGCCCCACCGTGCAGGTTGGGGCTGTCCAAAGTCCTCCGCTGCTTCTCCTTCAGGATCTCCTCCACCCGCTGCAGGTCACACTTGAGCCTCTGCAGCTTGAGGCAGAGCTTCCGTCGGTCCTCCAGCCATTGGGCCTTCTCCAGGGCGTGGCACTGATTCTGGTACCGGACCGCCTCCAGTTCTGCCCGCAGCCACTGGAGCTCCCGGCTGGCGTCCTGCTCGGGCCCCACCGCCGCCCCCTGGTGGGACGTCACCAGGAACCTGAAGGAGAAGCGGATCCCTGGGGCTCCTCCTCCAGCCTCCTCCTGGACCAGGTCCAGCTGTTGGGTCTCCTCCATAGTCAGGCCTGAAGTGTGTCTGGTGAACGACGTGCAGAGGGGTGAAAGACAAGAGCTAGCAGCTAGCAGGCCGGCTAACTTGCCTGGAGAGAAGGAAACAACTACTGGAGATGTTCCCCCACCTGGACAAATCAAAAGTTTGCCTTTAATGTGGGAGTCTGCTTTGATGACTCTGCAGCTTTGATGACACCCTGCTTTCATGTCACATGGGTGCAGCTTTGGAGATGGGCGGAGTCTCTGGCTCCTAGATATTGACAGTAACTACTACATTCATTCATTAATTTATTCAGTCAATTATTCATACAGGCAATGATGGCTCGAGGAGCCTTTTTCTTTGATTAAAGTTTCTTATTTCCTATGGACTGAGTGTGTGTGATGATCACTTTCTGGTTTGGAGTGTTCCCCCTACAGGTGCACAGGTGTCATGACTACATAAGCCATACTGAGGCCCAGCAGTGGTGGTTTCTGTCCTAGGACAGTGCAGGATGCTTGTTCATGGGTTTTGTTTGTGAGCAACTGGAAGCTTATTTCTCATGTTTGCTTGCCAGTGTGCCACATTATTTCATCCCTTTATTTTGCCGTTTTATTATCATTTTTGTACGGAAAATAAACCAAGACAAATTTTTTCAAAATCTTTCAAATCTACTTCCTTGTCCTGGACGTTCTTTTTTTTCCACAAGCATCTCCAATACAGCACCGACCCAGCCAAACCCAGAGTGATGGAGACAAATTGAAATGTTCGTCACTACAGTGGCAGAAAAATTGGATTATTTTCTCCTTTGAACTCGGCTTGACGTTGAAACAGTAATCCAGCTGGTCCCTGCTGGGTGTGAGTCTGCAACCCTAATGAGTCTTGTTGTTGTTGTTGTGTTGGTGCCGCTGGTGGTGGTGGCAGTGTTTGTCGCTCGGCTGCCTCTGAACCCCACTAGCGTCCCGTCTTCTCTCAGGACGTCAGGCTGTCAGAGGTGATGGATGTGTTTTTGCGGCTGTCGTCGTGGCTTTGGAGGACAACAGACAGACAGACAGACAGACAGGCAGACAGGTAGTTGTGTCCCCAGAGTGCAGCAGCAGCGGCAGCCTGAAGACGTGCTTTCTCAGCTTGGAAACACTTCCACACCTCAGTGTACCGGCCACCTGTTGCCATGGCAACTGCACTCCGCCAAGGGGAGGGGCCGCCAAGCTGTGATGTCATCATCATGAGAGGCGTCTCCGATTGGCTGTTGGGATGAATGGTTGCTGAAGCAAGCAGGATGGAAAGGTGGCAATTACCTGCTTCTGTGTGTGTGTGTGTGTGTGTGTGTGTGTGTGTGTGTGTGTGTGTGTGTGTGTGTGTGTGTGTGTGTGGAGGGGAGGGGGTCCTGTTGCATCTGGGCCTCTTCATGAAGTGGAAGCGGCTCTTGTGGATAAAATGTGCATCATGGTTGTCGTCACGCAGCCTCAAAATGTCGACAATAATAACCCCACCAGCTGTGTTTCTGGGAACGTTGTTTCTCTCACTCGCACTCTGTAATGGTGGTGACGTTTGTCCAGCAGGGGGCGCTGTAATGCGTTCAGACCAGAGTGACCTGTCTACCTGCTGATTGGCACAGAGGGCGTCACACACACACACAAGCACACGCAGGGAAACAGCAGGAGGTTGATTGTTGATTGACTGGTTTCCATGCATGTACTGGTCGCTATTATGGTGATGTGATTGGATCAGTGGGTGGTGGTGGGGCTTGGGGGGAGGGGGGGGGGGTGTCGGGGTGTGTGGGTCTGAGGGGGTGGGTGCAGTGATTGCAACCTCAGCTGAACCATGAAACTTCAGAAACTGTGGTTAAAATGTTAGTTTCCTTATTTGTGTCTTTGTTGCTACAGAGACCTAACTGACACTGATGTTTCTGTGTGTGTGTGTGTGTGTGTGTGTGTGTGTGTGTGTGTGTGTGCAAGTGCTCGTACGTGCCCCCCTGTGAGCGGGACAACCAGAAGAACAGAGACAGCGTCCTCTGGTGGCAGGACTACTTCACCAATGAGCTCAGCAGTCAGTCCTTCACCTGCTTCTTCAACCAGCAGCGGAGGTGAGGAACGCACACACACACACACACACACACACACACACACACACAGGGCTGTGTTGTCTATTAGAAGGTGATCCAGGAAGTGTGATGCTGCACTTTGTTCCTTCAGAGGGCAGTGATGTTGTTCAAACAGGAAGTGGGGCGGCTCCTCTCTGTTCCAGAAGTTGATGTGTTTTGGGGGTGGAGGGGGGCGGGGGGGTATTGTGGAGGGGGGAAGGTTTTAAGGGGGGGGGGGGGGGGGCACTCTCCTCCTTCCTTCAGCGCCGCAGCTCCATCCTGCCATTATTCACAGGCGGCGCTGCTGACCTGCGACCTTGGCCAGCGTTATTTTTACCTCTGCGGCAGTAGCAGAAGAAGAAGAAAGTGCTGCTTCACAAACGAGGTCCTCTGGGACCACGTGGTGGCGCTACAGGTGAGCTGCATACAGAAGTGGAGCAGCTGCCATCTAGCTAGCAAGACACGCCAAAAAGTTTTTGCCTTCCAGGTTTGTTCCCCCAATAGGTCATGTGGCAGTGGTGTCACTTCCCATCATGCCTCTGTAACTCACGTGATGCCGTAGGACGCATCAGCCAATCAGAATGAGACGAGACGACACGCTGGGAATATAGATTTTTTTTTAGCCTTTTCTGGCCTTTACACATTTTTGATCAAGATTAAAACTCCAGGTCTTTAAAATCTACAATAGAGAGAATTATTATGATCCGTGTTTCAGGTCAAAGGTCGTCCTGCCATTTTGCAGCCCTTTATTTTTTTTATTGCAGCCTGATGGCGGGGGGCCTTTTGGGCCGAATGGGGTTTGGGTTGCAGTACCTCAAGTGGCCACTGGGGGGAAATAATCTGGTATCCAGATGATGGATCCATGTATTGGCCAGTGGGAGCAGCTGTAGCTCAGCTCAGTGGGTGTGGCCAGGAGCTGGGGTCGACTTTTACTGTGAAAGGTCCTAGCAGGAAGTGACTGACTGATTGTGTATGTGTGTGACCGGCAGGCCCGACGACGTGCTGTGGCGGCGCTCCCACGACGCCAGCGTGCTGCTGCACTGCCTCCTGTGGCCGACGGTGTCGCTGCTGCTGGGCACGCTCATCGTGCTGCTGACGGTGTGCGCCCGCTCGCTGGCCGTGCGGGCCGAGGCGCTGCAGAAGAGGAAGTGCTCGTACGAAGTGTGCCAGGACCTGTCGGCCACGCCCGCCCCGCCCCGCCGGGTCATCCGGCCCGACCAGCCCGCCGAGCCCACGAACTCTGACCCCGAGCCATCGTCGCCCACCAGGACCCTGCCGCTGTTCGCCGTGCCGGTGCGACGCCGCGACCGCGAACAGTGAGCCCCGCCCACCACCAAACTCTGATTAGAAACCATCAGAAACTCTGGAAGCAAGGAGCCAATCAGAAGAGAGGACTAGGGCTCGGTTACCGTGGCAACCAGTCTAAAGCCCGAAGCCCCGCCTCCTTTCCCAGTAGCCATACCTGCAAATATCTCCGAGCCAAAGTTGACCTCAGCGCCTGCTGCTCTCTGACCTCTGACCTCCTTGTGGACAGCGCTTCATCTGCTTCAATGACCAAAAGGGCCACACAATTGCGCCGTCAAGATGCGCCACTTCCTGTCACTTCCCTCGCTGACAGCGCCGCCTGCAGGGTGGCTTGAGGGAGAGCTAGCGCTGTAAGCATCATGTAGCAAGTAAACGTCACACATGTTGCCCTCCCACCCGCCCCCCTGCAGTGTTAGCCTCACAACTGTAGCTTCTTCTCTGCTAAAAGTCAAAGGTTAAACCTGACTGTAGCTTCTTCTCTGGTAGCTAGGTAGCTAGCTAGAAAGACTTCCCCTGGCTCGTGATTGGTCAGGAAGTCAGCCCGATGATGTGGCAGCTGACCCTCAACTGATCGCCGCCATCTTCCAACGCCAACAACTAGCATAGAGCCTCTGTTAGCAGCCAGCTGGCCGTCCCGTCCACCAGGAGGCAGCACTGGGGGGAGGAGGGGGATGGCGAGGAAAAGGTGGCGGCCATCTCTCTGTAGCCGGTTGGTCATCACGGCAGCAATAAGCCCAGTTCCTCTGTCTCACCTGGTGGCGTCATCTCATTGTCACACTTCCTGCAGTGGCCTGCAGAGGTCGCCACTCTTCCTGACTGAAAGAACACCTGGCTGCAGAACCAGTTTGAACCACCAACAGAAACCAGCCTGAGGTTTTTTCTGTTTTTTTGTTTTGTTTTTGATGTTGCCACACTTTCCTTCCTGTCTGCTGCTTCTAACTGTGACTGTAAGACCGGAGGAACCTCCAGGTGGCGCTCTGCCCACAGTCCCAGTGTCGTGTCCGTGTGCTCGATGGTCCCCCTGCTCGCTGAATGTAGCCACTGAACCTCCTTAGCACCAGGTTAGCCTCTCATCTTCTGTCTCTGTAACAAAGCCTCCAGAGGACGCGTGGCCTGGCTGTCCCTGCCCCCAGAGGGGCGTGGCCTAGCCATCCCCTCGCCGTGAGCCTCTGCCGTGTCGTCGTCATCGTCCTGGTGTCTGAAGCCATAAGCTGAGCTGTGAAGCACCAAACACACTGAACTTCATTTTTCCACTCAGAAGGAAATACCGTGTGCTTTATTCATTCACTGTATAAATAGCTGTTTTTTTTCCTTCCATGTTTTCGCCTCCGCAGCGCCCCCTGCTGTCTGCAGGTATTGGCTCCCCCCCTCTGCTGAACACGTGTCATGTGACCCGGGTAGCCGCTTCGCCCATGTTTATGGGTTTTGCTGAGAACTTTAGTGCCTGATAGATCTTTAAATAAAGACGGATTTGATCCAGCGTGCGAGTCGTCCTTCTTCAGCGCCGACGCATCACACTTCACAATTTAATCATCACACAATCCACCTCCATGTAATATTGTGTCACTGGAAGAGGGTGAAAAGGTCGAGAGGGATTTGTTTTTTATTGCATTTGTCCTTTTCATCCATCCCTCCATCCATTCCCTTGAACTCATCATCCCCTCACTCACTCACACTCACACTCACCTTTTGTTCTTCATAATGACAGAGTTGTCATCACCTTGGACGGCACTCACACCAACGCAGAGGCTCTCCTCTGCTCTCTAGAGGGAAATTCAAAGTCCAGAAAAGCTCCTCTGTGTAGTCCCTGTGTGTGATTAAAGTACAGTTAATTCTAAACTGAGATGTTGTATTAAATTGAAACATTAAACGTGGAGCGTGATTATTTCGAGGCGATACGGTCAAAGAGCGCCTCTCCGCAGTCTCTGCAGTTTAAGGGGCAGATTGTGTGTGGCGAGACGGGGGTACTGCAGCTTCAAGTCCACGGACACCCCGTGCAAAGGTGGCGGCTGACGTCATTGATGAGAGATGAAACTGGAGCATGTCGGTGAATTGTTGTCAGTCAACGTGTGTACAACAGTGAAAAAGACACAACTGATATATGATGAGATAAAGAGACAAGGCCAGCTAGCTAGCAGGCTAACTGAATGCCGGAACTCAGAATGCACGTGACTCAGAAACTTCTCGAACTTGGATTTTAAAGGACGCAGGTGAGTGAAAAGACTGTTTTCTGTTTAAAAATAAAAAAATAAAAAATAAATAAAAATCTGCGCTGACGTATTTTTTCTTGTCGAGTTCCGTCGACTTTGACCCGAAGTATGAGTCTGCCAGTTGGCGCACTGCGGGCTAGTTTGTCTGTTTGTTGGGAAGAGGGTGAGAGTGGATTCACATGACGTGAAAGTGCACAATACTGTCAGTCCTCTACTCATTGGGCAACATTATCCAGGTTGTTTAATCATGTCAACACAATACATATGTGAATTGCTTCCATGTCTTGTGACCAGGTGACCTCGGTAATTACAGCGTGTGTGTCGGTCTGTGGCTCGGTGGGCGTGTGCCAGGTGTGTGATCCCCCTGCGCCGAGCTCATCCCTTGGCACTTCCTCCACCCTGTGCGCAGGTGAAACTCCTCCGCCGCCACTGGAAGCTCATCCGTCAGCAGCTGTTCCTGGGAGCTCCTCAGCCGTGTTGCTCTGTGGATCTCGTCTGCTTCTTATTGACAATCGATGCGGCCGAGTGCCGCGGCGGTCGATGCTAGTGTCCAGCCCAGGTAGCAGCTGCAGTGGAACCCGCGGAGAACCGGGGAGAACCGAGTCTCTCCTTTGATCGCCGAGATGTTGGAGTGAGCTTTAGAACCCGGCTGCTGTGGCTTCGCCGCAGTCCGTTCATGTGTCAATGCAAAAAGAAATAACACAGACAACCGGAACACGTGTTGGCATATTGTAGTTCACATTGAGTTTCAGGATGTTGGAGGAGGAGAGGGACGATGAAGAGGAGCAGGAAGTGAAGTGGGGGGGGGGGGGGGGGGGTCGGAGAGGAGGACAAGGCCGTGGTGGAGGAAGAGGAGGTGGTTGTCTCTTTTGTGTCGATGATAGTTGCTCAGTTTCATCCCGTCGGTCAGCTTCTCTCCAGATAAGCATGGTGAGTTGGTTGTTCTGATGATGGTGATGCTGGTGACCTCTAGTGGCCACAGACTGTAAAGGCAGTAAGTGAGGCAGTGGTCAAACTGCCCTCAGAAAGATATATCTAAATTATATTATATTATATATTATATTTTATATAGTTTGTACATAAAATAATTAATATTCAGAAAAAATACAAACTAGACAAAAGTTTGTAAATAATTTTAATAAACAATTTTAGCGTTCCAGTTTACAGTGACCTGACAGCTTGTTATCAAAAGTCAAAATATAAAAATAACAATTTTGAAAATAACAAGTGGGGGAAAGTATCATCATTTTCAAAGACCAAAACTTTGAGGAGATAAGCCCACAATAAAAAAAAGATTATTAATCATGTTTTAGTCATTTTCAGATTGTGTTTTAATCTAGGCTGAAACACCCGTAGAGATTCATTTGATATGATGGCAATAAGAAAAATTTAATCCCCAGATACTATTTTTTTGTTTGTTTCCAGTCGTTTAGTTTTAAATATTAAAGTCGTAGCCAAATCTCGAGTTTCTAGGAAACAAAAGTGTGAACACAGCAGGTTATAATCATTGATGCTTCACAAAGGCTTTGCATTGATAAATGTGACACATTAAATGTATTATTAATATTACAGTGGACTTTATTATGTTAAAGAGTATTACATCTATATTTACATACAGCAAAACGTGTCAAATACACAGCTTATACGGAGCAGTGAGTGAGAACATAGTGGTAAAAAAAAAAAAAAAAATAGTAATCAGAATGGCTCTTTCCTTCACTGTTAGCATTCAGTTAGCCTCCTAACAGTGCGAACAGCGCTAGCCGACACCTGAGATCAAGCCGCTCGTCCCTCCGAGGTTTTAGGAAATAATATTTTCTCCGTGTTTGTCACAAAGACCTTCACCAGACCTTCACCTGAAACCTTGTCTGTCTGTCTGTTCGCTGGTAGAACGTTGTGAAGCTGGAATCTGGGTCAGCTGGAAGACCTTCTTGTCTAACGGCCGGTGTAGATGAAATCTAAAGGGAAGGAGACAGAATCAGGGCCAGGGACCAGAGAAGGCCAGGGGGCGGGATGGGAGGGGGCATCTCACCTCGGCAGTACTCGGGGTTGAAGTTTTCGTAGATGGGGTAGAGGGGGTTCTCCTGCTCTCCGCGGTGCTTCCTGGCCCTCAGGACGTCCCGGACACACTGGTGCAGGAAGGTGTACTGGCACTGCAACACAGTCAGAGGGTCAGCCGCACTCTGACAGCTGCAGCCAGGGGGCGCCCACACTAACCCATTACCTCCGTCTGGACCATGTGCTGGCGGTGCAGCCGAAGGTCAAACACACAGCCGTAGAGGTCGATGGTGCCCTTGGAGTCCAGCTGCTGCAGAACCCGGTCCAGAGCCATGAAGGTCCCAGTGCGGCCCACACCAGCACTGACAAACACACACACACACACGCAAAAACACACACACAGGTCTGTGTGAGCAGCAGCAGCAGGACAACTGGAGGCCCTCTGACCTTCTCCTGATCCTCCCTGACCTCCTTCCTGACCTCCTCCCCGACCTCCTCCCTGACCTTCTTCCTGACCGCCTCCTGGACCTCCTCCCTGACCTCCTTCCTGACCTCCTCCTGGTCCTCCTTCCTGACCGCCTCCTGGACCTCCTCCCTGACCTCCTTCCTGACCTCCTCCTGGTCCTCCTTCCTGACCTCCTCCTGGTCCTCCTCCCTGATCTCCCCCTGGACTTCCTCCTGGACTTCCCCTCTCTCACCTGCAGTGCACCACGGTGGCGCCGGTGGACGGCAAGCGGTCCACGTAGTCCCGGACCGTCCTGGCGAACTGGATCAGGGACTCGGTGCTGTCCGGCACCCCATGGTCTGGCCACACGGTGTAGTGGAAGTGCCGCAGGACTCGGGGGTAACTGCAGCTGCTCTCCTGTCACAGTGCAGTGGTCCATAGTCAGTGACATCACTTCCTGTTGGCGGAAGACGAAGGGTGTGGAGGTACGTACCGAGCTGATCTTGAACTCTCTGATGGTCCACTCAGGCAGCACCGACTCCGACAGCATCTGGACCACCAGCTCACCGTAGTAGAGCGGCTCTCTGTCTGCCGGCCAGTACTGGTCACACTTGACCTGTGGAAGGACAACACAGCCTGGAGGTCATCTTAGAGGTCACTCTGGAAGTCAACCTAGAGGTCAGTCTGGAGGCAGGCTGGGGGTCAGCTGATGTTTGTCTGAAGGTCAAGCTAGAGGTCAACTTGGAGGTCAGCCTGAAAGTAAACTCCAGAGGTCAACCTAGAGGTCAGTCTGGAGGCCGGGCGAGTAAAGAACAGTAGAACCTTAAAGAACAGTTCTTCAGGACAACTCACCCGTCCCTTCTCCACACACTGCGTCACCATGACCACGTTGTTGACGCCGTGTTCCCACACCATCCTCCAGAAGTCATCCTTGGTGCCGGGCAGCGGCCCCTGGGTGGCGATATACTCCCTGCGGTAGTTGTTGCCCTGCAAACATACCAGTGTCACACCTGTGTGTGTGTGTGTGTGTGTGTGTGTGTGTGTGTGTGTGTGTGTGTGTGTGTGTGTGTGTGTGTGTGTGTGTGTGTGTGTGTGTGTGTGTGTGTGTGCATACCGGTACGTAGCTGGCGTTGATGTAGTCAGAACAGGGGTCATCCTCCAGGTAGGACAGCTTCACTCTGGTGGAATCATCTGGAAACAGACAAGAGATGAAGCTGGAGATGGACTGTCTGACAAGTGATGCAGGAGCTGCAGATGAAGCAGGTGCTGCAGGTGATGCAGGAGCAGCAGGAGCAGCATGTGATGAAGGTGCAGTAGGCGATGCAGGTGCAGCAGGTCTTACAGGGCAGGATGTTGTTGTAGCGATTCTTCCCTCTGTTCTCAGGCACTCGGGCCACGTCCATGGTCTGGTTGCGGCCCACGTCCTTCAGGTCCTGCACAGACGGGGGGGGCGGGGGACAATCGGCCGGTCAATCAGGACGATGTTTGCAGCCACAGTAGCAAACAGTGGCAACAGTGTGGCATCACTGCCTGGTACCTCAAACTCCTCCGACAGCAGGTAGTTGGAGTCGGCCAGCAGCTTGTTGAGGTGGGACTCAAAGTGACAGGCCTTGACTGGACTGGAGAGAGAGAGAGAGAGAGAGAGAGAGAGAGGATCTGACTCAGTCGGGGTGCGCACGCTGCGAACATGAAGTCAGTCTGGCTGGATAGACTCACCTGGTGACACGGCGATTGCTGCAACACAACACAACAAGAGTGATCAGCTGTCATCATCATCATCATCATCATCATTTTCACCATTGTCATCATCATCATCATCAGCTTCTCTTACCTCCTCACACCTACATACAGCCCTGCAGCAGGAGCCTCCTTCCACATGCTCATCCTCACCACCGGGTTCTCCTGGACCGCCCTGCACAGACACACACAGACACACACACACACACACATTTAGAGGAGGTCGTGTGTGTGTGTGTGTGTGTGTGTGTGTGTGTGTGTGTGTGTGTGTGTCTGTGTGTGTGTGTGTGTGTGTGTGTGTGTGTGTGTGTGTGTGTGCACTCACACTTTGCGCAGCCTCTGCCTGTAGACCAGCAGAGAGATGACGGCCACCGTCATCCCGATGAGGAACATCCCTGCAGAGAGGCCCTCCACCACGCCCCCTAGAGGCTCTGACAACAGCAGCACAACAACAACACGGTGAGATGAGCACGTGTGTGTGTGGGTGGGTGGGGTAGGGTGGGGGGGAGGGGGGCGTGTCTGACCTGCGTGAGTCCTGATTGGTGCAGACAGGAAGGTGTCAGTGAAGAGCGGCTCTGGGAGCTCCCGGTGGTTCTCGTCAAACAGCCTAGTGAAGGCCCGCACACTCAGCCTGCACACACACACACACACACACACACACACACACACACACACAAAATGAAAAAAGCAGTGTTAACTAGTGCTAACTCTATACTCAGCTGTGTGTGTGTGTGTGTGTGTGTGTGTGTGTGTGTGTGTGTGTGTGTGTGTGTGTGTTGACGCAGTACCTGTAGGAGGTCTTGGCCTTGAGCGGCCCGTCACAGAAGCCTCCGTAGCTGTCGCTTAGGTAGAGGTGTCCGTCGTAGTCGTGGTAACGGTCACAGGCCCCGCCCAGCCGCTCGCTCCCCGCCCCCAGATTGACCTCCACCACTTGTGGCGCGCCGGCGGCGGCGGCGTCAGCGTCCTGCGGGCAGCGGCTGGAGAAGTAGGCGGTTTGGTAGGCCCGCACCGAGGAGTTGGCGGCGTAGTCGCGGTGCGACGGCAGCGGGTGGCGCTGCTCCGGCTGCAGCGTCTCGGTGGCTGCAGCCGCGAAAGAAAACAAAACAAACAGGCACAAGACGGTCAGCCTGGTGTCGCGGTCACATGACGATCTCACTTGTGGGCGGGGCCATCCCCCCCGACCCTTCACTGCCTGCCTACCGTCGGACTCGGCCACGATCACCGCAAAGTATCGCACGGCGCCGTTGGCGTCACTGAACCAGGAGCAGTTGAAGCGGAAGAGGATGGAGGACGAGGTGACCTTTGACCTCTCGCTGACACGCACGCTATCAGTCGGGACCGGAGGGCCTGGGGAAAAGGGAGGGAGCGGATTGGGTGGTTGATTTTCCTGATTGATTTGTTTTTTTGGTTTATTAGACAGACAGGCAGACAGACAGACAGACAGGCAGGCAGACGGACGGACGGAAGGACAGACAGACAGACAGACAGGCAGGCAGGCAGACCTTGTGACAGACAGGCAAACAAACAGGCAAACAGACAGACAGACAGACAGGGAACTTTTCTTCTGGGTCACTGCGACTGTTGTCTCCCCAGCGGAGTGTGAAGGAGGAAGCCGGACTCTCTGGGCGACTGATCAGAGTCGTGCTCTCACATCAGGGACTCACATTGTTCCAGTCAGACCAGCAGACTCAGACAGGAAAACTACTTCCTGTCTGAGTCTGAAGTTAATTATGAAACTGCTCCAGGTCTCTGGTGGACAGTCCTACTTCAGCAGCAGCTTTATTTAAATGCGGTGTGTGTGTGTGTGTGTGTGTGTGTGTGTGTGTGTGTGTGTGTGTGTGTGTGTGTGTGTGTGTGTGTGTGTGTGTGTGTGTGAGTGTGTGTGTGTGTGTGTGTGTGTGTGTGTGTGAGAGCGAGCGAGAGAGCCTCACGGTCGATCATGGTGGCGGTGCAGTGTGTGCTGGGGGGGCTGGTGTGTCCGGCTGACGACACCCTCACAGTCACCGTGTACTTCCTGTAGGCCTCCAGCCGCTCCAGCGTCACGCCGGCCACGCCCCCCGGCAGCCGCAGCGCCGAGCTCAGCTCGCCGTCGTCGCTCCGCCGACACTCCACCTCGTAGGAGTCAAAGTCTGAGAGGGGAGGAGACCAGGAACAGGAGAGCGAGGAGGAGGAGAGCGGGAAGCAGTGGATGGCCTTCAGAGGGGCCGGGCCTAAGGAGGAGGAGGAGCAGCAGGTGGAGGGGGAGATGAGGAGGAGGAGGAGGGAGGAGGAGGAGGAGGAGGAGATGTAACAACACATCAGTGAGTTGCACAATTGTACTTTAAAAATGTCATCTCTTTATATATACTTTTATTTTTGTTGTTCGTGTTTGATTTTTAACTTTAAACATCATCTGCAAAGTTTTTAGTGTCTTTGACTGTATAATAAATACAAAATAATAAGGTCAAAAAATAATCACGGTAAGGCAAGAGGAGTGCGGCTGCCATCGAGGGCGCTGCCCCCTGGTGGCTGGCTGGCTGCTCTGCGACTTACTGGTTCGGACGCTGCTGTGGATGGGCAGGCTGGTGGCGGCAGGCAATGGCCTGGCCCCGCCCCCGCTGACGGTGATCAGGCTGAGGTTGTAGCGGCGGCCAGGGACCAGGTCGGCCAGGAGGCGGCGCCGCAGCCCCAGCTTTGTGACGGTCAGAGGGTCCGGGGGGCTCCACTGCAGCTGGAAGCTGTCGTAGTCTCCAGAGGTGGGGCCGGACCAGCTCAGCTCCACCGCTGCGTCGTCGCTGGCCCCGCCCTGCTTGACGGACAGGTGGGTGGGCGGCTCCGGAGCTGCAGCAGAGGCCCGAGACAGCGGTGTGAAGTAACTGGCTCCTCCTCCACCCCTCCTCCACCCCTCCCCCACCCGTATGTCTGTCAGAAGCTGCGTTTCCATCACCCCTAGAATTATTGCAAAACCTAAACATGGCAATATTGCGTCAGCGGACGTGATGTACGAGATCACGTGACCAGTTCACTTCATGTGAAAATGGCTCGTCATGATTGGACGGAGGAGGACACGGAATCTTTTTTACATGTAATCATAAAGATAAAAATATAACAACCATTCTTGACGGCAAACAAACGTAAACTTTACAGCTTATGTGCTTCGCACCATTCAATGGAAACACCTGCAAATCGCAATTGTACTTTGCTGAAATTTTAGAAAGACCGCTTTTATTTTGCGAAAACCTGTCATGGAAACGCAGCTTGTCTGTCTGTCTGTCTGTTTGTCAGGCCGTCTGCTCACATGTGCGTCCGAACGCCGCCGCGCTATTGGCCAGCTCGCCACTGTGCGTGATGACCTCGGCGCGATACAGCCGACCAGGGGTCAGCCCGGAGAACATGTGACTGGTGTGCTCTGCCCCAAGGGTCTGTGCGGCCACGGCAGCCCCAGAGGGGTCGTACAGGTTGACCTGAGGGCGAGAGGGAGAGGTAGAGGGGAAAGGGAGGGGTCAATTACCTTCTTACCTCACAGCAAGGAGGTAATGGGTTCGATTTCTGTGTGGAGTTTGCATCTGCATGTGTTCTCTCCATGTTCTCCAGCTTCCTCTTACGCTCCAAAAACATGCATGTGAGGTGAATTGGAAACTCTATATTGTCTAAATCAAATCAAATGTGTGTGTGAGTGTGGTGTGAATGGTTGTTTGTCTCTGTGTGTGGCTAAAAAGTGGCCACTGGTCCAGGGTGTCACCCTGCCGTCACCCTATGACAGCTGGGAGAGGCTCAGCAGACCCCAAGCACCCTGAGAGCAGGAGGAAGAGGAGGTGGAGTTCGGATCTGCTCTGGGTTTCTTCCTACAGGGAAGTTTTTTCCGGCCACTGTCGCCCCCTGCTGTTCTGGAGTATTCAGTTGGTTGTACAAAGCACTTTGAGATGCGCCATGGATGCGAATTAGTTTAGTTGGTTGATTGATTGATTTATTAAAGTGTGCAGGGGTCACCTGATAGCTGCTCCAGCTGCCCACCCCAGGCTGCCAGCTGGCCATCAGTCTGTCTGTCCGTCCTGAGCTCTGCAGCTCCAGGGACGACACCGGGGCTGGAGCTGAGGATGCACAAGAAGAAGAGGAAGAATATAGAGAAGATGAAGAAGAAGGAGATGATGATGAATGGAGAAGAAGAAGAAGAAGAAGAAGCATGATTATAATCATCATCTTCATCATCATCATCATCATCATGCAGCCCAGGAGGCTGCTGATTGGCTGAGCGGCTCTGACCTGTCCTGGCGAGCACGGCTGAGTCGCTGCTCAACCCTCGGCTCCAGCTCACCACCTGCAGCCGGTACAGACTTCCTGCAGTCAGGCCCGAGAACACGCAGTTGTCAGTCGCCGCCGCAGGCACCTTCTGCAGGTCCACCAGCTCCCCCTGCAGGACGGTAGGCGTCAGCACATCATCATCACGCCACTCCAGTGTCCAGAGTTTGAGAGCAATAACAATGGATGTATTCACACAACTGGATACCAGACTGGCAATTTGGCACATTATCGCGATTATCGCAGAATATCGTGATTCATCTGCAGTGGCCACTTCAGGTACTGCAGCCAAAAACTCCATATGGCTCAAAAAGCATTTTTCCCCATCAGGAAATAAAAAAAATATTTCTCTTGTAGATTTTTAAGTAATGGACTTTTAATCTTTCAAAAATATAGATATATTATATAGGCCTATGTATATATACATAAAATGTTTCAGTGTATGCGGTAATTGGCGGGAAATGCTGTGGACTGACCTGGTGAGGCCCTCTGGCGCCCCCTGCAGGTTGCCGTCCCTCAGAGACCCTGAACAGCGACAGGTCGTAGACGTCCACGTGGCCGTTGGACGGTGTCCAGGTGAAGGAGAGGGAGGAGCAGTTGGCTGCCGCCACACTCAAGTTGCCTACGGCGGCCGGTCCTGCACACACAGACACCACACGTTCCGGTCTCACACATATTTTTATTTCCCCCAAAAATCCACCAGCAGGGGGCGCCCGTCACTCACGTGTCTGTCCCTCGGCTGTGACCTCTGCAGACGGGACGCCGGCGCTCAATGTCACCACTTTGACGCGGTAGCGCCTCCCCGCTACCAGGCCGCCCAGCCGCTGGCTGCGGCTGTTGGCGGGCAGCGTGTGATTGGCCAGCAGGGGGCCCTCCTGCTCCAGCAACTGCAGCCTGAAGGCGTCATAGATGCCCAGCGGCCGCTCCCAGCTCACCGTCAGGCTGTGGGTGGTGTGCTCGTTGTCGGCCTGCAGCGCTGTCACGCTGCCTGGAGCTGCAGGGAGGAGACACCAGCATCAGCAGCCAATCAGAGGCAATCACAGCCAGTCACAGCCAATCAATGGCCACTCACAACCAATCACAGCCCACCAGGGGGGCTGGGCTGGGTCTTACCGGTGCGGCCTGTGGCTGCTTGGCTGTTGGTTAGCGTCCCACTCTGTGATTGGACGGTCACAGTGTAGGCTTTGCCAGGAACCAGGTCCACAAAGTCCAGCGAGGTTACATATTTGGGGACGGGGCGGGTCTCGATGACGGAGCCGTTCTGGAAACAGGAAGTAGCCGTTCAGTCCACAAGATAAAGTTTTGTTCAGTTAAAACCAAACCAAAATTCAACAGTTCACAAAAACAGGCAACATTAATTTCATTCAAATAAGAATGATTATTATTAGTCATAGTAATCATAATGATGATAATGTCATGTTCTTGTCACTTTCTGTAATGTATTTTTCTCATCGTTATTGTTTGATTATTATTTTTTCTTTATTTCAAACAATTTAAGAAAAACAGCAGCAATCAAAAACATATCTTAAAATCAAAGTTTTGTGTAGACAAAATTAATGCAAAGAATTAACAAAAAAGCAGCATGCAAACAACTATTTCCAGTTTGGTTCTTCTTTCTTTTTTTTCTGAAATGGAATAAGAAGAAGCAAATGCTTTTCTCGTCTTATCCCAATTTTAACTTTCTCAATTATTAATTATACCATTAAACAACCCTTCTTATTATTATTATTATCATACATTTTCTTTATTTGAGAATGTTTTTCCTCTGACATGTGAAGCCACTGTGTAGGTGTGTCAGTGTGAGTATAGAAGGAACAGGGTTGTTGAGTTTTCCATGTGTTGTGTTGTGTTTTGTGCGACAGACAGACTCACAGTGGTGGACAGTGAGATCGCGTACAGGTCCAGGTCTCCGTCCCCGGGGGTCCAGGACGCCTGCAGAACCCCAGCAGGGTCGGAGGGTCCTGGCCGGGGGGCCACCAGATGGAGGTTCCCCACCACGCTGGGAACTGCAGGTGAGGGAGGGGGAAGGGGCTTCAGTCACACTGAGTCTCAGAGGTTTGTGGTGGTGGTGGGTGGTGGGGGGTCTCACCAGTGCGGCCCTTGATGAACTGGGCCCTCTGGTTGGGTCCGCTGAAGGTCGACACGCCGATCTTGTAGAGGCGGCCGGGGGTCAGCGAGGTCAGGCGGTGGCGCTGCACCTGGCTGGACAGCGCCACCGGGGGGACGACCCGGGAATCGTTGAAGAGCAGCGTAACCTGCGGGGGGGAGGAGCCAGGGAGGGGGTGGGGTTAGTGACATACTTGACACAACATGGTGTTTATCAACACGCACACACACACACACACACACACACACATACATACAGTACCTCGTAGTGGTCCACGTCTCCGGGGGCGGGGCTCCAGGTGACGGTCAGGTCACTTGTTCCTGCGTCACTGAGAGACAAGTTTCCAACAGCTGCTGGGACTGAGACACACACACACACACACACAAACACAGTCACAAACAAAAACAGATGCTGCAGGTGATTTGTTTCTCTTCTGTATTTCTCCCTCCCTCCCCCTCACGCCCCCCTCTCTCTCACAAGTGCGTCCGTCGGTGGAGACGCTGCTGCTGAGCTCGCCGCTCCAGGTCTCCACGGTGACGGTGTAGAGGCGCCCGGCCGTCAGCGAGGAGAAGTCGCACTGGTTGGTGGCGGCCGACACGCTCTTGTTCTGCAGCACCGAGTGGTTGTAGCGGATCAGCACCACATAGTGGTCCAGGTCACCGGCTGCATCCCGCCAGTATACCTGGAAAGACAGGAGACACGGGGAGGAGGTGAGACAGGTGAGGTCAATAAGAGGTGAGACGGGTGAGGTCAGTGGGAATAGTGACATAGGTGAGAGTAGTGAGACAGGTGAGGTTAGTGAGACAAGTGAGGTCAGTGAGAGGTGAGGTCAGTGAGACAGGTGTCTCACCCTCAGGGAGTCGTCGCTGGCTGAGTGGACGGCCGTGGGGTTCTGGACGGCTGCAGGCTCTGCAAACAGCAGCATGTTTTGGGTGTCAGACAGGGTCATGTGACTGGGCGGGGTCATGTGACCAGCAGCAGGTGTGAGGGCGGTGACTGACGTGTGCGGGCTTGCACGGTGGTGTGATTCTCCAGGCCGCTGCTCCTGGTGGTGATGACGGCAGTGTAGAGTCGCCCCGCCTCCAGCGAGCGGAAGCAGCAGTGCGGCGGCGAGGAGCTCAGCAGCGCCACCGTGTGGACGGGTCGGCCGGACACCTGCAGGCTCACCAGGTAGTCGTCCAGCACGCCGGCCGCCGGCCGCCAAGACACGCACAGCGAGTCCGACTTGCCTGCGTTGGTGGTGGTGACGGCGGTGACGGCCGCCGGCGCTGCGATGCGACAATGACAGCCAATCAGACGCCTGCTCTCTGGCTCGAACAGGACGTGGCGGTGACCACCGGTCCGTCTCACCTGTCCGCCCCTCCAGACTGACGCTCCTGGACTGCAGCTGCCTGCTGACAGTGGCCGCCTGCAGCCTGTAGAGGGCGCCAGGGGTCAGTCCATCCAGTAGCAGGGAGGAGGAGCCCACTGGAACACTGTGGTTCTGGATCACCAGGCTGCAGTAGCACAGGGACCACAATGGAGGTGTTAGTTTTATTCCCCAGAGGCCACTGGTGGTACTGCAGTCCAAGACCCCATACGGCCCAAAAAAGTATTTTTCCTCCATCAGACCGCAATACAAAAATAAAGGCCTGAAAGACAGGTGATCTGATGACTTTTGACCTGGGGGTGCAGGGGTGGAGCTGTGGTCTGGTGACCTACCTGTCCTGCAGCAACGTCAATCTGTAGAAGTCCACGTCTCCTGCTGGTTTCTTCCAGGACGCCTGCAGGCTGGAGACCCCAGAGCTCCTGAGGGTGAGGCTGCTCAGAGCCGTGGGCACTGACACACACACACACACACACACACACACACACACACACACACAAACACACAGGCACAGGTGAGTTGTCGGCAGGAGTGGGTGGTGTCATGGCGGTGGTGGGCGGCGCCTGGACTCACCTGTCCTGCCCTCCACTGAGACAGAGCTGCTCAGGTTGCCGCTGACGGTCGCCACGGCGATGGTGTAGCCCCGCCCTGGTGTCAGCACGTTGAAGGTGCACTCCCTCCTGTCTGGCCCCACAACCCTGGTGTCCACCGTGGCGTTGCCTGCAGGGCGCCACCATCGCTGGTCAGGAAGGTGTAATGTGTGTGTGCAGGGGAGGGGTAAGGAAATGACTGACTCACCGTGCAATAGGGTGAGGAAGTAGCCGTCTCGCCAGCCAAAGGGGGCGTGGCTCCACATGACGCTGAGCAACGTCTCATCTGAGTGCTGGATGTGGAGGTCAACGACCGGGGCTGGAACTACACACACACACACATACACAGACACATACGCAAATAGATGCAAACACACACACACACACCCAGGTGTTTAGTTGGTTCTTGACCTCTGACCTCTGTCCTCTCTCCAGTTGTGGCTGTGTTTCTTACCTGTGGTTCCGTCAGCGGTGCTCTGGGCCAGCAGTCCTCCACTCTGGACCGTCAGCACGGCCCGGTAGCTCCTCCCAGGAGTTAGCCCCGTCCCCAGGAAGCTGTAGCTCACCGCCTCCCGCCCCACCGTGGCAGCAGTGGCAGCAGTGCCACCTACCAACCCCGAGCTATCCAGCTCCAGCAGCTGCAGCTGGTAGTTCTCCCAGTGGCCTGCAGGGGGCACCCAGGTCAGGAGCAGCCCGCTAGGGGAGGAGGGGGAGGCGCCGAGGGCTAGGAGGGTTGCTGGCGCCGGCACTGGGGGCGGGACAGGAAGTGGACACCATGAAACGACGTCCAGCGTGCGACGAGAGGAGGAAGAGGAAAACAAAAGAAAAAAACCCACCTGTCCTGATGAAGGCCTCTGATTGGTTGGTCAGCTCGCCGCTCCTGGACTGCACTGACACCAGGTAGACGGTGCCGGGGGTCACATGACCCAGCGACACATTGGTGGTGTCGGGCACCAGCGTGGCCGTCCATTGGCTGCTGCCATTGGCCGACACGCTGACGACCACGTCATCCAGGTCACCGTCGGGCCGCCGCCACGACACCTGCAAGGTGGCGCCGTCGGCTCGGCCAATGATGTCAGCCGCCGCCGCCGGAGCTGCGGAGCAGCAGAGGGAAACGTCAGAGTGGAGGCTGTCTGCTCCTCCAGGGGGGTGTGGTTCCACAGCACCCCAACCCCCTCAGCTCCTCCTAACCCTCCCCTACCTGTCTGCTCCTCCAGGTGGGCGGGGCTCTGCAGCCCTCCGGCCTCCGCCGCCAGGCTGATGTTGTAGCGGCGGCCAGGCGTCAGAGCCACCAGGGTGCGCTGCGTCGCCGTGCTTTCCAGTGTCTCGTTCAGCAATAGGCCTGCAGGGGGCAGTGGTGGGAGGGCGGAGGTCACATGACCAGTCCAGGGACAGACAGACAGACAGATAGACAGACATACAAACAGACTGACCAGTATGGTCCCACAGCTGCAGCCTGAATCTCTGGGTCCTCCCTGGTCCGGCCTGCCAGGACAGAGTCAGACTGCTGGAGGTCTTGGAGGTCACCCTCAAGCTGCTGACCACTGACGGCCCTGACACACACACACACACACACACACAGATTTAGTGTGAAAAAAAAAGACAAAACAACTTCAAGGGATCTTATCTGCCTCCAGCATCAGGAAGAGCATCATCACCTCCATCTGTGAGCTTCAAACACAGGCACCACAGGACACACACACGCGCACACACACACACACACACACACACACACACACACACACACACACACCTTCCTGGTGCGTGTGTGTGTGTGTGTGTGTGTGTGTGTGTGTGTGTGTGTGTGTGTGGCTGCTGGCACTCCAGACTGAACAATATTATCAGGCTGTGACATCTGAGTCTCCACCACAAACAGCTTCTGCACGAAGGTGGTGCTGAAACCCAGAGGAAGCAGCCCACCAACTGGAGGAGATGCTGCTACTGCGGGGTGGGTGGGCGGAGCCTCCATCACCGCTGGAGAAGCCAGGTGAAGTCAAAGAGTCCTGTGATCGCTAAAGGTCACATACCACAAACAGCAAAGGGCAAGTGTTTGTTGTGCTGGAGAAAGGTCAGTGTGGACAACGCCCTGCTACACACACACACATACACACACACACACCCTTTCCCAGTGTTCGGCTCTGAACAAAGAAACAATGGAGGCAGGAAATGGCTGAACCCTGAGCTCTGCCCACCATGGAAATACACACTGGAGGTCCAACTTCTGTTCTGGAGGCCCGCCAGTGAGGACACAACACACACACACACACACACACACACACACAGTGTACATGTACTTTTACTGGTCTATCACTCTCCCTCAGCAGGGCTGCAGTTCCTGTGGCTAATCACAGAGCTACAGAGAGGGGAAGCTCCACAACTTTAGCTCTCTCCCTCCAACAAACACACACACACACACACACACACACACACACACACATACACACGGCGGGACAAGAGCTGTTATCTGACCAGCGACTGAAAGCCAATGAAATTGAGTGTTGAGCTTTTTTCCAGGTTGAAGTGTTTCTCCTGGTCCCTACTGGTCTCTTACAGTCTATACTGGTCTCTACAGGTCTCCAGCAGTCTCTACTGGTCTCCAATAGTCTCTACGTGTTCTTACTGGTCCCTACAAGTCACCAACAGTCTCTATTGGTCTCTACTGGTGTCCAGCAGGCTCTACTGGCCTCCAACAGTCTCTACATGTTCTTTCTGGTCCCTACAGGTCTCCAACAGTCTCTATTGGTCTCTGCTGGTACCTACTGGGTCTCCAACAGTCTATAATGGTCCCTACTGGTCTCCAACAGTCTCTATTTGCCTCTGCTGGTGTCTAACAGTCTGTAAGGGTCCCTACTGGGCTCCAACAGTCTCTACTGGTCTGGACTGGTGCAGGCGAGCTGGTGCTGGTGGACTTACTGGTGTGCAGCGTGATGTTGGCCTCCTCCTGGTCCATCTGCGAGCTGATGAGCAGCAGGTAGCTGGTCCCGGCCTCCAGGTGATCCAGCTCGCAGGTGAAGACTTCTTCTCCTTCCTCCTCCCCCTCTCCCTCCTCATCTCCCTCTCCGTTCCCTCCCTTTCTGCACTCCCTGCCTTCACCCCCTGTGCCAGGTGAGCTCAGTGTGAAGTTGCAGCCTCGGCCAGGTGTGCTGACCACCACAGACACGGAGTCCAGACCAGAGACTCCATCAGACGTCGTGATGTTGCAGGGGCTGGACTGAGCATGTGCAGGAGCGACGGTGCCCGCACCCTGGTGGATGAAGCCCGCAGTTACAGTCAGTGACATCATCACTAAGGTACTAAGACATGGTGTGAGTTCTGACAAGGAGGAAAGAAAGAAAGTCTGCAAATGATCTAGAAACAGTGATTGAGATGGAATAAGTTGAGTTGAGTTGAACAAACATCCGCGGGAAGTGGCTCCGTCCTCTGGGTGGAGCTACACTTTGATCCTATTGTTGGGAAATACCTCGGTACAGGGGCCAACAACCTGACTACAGCTGGACTACAGCCGGACGACAGTCAAGATACAGCTTTAGTACAGCTGAACTACTGTCAAATTGCAGTTGTTCTACAGTCAAACTACAGATAAACTACAGCTATACTAAAGTCAAAATATAGCTGAACTACAGATAAACTGAAGCTCAGTTGAAGCTACAGTCAAACCACAGCCGGACGGTCCTGAGAGGTCCAGATGTCTTCAACCTTCCGTCCACCTGTCCGCTACCTGATGCTAAGCTAACTGCGTCCTTACCCCCATCTTCTTGACGTGATTTTTTTTTTCAAGCTTCATTCCAGGTGTCCTCCCCTGTGCTCCCACCCTGTCTATATATAGTTTCAGTAATATCCCTGCAGCCAAACTACGCAGCTTAATGTTGCCTTGTGTTCTGCCGTGTTTTCATTGGCAGAGGAGTTTTCAAGAACTTTGACCTGTTGACTGGCCTAAAGTGTAAATCTTTGTGGGAGAACAAGAGGTTCACGGTGAAGTACAACATTAACGGCGACTTCACTTAGCTTAGCACCAATCCTGGCAGGGTACCGATAGCATCCACACGTAGAAAGATTGCAAACCAGAAAATCTGTTTAACGCCGTCATTTTGTTTGAAGATTTTTCTTTGTTAATGAGGTGAAATCCATGAAACAAATACTATTAAATAGCATACTATTAAATAGTATTGATCCAGTTTAGACAAAACAGTTTCTTCATCAAGATAAAAAGAAAAGAAAGATTCATTTAATTTTAGTTCATTTTTGTTTAATTAGTTAATTGATATATATATATATATATATAAATATATATACTGTGTGTATATATATATATGTATGTATATATGTATGTATATGTGTATATATATACATATATATGTATATATATGTATGTATATATATATGTATATATATGTATGTGTATATATATGTATATATATATGTATATATATATATATATATATATATATGTATATATATATGTATATATATATATATATATATATATATGTATATATATATATATATATATATATATATATATATATATATATGTTATTATGCTATTAGACTATTATAAGTCTAATAGCAAACACTGTCCAACGGCAGGAGTGTGAGGGACTGACTGTGTGTCCTGAGGAGCAGCGGAGCAGCAGCTGTGAGACTGAGGCTCCCAGATGTTTGCGTGGACTCACCAGCAGCGGTAGTAGCAGCAGCAGCAGCAGCGACGTGAAGTCCAGGCTGCAAAAACAACTTTTACATTTCAGCATGTTGATCGTCCCCGAGAGCTTGAGAGTCCAGATCCTGAAGCACCATAATCCTAAGGCTGGGTCCTGGTTCTGGTCCTGGTCCTGGGGCTGCTAAAGCGGCCCACGAGTTAAATCCCTTCTTCAGCAGACGTGTTTCAGCTCCTGCTGTCCGTCCGTCTGCTCTCCTGTCCGTCCTCCACTCAGCCTCTCTCTCTCTCTTCCACACTGGACTTTCCTCCTCGCTCGCTCGCCCGCCCGTCTCACCACCATCTTCCTGCCTGTCTGTCTCTCCGCCCTATGGACTGAAGGCCCGGAGTCACTAACGGACTTCCTCAATCAGCCGTGACTCTCAGCGGCGCCTCCTGCTGCCTATAAATAGAGTTGAAGCTGCAGAATAGGACGGTAAAAATAGAGGCGTGTGATTGGTGGAGGGGAGAGAAAATTTGACGGCTCACTCCTCTTTTGATGGCCACTAAATTTAGATTAGTGTGTCTTTGTGTGTGCGTGTGTGTGTGTGAGAGTGAGTGTGTGTGGGTGTTCCTAGGGTTTAGTATTCCAGATCGGAACTCAATCTAACTAAAGGAGCAGCTTTATGTTTTTCAGGTTTGGGTGATTTGGGGAGTTTTTGGGGGTGAAATGGAGTGATTTTGGAGGGTGAGTTGTGGGGTGATTTGTCAAGTTATTTGTGGGGTGATTTGGGGAGTGATTTGGGGAGGTGGTTTGGAGTTATTTGGGGGGGGGGGGGTGATGTGATTGCTGTGCACTAATGATGTTACCAATGTTGTGCCACTCTTGGTCTGTGATGTTGGACAAACTTCATCTCTCACAGTCAGTCGGTGATGTGGCTGCAGCAAAGAACGTAAATGCCAGGCCGGCTTTGTTTGAGCTACTTTTAGTGCTCCACACCTCTTCCTCCGTCCCTCCCTTCCTTCTTTCCGTCCTTCCTACCGGTTTAGCTGGTTCTCTAAACACCTCCAGAGTCCAGAAGCTGAGACAGCCGAGGAGCGACTCGTCGGGGTTCAATCCACGGTTCAGCCACTTTGTACAGCAGGGAGGAGAGAAGGAGGTCACAGGGTCAAAGGTCCCAGTCCCAGGCAGAACAACATTCAACTGACGTTGAATACGAGCAGCACTGGTATGCAGGTCAGCTGACCTCGGCAGCCACTTCCTGCCGCCGCGTGCTGGCGGCGCTCACAAGTTCAGCCGGACTTGAGAAAAACAAGTCAGATCCTTCAAAGCCGGTCTGAGGCAGTGATGATGATGAAGATGAAGATGGTGGTGGTGGAGAAGACAATGAAGAAGATGAAGATGGACAAACAGAAGATTCTCTGGACATCCAGTCAAACGGAGGCCACATTTCCAACTAGAAATGATTGTTTGTTTGTTTAAGGAATTCAAATGTTTCACATCAACAGAACACACACGCACGCGCGTGTGGGCGGGGCAAGTGTCAGCGGACGGCCGGTTGGTTGGGAGAGACTCTGAACAGACGTTGTGACCCACTGACCCCTGAGCAGATGTTCCTCTCCCGTCACTGACACACTGCAGCAGCTCAGCTGAGGACCATTTATTGATTCAAACATCCATCTCTTTGTCTCTCTGACAGTCTGAAGATGACGAACCGCGGACAGACGGAGGAGACAGATTGAGAAGGTTCAGAGTGGAAAACCTCTCAGCACATTGACAAAACCACACGGCTGCAACAAAAAAAAGCAATTACATGTATAAAAAAACTGTATAAAAATAAAGAATTTATGGTGGAAACACAAAGACACACTCAGGGTTAAATAGTTTACACCAACTAGTCTGGCTTCAAGCAACACGAGAGACTAAACTGGGTTCTTGTTGGTTTTTTTTCCAGAGTTGATGTGTAAAGTCCAGGTGATGATGCTGCAGTCGAGGGGGGCGGAGCCTTGGAGGACGTGATGGGTGGAGCCACAGAGGACGTGATGGGCGGTCCAGCAGCTCCAGCAGAGGGGCTGAGACCAGCTAACAGTCAAGAAGTTCACAATCCTGTCACAACAACATCACCTCACAACAACAACATCATCATCACCAGCAACACACATACACACACACACACATCAACAGTCTGTCCCACAGGCCAGGAGTGGGCGTGGCAGTGGGCGGAGCTTCCCACTTCCTCTGGAGCCACACAGAAGAAGAAGGAGGAGGAGACACGCTCTAGTTCATCACATTGACCCTCCCGCTTCATCAACAGGCTCCGCCCACCTCAGTCTCTGATTGTCAGGCCCGCCCCGCCCACCACTACGCCTGACAGCCGACATTCAGGTGGGTCCGGCTTCTGGCGTCCAGGCTCCTCCGGAGCGCCCTCATTGGCCGGTTTGTGCAGGAAGGCGGGACTCGTACAGGCTGAGAGCGTGGTGGACGAACTCGTACTGCTCACCTGTCTGGATCATCCCTCCCCTGCAGTGAGGAGGAGGAGGAGCAGCACAGACATGGTCAGCCAACACAGGAAGTGATGTCATTGGTAATCAGTGATTGACAGGCGGTGGGCGGGCTCACCTGTCGGCCCGCAGCTGGCAGGTGATGCCCAGCATGTCGACCACGCCCTCCGTCTGCAGCTGTCGGCAGCCGATGGTGGTGGCGATGAAGCAGCCCGTCCGGCCAATCCCGGCGCTGCAGGCAGGCAGGCAGGCAGGCAGGGGAGCATTGTGGGTAATGTAGTCATCAGGCATGAAAATCACGCAATGCTTTTGCTAAGTTTGCAGTTTTGAAAGCAAAAATAGATGTAAAATCGTGTAGATCTGATGAGACAATAGGTTTTTTTTCTCCTTTCGGAAGGTCGGGGAAATACTGTGACCTGATTGGTTGGTGGAAAGTGCATTGACCAAAGCATTTGGAGTGTAATATAGCCAATGCTATTGCCTGTAGTTCATGTCAGCTATGTCACGCGAAGAACTGAAGCTGGATTCTTCTCTAAAAATGCATCAGATTGATGCTTTTAAATATCAAAATATTCCAGATTTTTCCTCCAGTGGAGGATGCCCTCTAGAGGGGGTCGTCGTATCCTCCTCACTTTTCCCACTCAGTGGGAGGAACCTGGGTGTGGGTGTACCTGCAGTGGACGATGACCGGCCCCCCACTGGCTGAAGCCCGTCTCTCCGCCTCCACGTCGGCCATCAGCTGCAACAGCGGCAGGGTGGAGTCAGGCGTCTTGTGGTCGGGCCAGGAGGTGTACCAATAGTGCTGCAGGGTGCAGCTCCGTCCTCCACACTGCACACACACACACAAACACACTTGAGGAATCTGAGCGTGTCAGGTGAGTCATATGTTGCTGGAGGTGGTGGTGATGGTGGTGGTGATGGTGGGGAGGTAGTGATGATAGTGGTACCTGCAGAGTGAGGCTGCGC
>NW_027466129.1:2620000-2622500 GCF_046127955.1 Nelusetta ayraudi | reverse complement strand
GTGTGTGACGTCATATAATTGCGACAGCGGCACTTGTTGCGATACATGCCCTTGAACTTCGCTTGAATGGAGCTATCTCCGCACAGACTGATGAGGCAGTGAGTTTCCTCACGCTCACGCTAGAGTCCCTCTTGCTATGCTAATGCTATAATGAGGTTTTGTTTTAAACTAATGAGTAATGTACAACTGAATAATTAATCTTTTTTTTAACATGCTGTCTGTGGGGAGCGAACACCACTGACACGTCATATTAATCATCTTCATTTCAAACTTCAGTGGCAATAATCAAAAAGCAACTAAGTCTAGTAAAAAAGGCGTAATGGAATGGTTTTGGAAACATCTACACACCACAAGAGTGAACAAAAACTCACTCTTAGGTTTCAGAGATTAAAAGCCCAGGACTTAAAAATACACAATAGAAAGACTTGTTGTGAATCATGACTTTGGTTGGAGGGAAAAATGCTTTTTAGTCCAATAGGATTTTTCTGCTGCAGTACCTCAAGTGACCACTGGGGGGAAACAATCGGCGCTGCCATATTGCCAGTTCTTATAATACATCCATGAATCCCACCTGACAGAAACTCCGTCCTGGTTTGGCTAAGAGACTCCACCACCCCAACCAATCCTCCCCCCCGAGACTCCGCCCCCTGTTCCCCCTCCCGCCTCCCTCTAAGTCTACGTGTTGCTCAGCTTCCTCTTCAGGAAGCCGCCACTTCCTCCCTCGTCTGATTGCTGATTGGACAGCGTCCAGCGAGGACACTCACACGCTTCGCACTTCAGCAGACACCAAGAAAAACATCCTGTTCTCGCCGCCGCCATTGCAACCAGACCCCCCCACCCCGCTGCCCCCGGCTGATGTAACTGGCACTAACCGAGTGGGCGGAGCCAGGTCAGGCACCAGGTCAAGGTCGCGACGACCTTCGCCGCCAGGCTATGAAACGTTTTGAGTGAGGAAACTGAAGCGCAACAGGTCGTCGACCAATCAACAGCCAGTCAGTCACAACAGGCCACACCCCCCCGACTGACAGGACGTCCCAGACAGTTTCATTTACAGTTTCACACACACACACACACACACACACACACACACACACACACACACACACACACCAGTTCCTTGTCCCTCCCTGTCCTGTAACACCTCTGACCTCTGACCTCTGCTGCCAGTCACCCTGACAACTGGCTGCTCTGGGGGGCGAGGGGCTAAATCATAGGGACTCCAGTTACCTTTCCTGGAGTCCCGCTGCAGGCTTCATCTTGAAAGGGGAGGGGCAGGGCCTCAGCTCGTGATTGGCTGGGGCTGGGGTGGTGCTGACGAGGGGGGCGTGGCCACTGTTGGCAGATGCAGGCGCAGGTGCAGGGCTGCAGGTGGGAAGAAGAGGGAGATAGAGGCCGCAGTGTGAATAAAGACGGGCGCGCGCGCACACACACACACACACACACACACACATACACACACACACACCACCGCCGACAGTCAGCTGACCGACCTGGGCGGGGGCACAGCGGCGGGGCGATGACAGGCGATGATTGGCTGCTTCCAGGGAGTGGGCGTGGCTAGAGTTGGAGGCAGCTCAGCCTGGACCATGCTGCCAGCGGCTGCAGCCTGCTGGGGGGGCGAGCAGAGGAGATGGCCGCCGCTGACCTTGGTGACCTTTGACCCCTGGGCAGGCTTGGCAGGGACGACGTGGGTGAGGTGGAGGTCGAGGGGCGGAGCTTTCAGGTGTCTGTCGGGAATGGGAACCTTCTCTTTGACTCGGTACAAAACCTGGAGAGAAAAAAATAATGATTCATTTTTTAAAAAACAGGCTAAAAACAAGTTGGTCAAGTGACAACAGTGATCTGCGAAGCATCTTTAACAACATCTAACACTGGTGTTAAACAATTTATTGGAGCTAAACGACTAAACTGCCTCTGAAACGCATGAAAAGCTTGTCTGAAGCAGCAGCTCTGACTGCTTCCCTGCGGAAGGGCTCCCTCCAGTGGAAGGAAAGCGGAACACATCAGGAAGCTCCTGGAAATTCAGCAGGGCGCCTTACCATCGAGCAGATGATGATGACGGTGAAGACGGTGAAGAAGAGGACGATGGTGTAGAAGCCCTGGTCCCTGTCCCAGCCGTGGTCCAGCTGCAGGACGTTCTTCTGCAGCGCACGCACACACACACACAAAGAGAGAGAGAGAGAGAGAGAGAGAGAGAAGACTTCAGGACTCCTCCTCTCTTGGCGGCAGTGACCTCTGTGACCTCTGCTGACCTCGCTGGAGACCTCGGTGATGCCAAAGTGTCCCAGGTGTCGGTGCAGGACGCCGACGTCCAACGAGTGGATGACCTCGTCGGCGGGGCGGGGCTTCAGCGTGCCTTTCCTGTCCGACGACACAAAGAGCTCCACGCCGTTCTTCTTCTCCTGCCGGGGCACAGCGGCGCCGCTCAGGGTCAACCAATCACAGAGAAGAGGGAGGAGAATGGTGTGTGAAGGGGACGGAGGCCAGGGTCTTACATTGA
>NW_027466129.1:2602500-2615000 GCF_046127955.1 Nelusetta ayraudi | reverse complement strand
TTAAACAGGGTGGTGCGCTTCAACCTGCCCCCTAGGGGGAACTGTGGGCAAATCGCAGGTATAGGAGAGGGGCCGGGCCGGTGAACACACACACACACACACACACACACACACACACACACACACACACACACACACACACACACACACACACAGGGAGGGCTCTGGTGTTATGAAGAACAATCCTTGCCACTCTGAGAGGTTGTGTTGTGGTTGTTTAGTTGTGGACCAGTTGTGTATCTCTTGGTCCCTCCCACCCCCAACATCTCCTCTAAACAACTTAACTTGTGGTCTGACGAACGGCAGAGACATGCAGACGGAATGAGGTCATGCTGGCAGACTGACAGCCTCTGGTTTGAACAACAACAGCAACAAACCAAATCGTCATTCCAAACATTCTGATAATCAGATCGGACATTTTCCCTTCATCCAATCACCACATCCATGGTGGCGAAGCCCCTCCCACCACCAGTGACACTTAAGCTCCACACCTCGCTTGTCGGAGCGCCACCGCTGTGTAACAACACAAGAGCTACACAACAACAACAACACCAATGACAACAACAACAGCCAGTGTTGGCTGTGACAGATGATGTTTGGACGCTCAAGTCTTCCATCAGGCACACAGGTGTGTGACTGACTACAAGTCCCACCCACCCAGGATTACCACCTGACTTGACAACACAGGGTTTTTTTTTTTTTTTAGGGGATCAAAAAACACTTTAACACTAAAATGCACACGCACAAGCACATTACTGTCACCACTTCACCTACTTGGTTTGTCAGCAGGCGGGTAGCACACAGCAACCAGGTGACACCTGGTGAAGGACAAGGTGGATGCACAACCACCAAGACAACCTGGACCTGGACCTGAAGGCCTGAAGACCTTCACACACAAATCATGACACTCACCTGAGACCTGCGGCTGAGTCCACAGCAGGGCCAAGAGCAGATACATGGTGAGTCCTGCTGCACCTCCTGCTGCTGCTCCTCCTCCTGCTGCTGCTCCTGCTCGATTCATCCTGGACGATTCCCCGCTGCTGCTGCTGCTGCTGCTGCTGCGGATGCACTGCTGCAGATGCTGCTGCTGCTGCTGCTCGGGCTTGGCTGAGAATGAATCCGGGGAATCTGCTGAATGTCTCCGCGCATCTATGTACAGGGGGACGGACGACGAGGCGCCGGATCTCCGCCGGAGCTCCGCGACGACACCAGCCAGGCAGAAGCTCCTCGGCTCGACGACGCAGCCTCCTTCTTTCCTTCCCTCCTTCCTTCCCACTTTCCCTCCCGCCCTGCGGTGCCCCACGGCTGCTTGGCAACGGAGGGAAGAGCCGCTCTGCCGCCGCCGCCGCAGCTAATGTGGCTCGTCCGTCTCCCTGCCTTACCGGGAGGGGAGTGTGAGGTTCGGCCGGCACTGATGGCGGGGAGGTGGGGCGGGCTGGAGAGATGGAGGAGAGCTGTACTGGCAGCTGCTATTAATAAACCTGCTTCGGTTCCCACTGCACTAAACACATCAACGGTACACGTTTAAAACTTAAAGAAAAAAAAATAAGTAATAATAATAATAATAATAATAATAATAATAATAATAATAATAATAATAATAATAATAACAGAAAACCCGTAACGGTCGAAATGGACAATTAGAAACTATATAATATAAAGATAATGACAGTAATCAAATGTTGCAAAGATGACGTTTTTGCTCCACCACCGTTCCCTGCCGCTAGCTTAGCATTGGCCTAATGGCTAAATTACATTCCGAGATAAATTTGCCACACTTTAAGGGGAAGAATTCGGCACGAAACAGACGTGGATTTATGGTGACCGCTTGGTCGTTACCTTTTTGGCCGTAATTTTTGCCGGCCTCTGCACTTTAGTGGGCAGCAAAACCCTGGAGTGATTGCTAAATGCTAACCTCCACATCCTAATTAGCGCTGCTGCTAGCTTAGAAAAAAAAACATTGTGAAAGCTGTGGCTTTGAACATCTGTAGTTCAATTGTGAAAGTTCTGTTTCAACTCAACAGCCGTGTCTCTAACAAAGAATGAATTTAAATAATCGTAAAATACCCTTTCAAATGTTATTCACCAAATGAGCAGGTGGCGGCGCTACTACTACGCTGAAGTTGGCACCAAATTCGCCGCGGTGCTTCTTAGGTTTCGAGAAAGAAAAAAAAATCCGCAATTTGACCGCTGGATGGCTGTGCTTATCCCAACACTTTTCAGCATATAAAATTCAGCGAATCATTATGTCTATGTTGAAATGGATTTTTTCCAAAGTTATATTGACATGATATTTTTCAGCATGGGAGCTCTACTTTTATAATCAGTTGATATATATATCATATTTCACAGGAAATCGTTTTTGGCCTTTTTTGGGGACTCCAAAGTTGACAACTTTACCATTGACATCACGGTATTTTTCATTTTTTTCAGGTGGATTTTTTCAAAAACTATACAGTAGAAATGAACATGTAAAGTATCAAGTTGACAACTTTGCCATTGACATAACGGTGGTCAAAAGGCCCCCAAAAGGCCAAAAATGATTTCCCGTGAAATATGTCAACTGATTGTGATAGTAGAGCTCCCATGTCTAAAGTATGATTTTGCAAATAATCCACCTGAAAAACTGAAAAATACCATGATGTCAATGGCAAAATTGTGAACTTTAAAGTCCCCCAAATTAGGGTTAGGGCTACGCTTAAGGCTGAAATTAGGGTTAGGGTTTTGGGATTCCTCACGTGCTAGAAGCCCCAAATATTACGTGGGTGTGTCTTGGGGGCTCCTGATGAAAAAGCAAGTGGCTCCACGTCTCGAGGACAAAGTTGACTTTTGACCCCCATAGACTTGTATGGCATTAGGGTTAGAGTTAAGGCTGGAATTAGGGTTAGGGTTACTGTGGAATTAGGGTTAGGGTTTCGGGGTTCCTCACGGCAAGAAGCCCCAAATTTAGCGTGGCTGTGTCTTGGGGGCCCCTGATGAAGCAGCAAATATCCCCGTGTCTCCAGGACAAAGTTGACATTTGACCCTAATAGACTTGCTTGGCATTAGGGTTAGGGTTACTGTGGAATTAGGGTTAGGATTTCGGGGTTCCTCATGTGCAAGAAGCCCCAAATTTGGCGTGACTGTGTCTTGGGGGCCCCTGATGACAAAGCAAATGTGCCCGTGTCTCTAGGACAAAGTTGACCTTTGACCCTTATATACTTGTATGGCATTAGGGTTAGCGATAAGGCTGGAATTAGGGTTAGGGTTACACTTAAGGCTGAAATTAGGGTTAGGGTTTCGGGATTCCTCACACGCTAGAAGCCCCAAATTTGGCGTGGGCGCTTCTTCAGGGATCCTGATGACAAAGCAAGTGGCCCCACGTCATACACTCACACACACACATACACACACACACACATACACACGGGACATGAGAGAGCAGTTTTCCGCGTGCAAGGGTCAGTAGTAGGCTGCGGCCTCCTCACCGCTCCTGCAAACCGGAAGCCGCGGATAATAACAACCTTCTGGAGAGGAGAACACGCTGTTTGCTTGTTGCTCTTAAGGTCTGTCTTCAACATTCTGTGCACATGAACACGTTGAGGTCGAGTGAGTCTTAGTGCTCCAAATACCACCTGGCCAGTGCACACAGGTACCTAACCTAAACCTCAGCCCGTGTGGACGTGTTGCCTGTGTCACACAACTTTTAGCTGCAGTGTTGTCATCGGAGCTGTTTGATTTAGTGTTGGCGTTTTATGTTTTGTATTGTTTTGACCTAGCGTTCATTATTATTTTTGACACAAGGTGGCAGCAGTTGGCAAAAGGGAGAGCACATAGGTTTTCACCAGACCTGACACAGCAGGAGTCTTGCTTTTGACCAAGAGTTTGTACTATTTATGACTTTGTAAAATAAAGACAAGGAAACCCTCCAACACTGGAGTGAACATTCTGTCTCAAAGGCTGCATAAAGAAAATGCTCCTCTTGTGCACGCAACGGCAAGAGTGGAATTCGTTGACTGAACCTTTTAAGGAATTATAGAAAATTGCCAATCCGGTTTTCTTTCTAAATCAACGTTATAATTATGAGGTCCCCATCGGTTTAATGGATTTTAACACAATTAAAATAATTGAATAATAGCGAAATGATCTGTTGCTGGTTGGTCGCAGTAGTTTGTTGAGCTGATCTGGGAGTGATTGTGTATCCGTTCAGGACATCCTGGGAGAATGCGCTGTTCAGCTGCAGCCACCAGGCTGACACACACACACAGGCAGGCAGGCATAGACGACAACCTGGAGCAGCCTCGGCTGCTGACATTCCTCTGCAGTGACTCAGCAGCAACCTCCTGCAGTATCTGGCCACCTCAAACCATTCCAAAATCCAAAATCCAATCTGACGGTGTTGTGTTACAAGCAGATGGCCGGGCCACCAGTTTATTCCACAACAATGACGACAACAACTCGACTCCACGTCCCTCTGTGGGAGTGTTTGCATTTCCAGGCCTGCTGACGCTTGCTGACACTTGTGGTCGTCGTGGAGACCATCAAGAAAAATACAGCAGAACAGGCCAGAGCCAAAAAAAAACAGAAAATAAAAACTGTGTTGGAGAGCAGCTGCTGGGAAGAAAGGGGAGAGAGTGGTAATAAACGAGAAAGGTAGATAAGGAAGGATGAGTGGAGGTGAAATCTGACCTACAAACGCTGTGTGATGTGCTTGTTTCACAGGACTGGAAAACACACACCAAAGTGCACAGATCCTCACAATGTCTGTCTGCCATTATTTGCTAATTTTATCACGTCATCTTTACATAACAGCCGGCGCACCCTGGTGTTTGAGGAGGTAGTGAAAGTCTTTAAACCGCGGCCTGGAGTGACCTGACCTCCAGCACGTCCAGCCTCACTGGAACCAGCTCCAGCTCCCTGTTTGGATTGGACTTCCAAAATAATATACTTTATTTATCTATGTTTATATATACTTTTTTTTTTTAAACAAAAAAAACAAACAAACATTCTAAAGTCTCACTGTCAGAGTCACCAAAACCAAAGTAGTTGTTTTTTTTTTAAAACTGATGTTTAATCTTTGTCTCAGAAAGTCTGATCATTATCTCCAGGTTTGAAGTGTGTTTCTACTGTCGTCAGTCGGGAGCTTCTTTGTTGGTCTCCGAAATGATGCGGCTGGCTTCCGGGATTTTCTTGGAGAGGAGTCGCGTCCGGGCAAAGTCCTCCCCACTCCTCCCTACAATCCTCTCTCTCTCTCTCTCTCTCTCTCTCTCTCTCTCTCTCTCTCTCTCTCTCTCTCTCTCTCTCTCATTCCCAACCCTCCCTCACTCTACCCAGAGCTGGCGGCCCGCCAAGTTCTCGCACTCCCGGGTTTACTTTCAGGTGACATAAAGTGAAACGAGCGCAGGTTTTTTTGCCCACTGACGTGAGTCGGTCTCGGCTAATCTGGTGTCACTTTCACATGTTTCTGAGCTGTCGCTCGTGGGACTTTTCCTCCGCGACGCTGATCCTCCGCGAGAACAGCGAGAGCTGCGTGACAGCTGTAATACCCCGGCTGAACGCTGGGTAAAAACAGGACGCGTCGTCATTTGTCAGTCTCTGACACACATCCGGGACTTTCATGGAAAGCGGGGCGCGCAGAGGATATGATTCCCCACACACACAAACATATAAAAAAAATCAATCACAATTCACCAACCGGAATGCATATTTCCAGTATAAACCGATGTCTATCTATGCCTTACATTCATTTTAACATTCCATAGGAACGTGCATAGACAAATAGAGAAAAAAAGGGAAGATGAATAAAAATAAACTTAAATTAAATAAACATTTGCTAGAGTTCTTTTTGTGGACCATATTTTTCAAATAAACTGAGTAGTTTCACTGCAGAAAAGTTTCACTTCAATTTTGCTTTTAGTTCAGCAAATTGTAGTGTATAGTGTTCATCAAAAACTCACATTCTTTATGAGTCAAAACCATTCTGTAAACAACGTCCTGTCGAGGAAAAGGGAAGTTTGGATGGCAAAGGGAAGTCAGTCATGTGTATTTAATCAGAGGTTTTTGACCAGAACATTTTTATACCATGAAAGAAAACACACACTATTCGTTATAAAACCAAGTTATTGCTGTTGTAACGGCTCACAGAGACAGATACACATAGTTTAGAAATGTTATGATTGTCTTTTGCTTTTGATTTTCTGGGGGATCCGAAATATTAAGTGAAGAGCAGTATGATCATTTTTTTAGAGAAGATTTGTTTTGCTAGAATTGTGAACAGATACTCAAGGGTTTGTGCTAATCCCTTCCTAATGACTTTGTTTGGACTTGAAACCCTTTCACTCTCATAAACACACGCAGGCCAGATGTCGACTGTTGTGGGCATGGCCAAAGCGCCACCATCTTGACACCAGTGCAGGTGGGAACGGAACAACAACCAACAAGTGCTGGCTGGGTGTGGCTGCTGTGATGACCCATCAGAGAGCAGCAGTAGCAGCAGCAGCAGCAGCAGCAGCTCGTGTTGCCAACTTTCATTTGGGAAAAATAAAGGAGGCCTCCCTTCCTCAGTGCTTGGGGGGACCATGACCATCACAGGCCAGTGGCTCGCCAGTAGTGGCTAATCACAACTTGAAATAGGCTTTCAAAAAAGTATGTTCAAAAAATAAAACGCTTTGACCAGGATCGACGTGTAAGAAGTTTTTTTATGCAAGAACAAAGTTCTCGGGCACAACCCAAATGAACAGCAATGCGATCAAGGCACAAGTACAAGTGCAGATGCCAGTGCGAGTGCGAGTGCAAAGAGACAGAGACTGTGAGGGGTAATTTATAGGAGGGAGAGGAGATGAGATAAGGGAGAACACAAGGAACGGCTCCAGCACATACACACATACAGGCCGTCTGGTGACCTTGCTCCTGTCTCCGCTGCTGGCTTACAAGCCAATATCAAACACTTGGTGATGTGATGTGTGGAGATGTGACAAGACAATAATACAGCACTTTATGTGATAAATGGGGGGGGGGCATGGTCCGGTCAGAACGAAAAGGATATAGGATGCAAATAAAGCAATAACTCCGCCATATCCGTATCCATACATAGCCGCCATACGTAAATTGATTGTTTAAATTGCATTGAAATCTTTTAATTGAACATATTTTTACACAACAATCAATTGATCAATCGATCGATGGCTTTGTACAAAGGAGTTAAACAAATGAAGCTGAAAAGAACAAGCGATCCTGATTCACAGCCTACTCTATGCAGCCAGTGGGCAGCTGTTGTGAATGAGTTGCGCAATGGTATTAGTAGTTTACGCTTTAGAATACAAACGTTATGGAACTGAACGTGAGTTTGCATACACAATAAATTTATGTTCAAGACAACTCAGAAATACGGGACGAACCACGTGCCGTTTCCATTCAACACGGGACGGATTGGAGTCCTCTGTAAACTGACTCCTCCCCCCTGCAGCTTCAGGAGAACTTCCTCCCCCCTCCTGCCCTGTCAGTTCCCGGAAGCCCCGCCCACCCTAGGTCGGCTCCAAGATAAAACGCGGCTCAGCCCCCCGCCCGCCACGCAGCTCGTGGACAGGTCGGTATCGAGTCGCTTCACTGTAAGTCCTGAGTCACTAAGGTTCTTCTGCTTCTTCTCCGCGCAGCCATGGGTGAGGTCAACGTCCTCCTGAAGCGCGTCTTCACCATCTTCAACATCATCTTCGCGGTGAGCTGTGTTCCCACGCACGCACGCACGCACGCACAAACACACACACACACACACCCGCGCGCGCGCGCGCGCGGATACCGGAAAAAGAGCTGAGGGGAATTTTTAAGTGCGTAGTTGCGCTCCAGGCTCCGCCTGGCCAGGTGAACCGAGGTTTTTACTCCCAAACACCTTCTTTTACTTCCATCTTCTTACAATTCCACTTTTTTAAACTTCCACTTTTCGTCTCTGAACAGAGTTTTCCAACTCGACAACTGAACCCCTTTGGTTGAATCGTTTTGGCGGAAAAACTCAAAAGAGAAAAGTCAAACAGTCGCAGCCGACTTGCCGAGTTTGTTCTTTCTGAATTCCAAAAGGGAATTGTTTTGTTTAAATTGTATTGTAACGTTCTTGAAGTATGTCAGCATGTGTTACTGTCATTGGGGTCCGTGTAAGGTCCCTTTAATTTGTATATTTAAAGAAAAGAAGAAGAAATTAATTGGCTTTTTACACCTATGCTCAAAGTGGCTCATTGAAAATTGAAAGTTGTGAGTGATTTATTTTCCTTTAAACAGAATCAACCATAAATGTTCTCGTCTATTATTTGTGAGTTAAACTTTCTTTTTTTTTTGTTCAACCTTTTGTGGTTGGGACTTGTTCAACTTTTTTTTTTCCAATAATCAAAAGGGAACGGTTTAAATCCGTTGAGTAAAATGAAGAGAAAAAAGAAAAAACTAAAATGAGAAGAAAAAAAAAGGTTGTTCCAAACAATCAAAAACGATTTCAGCTTTTATTTCCCCCAAGCAGGAGGAAAATGGCCACAGATGGTTCCGTGTCTCTGTTGTGTCTTTTTTTTGTTTTTTTTTGCTGTGTCTCTGTTGTGTGCCCTCAGACGGCAACTCTGAGGTTAAACAAAAATTACTGGTGATGGTTTGCAGCTGCTGGCGGCTCAGTGGAAAGTTTTGCAGCGAAGCGCCTTGGTTTACAGTAACTGAAGATGGTTTTTATATAACCTGTCGGTTTTGCCCACACACACGATTTCCTCTGTGAGGGAACCCAGATCAAGCTCTCCAGAGTTTTTTTTTTTTTTTTTCCAAGCACCCAAGTCCAGTGACCAACCAGCTGGCGGCTCTTATCAGGATGTTTTGACTTTGTCTCATTTTGTCGAGGGACATTTGAGTGGAATGTGAAACATGTGTAACGTTTGAAGAAGGAGGCTGAATGTTGGATCTGACAAAACTCTGTCTGTCTGTCAGCTGGCGGGCGGAGTCATCCTGGGCCTGGCGATGATGTCTCAGATCCTGACCAACTCTCACTCTGTCGATGTAAGTAGGGACATGTTCTGGTCTCTCTCTCTCTCTCTCTCTCTCTCACACAAACGCACACTCTGAACTGTCAATCACCACCCCCCCCCCCCACCCCCCCCCAGATGACCCAGCGGGCCACTGGCCTCATCGTGCTGTACCTGACGGGATCCATCACCATGGTGGTCGCCATCCTGGGGGCGTACGGCGCCCACCGGGAGAACAAGGGCTGCCTGATCGCAGTGAGTGACACGAGGCTGCGGCGGCGCTTGACCTACATTCTCACTATCTGCTGCTCCAGCAGTGAATGTGAACCATCTCACTTCCTGTTTCTCTGACACCCCCCCCCCCCCCCAACACCCTCTGCCCCCTACCGCATTGCTCTCAGTTCCTGGTGTGCACTCTGGTGGGAGGCCTAGTAATGATTCGTCTTGGAACCCCTTTTATTGCGACGCGACCAAGGGTGAGTTGCTCTCTCCATCTCTCTACTGTATATATATCTCCGTCTCTATCTCTACATCTCTCCAAATATCGCTCTGTATCTCTCTATCTCTTTCGATCTGTCCATCCCTCTGTCTCTAGCACTACGTCTCTCTCTCTCTCTCTTTCTCTCTACATCCTTCGCTGTCTCTCTCCGTCTATCTCTCTCTCTCGCTCTCTCTCTCTCTCTCACTTTGTCTCTCCCTATATCACTATGTCACTATGTGTTTGTGTGTGTGTAGCTTGAGCCGGTGCTGAGAGAGGGCTTCCAGCACATGCTGCCTCTGGACCAGGCCAATCCCAACGTCCAGGACATGTTCAACACCCTGCAGAGCAGAGTAAGACACTCACGCGTGCACGCCCAACTGACACCCGTGCCAGGAGGTAGTGTTGTAAAAAAAAAAATCGATGGATTTATCGATATATATATTTATATATATATTTTCTTTTTTCAAAACTGAAAATTAAAAACGATACGATATGACTTTTCCGTAGTGTCGATATAACGGTGCTGCATAGAGGCGACGCCAACACACGCACAAATACTCGGAGGGTACATCAAAGATTCTCCAACTTGTCCAAACCTCCACTTGTTCAATTTTAACTCCTTCTTCTTATTTTCTTCTTCTTCTTCGGTGGTGGCCAGGTGCACTGCTGTGGCATCTTCGACTACAAAGACTGGGGGACCCATGTCCCGGAGTCTTGCGAGTGCAACATGAAGGCCAAGGAGCAGGGAGCTTGCAAGACCATCACCTACAGGGTGACTGCCCCTAACACACACACACACACACACACACACACACACACACACACGTGCGCACGCTGACTGCTGTCTGTCTTCCAGAACATCATGGAGTCCCAGCGGACGAAGACCATCTACTCTCAGGTGAGTGCCAAGTGGCCAACCACATGTCGCAGCGGTGCTTCTGGCGTGAACTGAAGGTCATGTGACTGTGCTGCTCCACAGACCTGTTTCGCCATTGTGCTCTCCTACGCCCTGCTGGGTGCCGACATCATCATCGGTGTGGCCCTCACGCTGTTCATCCTGGCAGTGAGTCTCATTTTATTCATTCATTTATCATTATTATTGTTGGTATTATGAGTAGTTGTGTCTTGCCATGCTCAATAAAATCATCTTAGCCATTTAAACGTGCAATAAAACACTTGTATCACATCAGCAGATAACTGTAATTAAGTCTTCTGTTTATAACATTTAAACATTGTTTTCCGTACTCAATAAACATATTTTTATTTCTTTTTAATTAATGTAATTTTTCCTATTTGTGCCAAGTTTTGTTGCTGTAACTATGTAAATTTCCCCAGAGTGACGTGAAGAAAGGCTTCCATTCTATTCCTGTGTGGCAGTGATGGAAAGTCTGTCTTCTTCTTCACCTTTTTCTTCTGTGGTTGCTGACCTGCCCTCTGCTCTCCTCGTCCAGGTGCTGGGCGTCATCCTGTCCTCCATCATGATCCACCAGATGCGTCCCCGGAGCGCCAGGCAGCGGACCACCGTGCTGCTGACGGTGCCCACCGTCTTCAGCACCGCGCCGCCCAAGTACCAGGAGCTCAACAACCCTCCCATCTACTAGAGGAGGAGGAGGAGGAACAACAGGTGGAGAAGTGGTGCCTCCTCCTGGCCAAAGGAAGGAGTGTGGACTTGTTCTGCTTTTTTTTTTTTATTCTCGTTGCTCATAAATCAGTCGGTGATCTGGTTGTTGGTCAGTATCAGGAGTTCTGCACCGAAACTTGGTGTACAACATAAATGAATCGATTGTAATTTCTTCTTCTGCTTTTCTTTTTTTTTTTTTTACCATGAGAGAGCTGGAGAAGTTCTGCACCGAAACTTAGTGTACAACATAAATGAATCGATTGTCATTTCTTCTTCTGCTTTTTTTTTTTTTTTTTGCCATGAGGGAGCTGGAGAAGCTCTCTGGGTGAGCTGAGCGCTCTGCTCCCCACTACTTCCTCTCACTGCCTCTGGAGCTTCTCTGATCTTAAAGTGCACTTGGGGACGACACTCCTTTTTTTATTTTGAAAGGATCCTCACCTCGAATGTTGAGTTTGTGTTTGCAGGGAAAATCACTCTTGGTTAAATTAGATTTCTCTTTGTTTTCTCTCTGATTGAAATCTTGTTGGTTGAGCCAGATGCGGCAGCAGTATTTGTAGCTCTGCCCGCCTGGCGTGTGTGCGTGTGTGCGTGTGTGTGTGTGTGTGTGTGTGTGTGTGTGTGTGTGTGTGTGTGTGTGTGTGTGTGTGTGTGTGTGTGTGTGTGTGTGTGTGTGTGTGTGTGTGTGTGTGTGTGTGTGTGTGTGTGTGTGTGTGTGTGTGTGTGTGTGTGTGTGACGGCTGCTGTGGCTTAGCTCCAGGTGGAGGAAGTGTGATTAGATAAAAGTCATAAAGACGCGACACTGAGTGGATGTAGGAGAGGAGGCGTGTCCTTTATTTTTCTATGTTCAGATACAGAAGAGAAGAAGGTGTCGGAATAGCAAGTGTCTTTTTTTTTTTTTCTTTGTCCCGCAACTCTCTTCTGCGGTCTCTTAAACATTCAATAAAAAAAACAATTAAAATGTGCTTGGGACTAAACGCTCCTTTTTTTCCCCGGTTTAATCTGTTTCTTTTCCACCTGCGGGTCCGAAGAGGGTGTGACTTTTAGTGAACAGGCGCCACCTGGTGTTCATAGTGTGTAAAGTCGTCCGGTATGTGGAAATGGCAGCGCCAACGATTGATGTTTTATTGTGAAATGTTTGCACAATCGGAATGCACATCTCTGGAGAGAAGAGAAAAAATTCCCGGACTGCGCAACTGACTCGTCAGCGAGACTTTCCCGGAAAATTTTTTTGGTGTTTAGAGGGCGTTATTCCGCTGCCCGCCATCAGGGGGCACCAGACTTCCAGTTCTGGCTGTGGGTGGGCGTGTCAACACGTGGGCGTCTCCGGACGTTCCTGTTATCTTCGGACATGAAAGGTCACGTGTGTAAAATTTGGCTTGTTATGATTTTCATTTAGAATGGAAGCCTTTAATTCCACATTGGAGAAATTTGCATA
>NW_027466129.1:2590000-2597500 GCF_046127955.1 Nelusetta ayraudi | reverse complement strand
GCTCCCCGCCTCAACCCTGCTGCTGCCCCGAAAACACACCAACAGTGCCCGGTTCGCCCCCTGGTTCTGGCCCTGGCGGCGGGCGGCCCTGCCTCGGCGGGCTCTCGCTTCCTTACCTGTAGAGTTGTGATGTGTTTGTCGTTGAACTTGTTCTCGCAGTAGCGCAGCACCAGCGACGTCTTGCCCACGCAGCCTTCCCCCAGCAGCACCACCTTAAACGAGAAGGTCCTGGAGCCCGTCCCGCCCGCCGCCATGGCCGCCCTGTGTGCTGGGTCCGCGGAGCCCTCGGAGCCCTCCTCGGCTCTGTCACCACCAGCAGCCGCTGGGCGTCGAGCTAGCTGCTGCTAGCCGCTGCTAACCGCTGCTAAGTGCTAAGTGTCCGTCTGCCGCGGAGTCCTGGCGCAGCTCACATCGGCGTCCGACTCCCGGGGGTTGAGGGGGAGAAAACGGCTTAAATCGGAGTAAAAACCCACCGACAGCCTCGGACGAACCCGGTTTCCATCAACACCGAGCGACAAGTGTGAGGCGGCCGGCTGTACACACCACGCACTTCCCCTTTCAGCCCCGCAACCACTGCCTGCTTTTGGAGTCAACTAATGGCGTCTCTCTGGGCTAGTCGGAGTTAGCCGGCTAGCTGCGTCCAAGATCGTCTATGTCCGCTGCGAGGAGCCGGTCTGTGTCGAGAACAGGACAGCATGTGCAATAGAATGCGATGGAGAGAGCCGGAAGGGAAGCGCTTTATTGTTTGGTCAAAGCAGGAAAAGTGACTTTGTTCTTTTGTTCTGCGGAAGTTCCTGTTTTAGGTACGAACGTAAGCCAAGTGAGGACACACAAACACACGTACGCAGCATGTTTGCCACTCCGGTCACATTAACACTAAAACCCGTGTTTGTAACTATTGTAATTTTTTTTGTTATGTTGACATTCTTTTGAAACTTGAGCACTTCACTTGTTGTAGATCAGGACGAGGGTATTTTCTTCAAGTTGGGTTTTTCTAAACAGTAAAACAACCCTTGTGATCTCTGTAACAGCAGCAGACCCGCCGGATGGTGGCGCTCCAGAGGCCGAGGCTGAGTGAGAGCTCCTCGCCGCTGTGCGATCTCGGCAGAGTCACATGTCAAGAGCCCCCCTGACTCCCCCGAGCCGCTGGGGGTTTGTGTTTGTTTCACATGTTGCTCCATCATACATGTCAAACAAAAGCTATTCCATACTGGGAGCGGGAAGTCATGACGTCACTTTACCCCATGACGCAAGAGGCCTTGGCCAGGTGTTTTCACTCCACGTATGTGGAGCGCCTCCCTAGGACCGGTTCGGATCAACTTTTAGTTTCATTTGCAAGTAAACGCGGTTTGACTTCCGCCCGGTGTGTTTCACTCTCAGCTCCACCTGGTCACCCGGTGGGGATGGCGGGAACACGCTGATTGGTCGTGTTCCGGGCGCTGGTTGGTTGCTGCACCAAGTGCAGCTGATGAAAAGTTGTAGTAGTGTCCTCAGAAATACGACCATGATGATGATGATGATGATGATGATGATGATGTTTGAGATGCTGGTTGTAGTGCCAGTCGCTGTCCACCAGGGGTCAGTCTCTCTCAAACTACGCCAGACTGGTGGAGGGCGACGGGATTTAATCCACGAGTGCTCAGTTTTCATTTGTGTTTTTCTCCCAAAATACATTTTCAATTAACACCTCCTTGCTCTTGGTGTGTGCACGCCCGCGCCCACACGCGGAATCGTCATGACGCCATCAGTCAAGGCCCAAACTAGATTTTCCTCGACAGGTGAGTGTTTCTTGTCAATTTTTGTAGTTCATGAGAAAAGAAATATACAAAACCAAGTCATGAAGCTCACTGAAAAACAGGCCTACAGCCTTAACTCTGTGTGTGTATGCGCGCGCGCACGTGTTTGATAACCATATTTATATCTCACCTTCAGGCCCCCAACCACCACACAAACACACACACCCCTCTGGTTAATGATTGGTCCTCTTCTCCTCTGATCGCCCAGGTGCGTGTGCGCGCCCGCGTGCTTCCCGTCATAAATCGTTGGAAGGAACAACGTCAGAGCAAAGTGTCGTGAGTTTGTCTCTGCGCCCTCTGGTGGTCAACAGGGCTGTACTGCAGCTTTTATGACACTGGGCAGTTGTTGATTGCTCTCTGACTGACTGGTGGCGCGCAGAGCTCAAATCCCGAGCTGCTGATTGGCTGCAGGCTCTGATGGTCGAGATTTATTGAGATAAATCTCATTAGTGTTTTGACACGTTCTGGGACTGAGAGGTCACTTCACTCACAATGCAGAGAGTCAAAGGGTGACCCACCTGCGTGTTGTACATAGCTGTTTGTTGTTGTTGTTTGTCTGATTAAAGTTTCAGCTTTAAAAACTAATGGACCATAAAAGTGTGGAATCACCTTCAACAATTGGCTTTTAAAAAAACAACAAAATAAAAACACCCTCATCAGGTTGCTTCTACCGTGGTTCCTCTCTCTCTCCACACACACACACACACACACACACACACACACACACACACACACACACACGGTGTCAGACTATATAAGTGAAGGTAGTCTGACACACTGTTGTAGTCTGAGTGGAGGGACTCTTATCATAGACATACACATACGCGCTCGCGCGCACCCGGGCTGGGACGCTATACGCGTGGAGCTCGGACACACACACCATCTACACTACAAACACGCACAGCGCAGCACGCACACATACACCACTAAAGCTGAACTTTAACAGGATTTTTTTTTTTTCACGTTGTGCGCGCGACTCTCACTAGTGGCTGTGGAGTGAGGGACACACACACACACACACACACACACACACACACACACACACACACACACACACACACACACACGCCGACCTGCAGCTGTGTGTGTGTGGAGGTCTTCGCTCTACGGACATGCGGCTCTCCGTGGCTCTGCTGGCCGCGGCTGCCCTCCTCTCGGCCAGCGTGCACCGCGCCCTGGTCTCCGGGGCAGCGGAGGAGCAGCAGGAGGCGGTGGAAGGCAGCACCTCCGTGTCCGGGATGAGCGGCTCGGCGCCCGGAGAGCGGGGCGGCTGCCCCCGCCGCTGCCGCTGCGAGGAGGACGGGCTGCTGCAGCGGGTGGACTGCTCGGACCGGGGGCTCCTGCAGCTTCCGTCCAACCTCAGTGTCTTCACGTCCTACCTGTAAGTCCTCAGTGTGTGTGTGTGTGTGTGTGTGTGTGTGTGTGTGTGTGTGAGAGAGAGAGAGAGAGAGAGAGAGAGAGAGACAGGTTCACGTCCTACCTGTAAGTCCTCAGTGTGTGTGTGTGTGTGTGTGTGTGTGTGTGTGTGTGTGTGTGTGTGTGTGTGTGTGTGAGAGAGAGAGAGACAGAGTGCGTGTGCGCGCCATGAGAAGCGGAGCACCTGTCTCGGGCCGCCTGTGTTGACGTGCGCTGTGCGGGGCTGATGATGTTTGAGAACTCTTCTCAACTTCCTGGTTCTCCAGGTTCGAGAAGAACCTTCATAGAAGGTGGTTCCAGGGCTGAGGGAGCTTCACCTGGTGGTTCTCAGGTGCCGGCTACGGTCCTCCATTGTCAAAAATCCCAGCAGTCGAGAAGAAGTTATGTGACTTGTAGAGAAGATCCAGGACGTTCCAGACACACTGAGAGACGAGGCGCTGCAGGGCTCCTCTGAGAGGGTCAAAGCTGAGGAGTCAGGAGTGTGGAGGTCTTTCAGGAGGTTCCTGGGTCCCTCCACAGCAACTCTGGAACTTCCAGAGCAGGTGATGGGTGGATGGTTGGTTCCTGAAGTAGTTCTTCCAAAGTCACTGGTTCAGGTCCTCTAAAGCCCACTGAGGAAACTACTGGCTGACTGGCCAGTCCAGATGTTGTGAAATGTGGCTGCGGTGAAGTCAGCGGTGTGGAGCTTCTACCACAGAGTGACACACAGAGTGGTACACAGTGCTTGTGTGCACGCTCCAGAACCCTGAGGAGCTCCTGGTCAGCAGTGACCCCGCTTGGTGACCTCATGCATCTGACTGGGAGTTCACAGAGCTCCAGAGGTTCCAGTGGAGGTTCCTCCGCCTCAGAGCTTCAGACCAGTGGGGTCAGTGGGACGTCTTAGTAGACGTTTTAGTGTTGCCACTGCACAGTGAAGCGACTTCACTGCCAAACACTGAAACTGATTCAAGTCCAGTTCAACCTCACAGCAGGTGAGCAGACAGCCAGCAGAAGCATGACATCACCCCCTGTGTGTGTGTGTGTGTGTGTGTGTGTCCATCTGCCCCGTCTCAAACTGTAAAGAAAGTGCTTTCATTCACACTCTGAGTGATTCTGAATAGAAGAAGGTTTTTCTTTAATGAGAGTGAAATTTAAATCCTCCACATTGTGCTGCTGCGGCTCTTGGACAGGTTCTCCTTACACACACACACACACACACACACACACACACACACACACACACACACACACAGGGAGAGCGACAGTCAGTCAAAGGTTCTTTGTGTCTTCATTAAAGCTCCAATCAGGAACGGGATCCAGCAAAACATCAAGGGGAGAGCGTGTGTGCGCCTGCGTGTGTGTGTGTGTGTGTGTGTGTGTGTGTGTGTGTGTGTGTGTGTGTGTGTGTGTGTGTGTGTGTGTGTGTGTGTGCGTGTGCGTGTACACCTGCTGGTTTACAGTCTGCCACCAGCGGCTCCAGAGGACTGGGACTTCTGGTCGTCACCCGGATGTCCCAGAAGATCATCTGGTTGGAGGATTGTTGCACCGCAGTTGTGTTACTTGTCCAGTGCCTTTGCGTGTGCGTTGTTGTTTCTGTTTTTTTTTTTTTTTGTTGCAACATTTCTCATCTTTGTGTGCGACTGAAACGTAAGAAAGACACGAGACCCGTCTGTCTGTCACTGTGAATACAGCCGTCTGTCCGTCTGTCCGTCTGTGTGTGCGTGTGTGTGCGTCGGCGTTCGGCTCCACCCTGTAGTAAGCGCGTGTTGTTGTGAGTGAGATCAGGCTCCACCCACTTCGGCGGCCCACCTGCTGGACTGTCCGTCCGTCTTCGACTGCACTGGAAGTTTGAAGCGTCGACATCACCAGAGTTGACTGCTGTGGCAAAGACCACTTTTTCCATTCACCCCTGAGGCTCCGCCTCCAATCAGCTGAAAGGTTTGACCTTTGACCCCGTTTGCCGCTGCCTGTGAGCCGTGCAAACGCCTGCCCTCTGCTGGCCGAGCGTGGCACTCCTGTTTGTCCCTGACTGACGGCCCCCCCGGGGTGGGTGGGAAGAGCCCCCACTGACCTGCCCCGCCCACACCCCTCCCCCCCAGAAACACTAAAAGAAAGAGGGGAAGAAAGAGAGAAAGAGGACAAAAAGCAGAGAGAGGCCTCGCTGTCACAGAGCGCCTCACAACGACACAAGACTCTCCTCTGTCCAACCTTCTGCACATCTGAATAATCATCTGATATCACACACACACACACTCACACACACAGCTTCATCAAAGTCATTAGACAGAGGCACCCGAGAAGAAAAAGAAAGAAAAAAAAAACCTCCACACAATCTGGTTAATGTATTCGTCTTCTCTTTCATCCTTTTGTGCATCGTCTTCTTCATCTCATCACAAGTGGAACAAAAACTTCAGATTCCTGCCGCGACTCTTAAAAAAAAAAAAAACTCTCATCGACAAGCTGCGAATCCACGTAAAACTCCCCACCAAATTAAAATCACGGGCACCGCCTATAGAGCAGGTTGTGTACGAAAAATGTTTTTGAAAAAAAATAAACCTAAAGGTTTGAGAGTTTGGCGCCCCCTGCAGGTGACAAAATAATAGAGCAGACGTATTTCTGCGGTATTCGTCAGAATTTGTTTGAATGTGTTGTAAAAAGAAAAAATCACAATATTTAAATCGACTTTGTGTCGATGGCACTAAACCTAAAATCATTCACTCTCAAAGGGAAAATGGCGAGCGCTGCTTTAGCTCGTTAGCTCGGGGGAAAAGTCGGTGAGTGACAGTGACCAGTCAGGATGGGTTTTTATCACCTAAATCAACTTTCAAAATAAATGCAAACAATAGACTGTGGTGATCAGATAGCGCTGGAGCGTGCGGAGGTCACATGACGTCATAAGAGGGTAATCACTGGCACTATTGTCACAGCGGCGACTGCGCTAGCACTGCACTGTAGCTTGCCTTTAGCATGGTGGCGGGCGCAGAGCCAGCTCGCTATGAATAATAAACACACACACACACACACACACACACACACACACACACACACACACACACACACACACACTGCTAGTATAGTTATTTTTGCCAGTTTTTATGACGGCTCGTGGCGCAGATCGACACAGAGCGCCTCAGTGTGGCCAATCAACACTGCCACTGTCTGCGGGGACAGACAGCCAGGTAGTTGATCAATGGTGTGTGTGTGTGTGTGTGTGTGTGTGTTTGTGTGGTGTGTGTGTTGTGGCAGTAAAAGCCAATCAGCCGTACCACTGTTGGTCTGGCAGCAGTAAAGGGCCTTCCTGCTAAAATAGGAATAAACCTCCTGTGTATGTATGTATGTGTGTGTGTGTGTGTGTGTGTGTGTGTGTGTGTGTGTGTGTGTGTGTGTGTGTTTTGTGAATGTATATAAGGGAGTGTGTGCGCACGCGTACGTGAGTGAGTAAGTGTGTGTGTGCTGGTGCGCGCGTGTGTGTGTTTGAGCGGCCCACCTGTTGACAATGTTATAAAGCTACACACACATTAACAGGCTTTATGGAGTGTTGAGAAAGTTCCACAACAAGCGCCGCATTCAGCGGCTCCAGGCCACGCCCCCTTCCTTCCCCCACCAGGGTGGGAGTGGTTAAAGAGGGCGTTGGGGGGGGCAGGCAGAGAGTGAGTGTTTTCCCGTCAGCGGTGGCGCTAACCTGCCGATGGCTATCAGACACACAAAGGGCCGGCGAATAGGCAGGGCCAATACAGGACACACACACACACACCCGCAGGAGGTGCGAACCAATGAGAGCGGAGATGATGATGAATCGACCGCTCGGTGTCTCCACTGACTTCCTGTCCTGTCTCGTTTCTCACTCAGGTGTGTGAGAACTGGCAGAGGCACTTTGAAGTGTGTGTGTGTGTGTGTGTGTGTGTGTGTGTGTGTGTGTGTGTGTGTGTGTGTGTGTGTGTGTGTGTGTGTGTGTGTGTGTGTGTTGAGGGAGAATGAAAATACGTGTCACCCCCTGGTGTCTGGTTGCAGTAATGCTCACAAGCCACTCCCCCAGTCCATGAAAAACAAACAGAAAAACGGATTGAAACTCAACCTCTCTCTCTCTCTCTCTCTCTCTCCCTCCCTCTCTCTCTCTCTTTCTCTCTCAGTGACCTCAGCATGAACAACCTGACAGTGCTGTCCAGCGGCTCTCTGTCCAACCTGCACTTCCTGGAGGAACTGTAGGTGCCACACACACACAAACCCCCACACGCACACACACAAACGCAGGTTGCACGCTGCCAATGCAGCTGACGTCTCTCCGACTCCGTCAGAGATATTCAGGTGA
>NW_027466129.1:2540000-2585000 GCF_046127955.1 Nelusetta ayraudi | reverse complement strand
GTGCTGTTAGCCTCGCTAGCTTAGCACACAGGAAGTGGAAGCTAATCCTGCCGCCGTTTCGCTGTTTAGTGGTTTCCATAGCAACCGCATCCAGGCCATCCCGAAGCAGGCCTTCGCTGGGAACCCCTCCCTGGTCACCCTGTGAGTACCACCCACTGGCCCCGCCCCCTAGGCCAAACACCCCAAACAGGAGGTGACAACGCTGTTTGTGTTTGACAGATTCTTCTACAACAACCCCATCCAGACTGTGGACCGATCAGCCTTCCAGAACCTGCCAGAGCTACGAACACTGTGAGAACAGCACTCACACGCACACGCACATGCACACACACACACACATACACACACTTGGACCGCAGCTGATCTTCTTGCTGTTGCCTTCAGGTCCCTGAACGGAGCTGCAGATCTGACAGAGCTTCCTGATCTGACAGGAACCAACAACCTGGAAAGCCTGTGAGACACACACACACACACACACACACACACACACACACACACACACACACACACACGGAGGAACACAAGAATCGTGTGTTTGTTGAGCGGAAGTTAAACTGCTGCTGTTTTTTTTTGATAAATCTCGTGATTGTGAAATTCAAACATCCTCATTCTTCTCTTCCTTCTTCTCCTTCTTGTCCTCCTTCTCTTCCGACTACTCGTCCTCCAACTCCCTCTTCACGTCACAATAAACATGTTGGCGTCTGATGTTTGTCTTCTCCGTTCACTCCGACTCTGCCGGGCCGCTGAGCCTCAGTGTGTGTTTTCACAGAAACACAAAACCAAACCCAGCGGTCAAGACGCCTGCCACTTGACATTCAGCAGGAACACACACATACGCACGCACGCACGCACGCACGCACGCACGCACGCACGCACGCACAAGGAAGGAAGAATTTTATTCTTCCTGTGCTGTTGGTGATATTGTGACTCACGGATGTCACAGAGGTTCCCTGAACGCACCGCTGCCAATCACTCAGCAGAACATTGAAAACACCTGAATGCATCACTGACAGATGATGTGATTTTTGCGGTGTGTGTGTGTGTGTGTGTGTGTGTGTGTGTGTGTGTGTGTGTGTGTGTGTGTGTGTGTGTGTGTGTGTGTGTGTGTGTTTAGGACCGTCACAGGAGCTCAGTTGACCTCCCTTCCTGCCTCCATGTGTGAACAGCTTCCCAACCTGCAGCTGCTGTAAGTTCCCCTGCAGCCTCGATAAGATGAGACCATGGTCGTCGTCTTTTTTTTCCTTTCTCGTTTTTCGCCCCCTGGTGGTTGGATGCGGTGTAGCCCCTCCTCCCCCCTTCCCATTTTGGCAGCACGTGGGATGAGATAGATCAGCCTATGAGATGATGTTTGTTCTACTGGTGTGTGTGCTGTTCGTGCTCCACACAACTCTTGGCAACTTCCGCATGCTAATGTGTCTCTGTTGCTGTGAGTGCCGGCCGACCGGTGCCTTCACTGGTGGTCCGGACTTCTCAGCACTGACGGATGGAACTTTGTCTCCGCAGGGATCTGTCCTTTAATCACATCCAGACGCTGCCCTCGCTCTCCGGCTGCCAGAGCGTCCAAACCATGTGAGTTGCAACCGCTTCACCCTCTTCCGGGAGATGCTAACTTACTCTTAGCTTGGCTAAGACAGAGTGCATGTGTGTGTGTGTGTGTGTGTGTGTGTGTGTGTGTGTGTGTGTGTGTGTGTGTGTGTGTGTGTGTGTGTTTTTGCATTGCAGTGATGTGCACCACAATGAGATCGAGGAAGTGGAGGAGAACACTTTCCGTGGTCTGACGTCGTTACGCTCTCTGTAAGCACACACACTCTTCTGGCACACACACGCACATGCAGTGTTCAGGTGTAATTAGGCTGCAGTGATCCAAAGATTCCCTCCTTTAAACACTTCCACATGCTGCTCCAGGTGCTCCCCCTGCTGATGGGGTATGATGCCATCGTTTGGTCCAGATTCAAGAAGCCACACACACAAACACACACACACACACACACAAACAAACACATTTCCTATGTGAGACAAAGGCTCCCTGTTCAGCTGCTTTAACCCTCACTGAGGCGTCAGGGTCAGTGGCACAGGAAGTGACACAGGAAGTGGTCTGACTCCTGCTTTGTGTGGCTCCACCCACAGGGACCTTTCGTGGAACCGGCTGCGGTCGCTGAGGCTCGGCGTGTTGTCCGCTCTGCCGGCTCTCTCCAAACTGTGAGTGTGACGTGACAGGAAGTGACCTCCACAAAGATGGTCGCTGAGTTCCCCCCAGAGAGTCAATGAGAGGCCCCGCCCCTTTGTTTTTAAGGAATAAAACCCCACATCAATTGAGAAATGAATGGGACTCGTTCAGTTTGGATGATGCGAGCACCGAGGGGCGGGGCTTAAGATTGAGTCCAGAGAAGGAAGACGGTGTGTTTTTTCATTCAGAAGGAAAACTGGCTGTTTGTCTCCACAGCGACCTCTCGTCCAATCAGCTGTCAGCGCTGCCTCTGGCCGGCCTCCAGAGTTTGACTCACCTGCGATTGGCTGGAAACACGCAGCTGATGGAGGTGCTGCAGCGGGAGGACCTGCCGAGAGTCAGGTGACCTGGCACCCGCACGCACACACACACACAGACACACACACACACGCACACACACACACACACTTGGTCAACATGCTGAACCCCTGTGTTTCACAGATTCAAAGATTCAAAAGATTTTATTGGTGACATTACATGGCAGTGAAAAAAAAATGTGTGTGTGTGTGTGTGTGTGTGTGTGTGTGTGTGTGTGTCCAGGGTGCTGGAGCTGCCCTTTGCCTTCCAGTGCTGCGCCTTCGTCTCCTGCGAGGCAGCAGCAGGAGGAGGCGGAGCAGCCGCAACAGGAGGGGGCGTGTCCTCCTGGGAGAGGGAGGAGTTAGTGCACAACTCTGCCGTCCCGTCCAATCACGGTGAGCACAGGATCAAAAAATAAATAAATAATGAGCCGTGACAGAGTGAAAAGTTGTAGTCGGTGTCAGGAAGGACTCGGAAGAACTTCAAAACTTCAGAACTCCAAAATAAAAGCTTGTCTTTCCTGCAGCAGATCACGATGTCTGGGACGACGTTCTGATGGAGCTGGAGACTGAAACCAAACTTCAGCACAGTGTCCACTGCAGCCCGGCACCAGGTCACACACACACACACACCACACGCACAGCAGTAACTAAATCCTGCAGCCCCCACCATAGGCTGTTTCCAGCAAGCTTGGCTCCACCTCCTGTTTTTGAGTGGCGTGCTGGGTCAGCTGACCAACTTTTCCCGCCCCCTCTCAGGTCCGTTCCGCCCCTGCACCCGCCTGCTGGGCAGCTGGCTGATCCGCGGGGGTGTGTGGCTCATCGCCGTGCTCTCACTGGTCAGCAACAGCCTGGTGGTCCTCTCCGTCTTCTTTTCCGGCTCCGCCCCCGTGGCGCCAGCCAAGCTTCTGATTGGCCTGCTGGCACTGGTGAACGGGCTGATGGGAGTGTGGAGTGGCTGGCTGGCCGCCGTGGACGGCTGGACCTTTGGGTCTTTTTGGAGGTGAAGAGGGTCGGGGGGGTTGCAGACTCCTGCAGTGTCTGGTTCTGTTCTAGGCTAACTCATGCTAATGCTGCTCGGGTCTAACCCCCGCAGGTACGGCGCCATGTGGGAGAGCAGCTTCCTGTGCGGCCTCAGCGGCTTCCTGTGCGTGTTTGCGTGGCAGACCGGCCTCTTCCTGCTCACCGCCGCCGCCCTGGAGCGATGTTTCTTCGCCACTGCCGCCGCTAGAGGCCACAAAGGTGACGCTCCCTAAAACACCACAACATCCCAAACCACTTCACCACAAGAGCCAATGGATCACATACACCATAAAAAAAATTTGGGTTCTGCATTACTTATGCATTATGGAGCTCATGTAGCAGTAGTGTCACTTCCCATCATGCCTCTGTAACTCACGTGATACATCAGGATGTGTCAGCCAATCAGAAGGAGCTGAGACACACTGGGAAAAGTATATTAAGTATATACAGTAGTTATTTCATGGGGATTTTCTTTCCTTTATAGTTTTTTTTTATCAAGATTAATAGTCCATGACTTAAAGTTTTTAAATAGAAAGATCTATTATGAACAGACTCCTGATTCTGATTCTTTCATGGCCACACAACCAAACATTTTTTTTTAATCGGACTAAGCTCATAATTCGGTTTTCTCGTCTAATCAGACTTCTCTCCTTGTCCCAGTTTACATGCAGCTGAGAAAATCAAATTATTGATGGGGACGCATCCTCCTCCCCCACACTAGGGGGCGATATGAGTCTTTTCAGCATGTTAACTTCCGGTTAATCTCTTTCGTCGCACAATAACAAAACGACTTTGAGCGAGATACAACACCAATGTAATGTCCGTACTGTCACTGAATAGCTGCAGATGTGCTTCGCCTACGTCAGCGGATTGGTCAGAAATTCACATAGAAACGTACACAACATATGAGTGGCGATTTTACTGTGGAAGCCCACATCTACCACAGCGAACATGCACTTGCAAATGAGCGCCACGTGCTAATGACATTTTAAAAGAAGAGGAAATATAATATTCGCAAATTTGCATCGAGTTGGACTTCATTTCGCAGATCATGAAAGAAAATTTGTGGACTTGTGAGGGTTTTTTCAGAGCCTTTGGGAAGTAACTACAGGCCGCAATTCCACTCCAGGTGAATAGTTGTTCGCCAACCGGCGAGTTGTACAGAGCACCGTGTCGTTGCAACATTTTTTTTTGGAGAATGCAAATTAACTAAAAAGGTTTCCCGGTTGTGTCCTCAGTTATACACTCACTCGTGATAGCGCCACGTATTGAAGGAGCTGGCGCGGGGGTGTGGCACACGAGCACACGCATTGTCCAGTTAAACTCTGACTAAGGCGTATACATGGTGGAGGAATTCGGAGTTCTCCGATTCCAATCAGAGTTTTCAAACTCCAATCTTTGTTGGTACTGTAATGCGTGCATGTGCACTTTAGTTTTACGATCATGTTTGGACGAAGGCAATAATTCGGTTTTCTCGAGTGTCATGTAAACGTACTGACTGACAGTCTGGTATGCAGTTGGGATTCTACATCCATGCAACCCCCCCAAGACAGAGACGCTCAGAGGTCACCGGGGTCACGCTGTGTCTCCTCCCACTGCAGGTCGCTCCTCCTCCTCCTCCAACTCCTCCTCCAACTCCTCCTCCTTTGCCCGGCTGGCTGTCTGCCTGTGCTTCCTGCTGGGGCTGGCCGTGGCGCTGCTCCCTCTGCTGGCCGGACACAGCAGGACGTGGCTCTGCTTGCCGTTGCCCTCTTCCTCCTCATCCTCGTCCTCCTCCTCCTCCTCCTCTGTGGTCTTCGCCGTGTCCCTGGTGCTCCTGGACTCCTCCTGCTTCCTGGTCATGACGCTGGCCTACAGCCGTCTCTACTGCCGCGCCCACAGAGCCCCGCCCCCCTTAGAGGAGGAGGCGGCGCTGACCCGCCACGTGGCCTGGCTGCTCTTCTCCGACTGCCTCCTGTACCTGCCTGTGGCCTTCCTCTGCGTCTCCTCGCTGCTCCGCCTCCCCTTCACCGCCGACGGGCCGGAGGCGGCGCTGGCGGTGCTCCTGCTGGTGGCACCGTTGCCCGCTTGCGTCAACCCACTGCTCTACGTCCTCTTCAGCCCGCCGGCGCGCCACCAGCTGGCGCTGCTGCTTGCCAGGCGCCCCCGCGAGGGAGGGGCCGAGGAAGAGGGAGGGGGAGGGGCGAGGGGAAGGTCAAGGAGGAGGTGGAGGAGCAGGAGGAAGGGAGCGAACGGCGAGGATGCAGAGAAAGAGTCATGTGACTCCACACAGGCGCTGGTGGCCGTCGGACGCACCAAAGAGGAGGAGGAGGAGGAGGAGGAGGGAAGGGGGGCGGGGCCAGCGGTGTTTGTCGTCCCGCATCACTAAACACACACACACACTCTGCTGACATGTCTTGTCAAGTGCGTGTGGAAGCTGCAGCCTCGGTGTGACTTTCGTCACGGCTGTTGACTGTAAATGTGTAAAATACTGCTGTAAATACTGTAATACTGTAGTACTGTCATACTGTAGCACTGTAACACTGTAACACACACACACTGTGTTCTGGATCCAAATGACTCGTGTGAAACAAGGCATCAACAGGATGTTTGACGTCTGTGAACCTTTTCAAATTCTCTGACAATTTCTTTGTGAGTGGAGTTTGACCTCCGCACTTGACCTCTGACCCACCATCGTTCAGGAGGGACAATGTTTGTCTTTAGTTTCGTTTTTTTCTCAATGAATAATGTGTATTTACAGAAAAAATTTGTTTGTGTAATTGATAAATTGTCATAACATGCTGTTATGGCGAGCTGTTGTGGGTGTGGTTTGTTCCCTGACTCCACCCACAGAGTTGGTGTCAGCCAATTTAACAGCTGCATGTTCATCAGCTCCAAAGAAATCCTGGGAAAAAAACAAAAACTCGGAATGTTCCGTGAAAATCGTAACAGCCGAGTGGTTGATTTTCTGTCTGAACTTCCTGTGATGTAAATAAAATCTGTTGCAGCAAAAAGCAAGTGTGTGTGTGAGTATGTGGCACTTTACATCCAGCGTGACTCATTTCAAACATTCCAATGTAAACAATTACACAATGAGGAAGTCGGTGGTCCACAAGAGAGAACACGACACATTATTTCAAGCCTTCGTTGAGCAGCGGCGTTGTGAACAATATTTTGTGCCACCTGCTGCTCGATTTTGCTGATATCAACAGCAGGGGATAAACTGTGCGCACACGGCGGCGGGCAGTCACACACTCACTCTGTCTGAGGCTTGCTCATTAGCATCGTTAGCATTCCTTGAGCGATGTGATTGCGGGTCAGAGTTGGTTTTTACGCCTCTGGAGGACGTCAAGGAAGGACTTCACAGAAGTTACCGCATTCTCACTCCACTTGTGACTCACAAATGTGCTAATTCGATGAGCTACCTGCCCAACGGTGGTTCATAGCCACTCTGATTGAACTTGACAGGAAGTGGAGGTGGATGTGACTCACAGCCACTTTTGCGGCTAACTTCTTACACAGTCAATTACCCAGAAGACACGAGTAGCAGCAGCAGCAGCAGCCGTAGCTCTGAGTCACAGTAAGATGTGTTTTTATTCCTCTTACATCGAGTGCGACATTCAAAACGTTCAACTTCCTGCAAAACAATGCCCGGTTGCAATAAAATAGTGAGCCACATCTAGGCGGTCCTGACAAAGTAACACAATGGGGTAAACACACACACACACACTGTCTCAGAGGGACAACTGGAGTCTTGAGGTGTGTGTTGTTGTTTGACCAAGGTCAGCTGATAAGACGTCCAGTAGAGATAAAGGAGACAATGGAGTGTGTGATAATAAGGGCTATTGTGAAACACACACACACACACACACACACACACACACACACACACGTTAATGAAACACCCGCCAACAGAGATGCTGCCAGCTGCTCCTCGTTCGTCTTCATCCTTGTTTTCCACCTAATTCACATCAGATTAAAGTTGGCCAGCAGATTGTTTGGGAATTTACGACCCTGTTAAAGCTTTTAATGTGTCCACATCAGTATTTTACAAGTTGCTAAACCGGCGTTGAAAGTGGAAAAAAAAATAATAATCTGCCGGTGCAGATCTTTTATTTGTACGTTATCGATTCCAATAGTCGTAAATGTCTCTATTTTTAGGCTGGGTGCTAACGACGTCCAAATGTCTCTAAGTGGAGTCAGAGACTCTCACTGGAGGTCCGGCCGTAAATCACTCAGACATGATGAGAAACACTGACACCTCAGGGGCTCTGCTAAAAGTTCACGTACACCAGCGTCTGACTGGCTGTGAGGGGAGGGGGGAATATGTGAAATGTACACATATTAATAATAATAATAATAATAATAATAATAATAATAATAATAATAATAATGAGCGCTGGTATTATATCCTCGTCTCTGGTCTTCGGTTTCCAGCAGAGGACACACAGTTGTGTTGTGGCGCCCCCTGCTGGACACAACCCGTATACACGTTTACATGTGTTTTTGGTCAGTTAAAATTGTCTCTATATACTCTTCTGTTTCCATGAGACGTTAGCAGGCCATCGGCTAACAGCAAGCTGAATTTACTGGCCGTGGTAAATGTATGTGAAGGTTAAGAAACAAAACCACATAATATCCATTTAAATTACAACGGCTGATTGGTTGATTTGCTGTTCATAACGTTTCCTTTGAACGTACTGCGACGTCAATAAAAACATGTTGCAGCTAACAGCTAGCAGCATTAGCCGTCTATATTAAATATACAGTATGTGGATTCACAAGTTGGTTGACCGGGGTTTTTTTTTTTATTTTTTTTAGCGAACTGTGTTAACGGGTGTAGGTGGGCAGTGTACCCGACGTGGCCGTCCAGTACAATGGCGGACAAGAACGCACACGCACGCACCTAGGCACACACAGGTGGGTTACTGTTTCCTGCCCAAAGCTCAAAGTTCACCTGGCCGATCGAGACGATCCGCGGGCGCAAGAAGAAAAACAGGAAGAAGAGGTGAAAGTTCTCGGCTAGAAGGAAACATTGTTTTTGAAGGAAGGTTTTTTTTTTAAGACAAAGCTACGAGGACCAAGCGGAGCTGCGGCACCTCTAGCGTGTGATTCCGCCATACAGGTGGAGGAGCAGGTGGCTGCAGATGGATTGTACCTGAGGACGACTTGGTTGGGTAACAGAGAGAAGAGCTGCGGCCATCTTGGAGCTTTGACAGGTGCGGTTGGTTGGTTTGTTTGTTGGGAGGAATACACCCAGACAAGTTGGCAGACAGGGGTTTAATATTAGAATTATTTTAGACCTTGTTGACGAATCAACATCTTGGTGTTGTGGCAGACAAAACGCGCACAAAAAACAACGGCAAGTGCAAGTCACGATTGAACACAAACAGCCAGGAGTTGAGTCGGTGAACCGTGAAAGATGTTTTCATAGTTTAACGATTGTGAGGATGGCCACGCCGATCAGTGTAGCTGCTCTCAGAGTCGAGAAGTTCTCCTCTCCAGCGGGACCGGAAGTCGCTCCTCTGTGTCTCATCGCTCACCGGATGTTGGCTGGGATAAGGCGGTGACCTGCCTGTTAACTAGCGGGTCAACAGGGAGCTGTTTGGATCTTTGCCTCGAGCTGCCACCAAACTCTTTTTTTTTTTTAAATGAAAAAAACAAGAACAAAACGTCTCGTTTTGATATTATATATATGTTTTTAAATCTCTCCAGTAGGGGACGCCCCAGCCTCTCTGCGCCACCATGGAGCCCGGAGGAGGCAGGCTGCCGGTGCAGGTGCTGGGAGAGACGGAGGCGCTGCAGCAGTTCTTCAGCGGTGAGTTGATGCAGCAGCAGCAGCAGCAGTAGCAGCCCGACAACCAAACAGCTTCCAGGGTTACTGACCAGGTGTGTGTGTGTGTGTGTGTGTGTGTGTGTGTGTGTGTGTGTGTGTGTGTGTGTGTGTGTGTGTGTGTGTGTGTGTGTGTGTGTGTGTGTGTGAGCAGGTCATGATGTGAGTGGCGTGCTGGACAGCTCGGTTGCCGTGGATACCAGCATCCTGGAGCAGTACCTCAGCAACGACATGGACGCCAACAGCTTGTGAGCTCAACAACACACAAAACACACAAACTCATTTTCACACCAAGTTTTGAAGTACTTGTAAAATCTCCTCGCCAACTCATAAAAGTTTGAAAAAAATAAAATTAAAAGTGACTGAAGATGAAAATGATTCACCAGGTAAAATTTGGAAGACTCACCTGAACAAAAACCTTCATCTTACCGTCAGAAATAAACATTTATAGACCATCATAAAAAACTGACGGTTGTAAACCTGCCGCAATGTGATCATTCCTGTACACACTCACACACACACACACACACACACACACACACACACACACACACACACACACACACACACACACACACACACACAGTTGTATAACACACACGCACTGACCCACTTGGTTATCTGTGCAGGTTGTAAACAAGCACGTCAAGGTTACCCTCTCGCTGCTGTCAATCATCTTTGTCAAGTTTAATAGATTTTGTTTTCTTTAATTTTCCCAGCATGCTCCCTGAGTCTCCGCCCGACTCCAGCTCAGAGGCCTGCTCACCTGCTCGGATACCAGGTACCGGCAGCCACCGCGTCCATTTAAGACAACTGTAAGGCTAGGAATAAGGTTACTTTGTGAGCTAACAGGCTAGCCCAGACATGGGCAAACTACAGCCCGGGGGGGCATATGCGGCCCATTGAGCTTTTTGATTTGGCCTGCCGAACATAAAGAAATTGTCAATTTTCAATTGACATTAAAGCAACATGTTTTTTTTTACATATTCCATGACATATTGTTTCCTCCTACCAAAACACTCCATCGATCTGCTGCTGCTCCGGCCCCACTGTCACATTTCACAACCCATTCTGGCCCCACCAGTCAAACAGTTGTCTTCCCTTGGCTAGTCTCATTAAAGCCTCCAGCTAATGCGGCGAATGTGCCTAACTCAGGATCCTGGCTGTGACGCTGCTATGGCTCGATGGTATCAAAGATTGGTAAGGAAGTGACGTAGGTTCTTAGAAAGTCTCGAAAAATCCTGTTGAAGATGAAGCTAACATCAAAGAGGGTGGCTAACATTGATAGAGATAGGCAATGATTTTACCCTATGTAACATCCTTAGCCTCCAAAACTGTATTCTGGACCGGTACCGTGACTTGAATACTGATCCTAACTGTGACTCGGGCCCCAATCCTAAACCTCACCGCCACCCGAGTTCTGATCCCAAACCTAACCGTTGATGAATTGATTTTATTTGATTCATGCTTGCAGTGAAGCCTGGGCTACTGGGACCCTCCATCTCTCCCGACGAGAGTTGGAAAGAATCTACGAGACTTGTTAGAATCTACGTCACTTCCTTACGAATCTTTGATGCCATCGAGCCTTCACCGTTTTGCACATTTTCACTGAGCTGTCCTTTGACCTTGCTGTCGTTCTCTGATTGGTAGACTCCCATTACGAGGCGCCCTATTGGTTCAACCTGTCCACCAACCAGGAGGCCTTTCAGCCAACACATCAGCAGAGTTCCGCCCCCTCCTCCTCTTCCTCCTCCTCCTCCTGCCACTTTAAGGACCGAGGCTCCGCCCGCCTCCACGCTCTGGCCCCACTGGACGACGCCTACATCAAGACAGGGGCGTCGCCCACACAGCAGCGCTCGACCCTCCCACCTGAACACTACCCCCCCTGCTCGCAGCTCTACGCCCCCCCGCCTACCCCCCCCTCGCCGCCGCTGCTCCACCACACCTGTTTCACCGAAGCTGCTGGCGCCTCTCCAGGCGTAGCCATGCCCCCTACAGCCTGCCGCCTGAGCTCCACCTCCGGCCCACATCACCAGTAAGTCCAACAAAGAATCATGCAAGGCCTTTTTGTTTTTGTTTATTTGCCCCCCGCCTCCTAGCTGGGGAAATGTTGCAGGTGATGAAATCAAATGCACCCGATGGTTTTTAAGCAGGAAGTGGGTGTGATGTTTTCCTCTGCAGGAAGAAAAGGAGGAGGTCCGAGTCGGAGGGCGACGCATCTTGCAGTGACGGCGACTCCCCTCGCGGTGGAGGCGTGGCCTATGGCGCCGCCGGTGGTGGCGGAGGGCAGTACTCCGGGTCCAGCCAGTTCCTGATGTGGGAGCGGTACCTGCCGCACACCTGGTGCTCCCTGGACGACTCCAGGGCGCCCCCTGCCTACCACGTGGACACAGACAAGGGCTTTGTGTACTCAGTGGCTGACGAGGCCTTCGTCTGCCAGAAGAAGAACCACTTCCAGGTCACCGTCCACGTCGGCGGCACTGCCACCAAGCCACGCTACGTCCACACGGCCGGGGGGACGCTGGAGGTGGACCACCTGCTGGTCAAGGTGTTCGGGGTCAAGGTGGGTCAGAAGGTCTTTTCCATTATCCATACATTATCATCATCATCATCATCATTATCATCATAGATCCATCCATCCTTATATCATCATCCATGCATCCATCCATCATCATCATCCATCCATCATCATCCTCATCTGTCATCATTTTTCCATCATCATCTATCCATTCATCCATCATCATCCATCCATGCTCATCCATCCATCACCATCATTGTCATCATCTGTCATCATTTATCCATCGTCAATCCATCCATCCATGCTCATCCATCCATCCATCCATCCATCCATGCTCATCCATCGATCCATCATCGTCATTTATCTTCCATTTATCATCATCCACCCATACATTCATCATCAGCGTCACTTTCACACACTCACACACAGGAGTCCTTCCTTTAAGAACTGATTGAAGCAGCTGTAGGCAGCCACCAGCAGGGGGCCTCAGGGTGTCTCTCTTCCCTCCACAGCTGGAGTCTCCGAGCCACCAGGTAACCCTTGAGCAGTCGCAGCCGGACCGCAGCAAGAGGCCCTTCCGGCCCGTCAGGTAGGCACAGCGGCGCCCCCTGCATGCCCTGAAACACCTGCTTCACCTGACAGCCGCCTCTCCGCTTCCTCCCGTGCAGGCTGGAGCTTCCTGCTGGCAGTGGGGTCTCCAAGGTGACGCTGGGCCGCTTGCACTTTAGCGAGACCACGGCCAACAACATGAGGAAGAAGGGCCGGCCCAACCCCGACCAGAGGTGGGGACCGCCGGTGCCCCCTGCCTGTGGCTAACGGCAGAAAATGTCCAAAAAAAAAATAGAATAGATACAATAGATGTACTTTATTGATCCCAAATTGGAAAACTACACTGTTGCAGCACTAAAACAGCACAAAAAACTAACTAGTAATACTAACAGCGATTACAAGAAACTTTCAAGTCAATCTATATGCAACAAACAAGAGCAGATATGTAAACATCTGCTCTTGCAATTGATTAGTCAATTGTGCAGAGGTAAGAACGGTTTTAGAAAACATCAGTGCAATATTGGAATTGAGTCCAGAAAATGTCCAGAATGCTATCTGCCACACAACAGGGAAGAGTTGTAGATGGTGATGGCTCTTGGCAGGAAGGACCTTCTGAAGCGGTCCTTCTGACAACAAAGCTGTCTCAGTCTCTTGGAGAAGACGCTCCGCTGTCTGTCCAATGTGTGGTGGAAAGGGTGGTCTTGGTGGTCCATGATGATGGAGAACAGTGTGTAGTGTTGGTCCTGGTGGTCCATGATGGAAAACACTGTGTAGTGTTGGTCCTGGTGGTCCATGATGGAAAACACTGTGTAGTGGTGGTGTGGTGGTTGAGAGGATGGTCCTGGTGGTCCATGATGGAGAACAGTCTGTTCAGCGTCCTCCTCTTCACCACCGCCTCAAAGGTCTCCTGTCTACAGCCAATGACAAAGCCAACCTCCTTAATCAGTTTGTTCAGTCTGCTGGTGTCACTGGCTGAGATGCTGCCGCCTCCCCAGCAGACCACAGAGGAGAAGAGAGTGCGGACCACGACAGGCTGGTAGAAGATCTCCAGCTTCTTGCTGCACAAATTGAAGGGTCTCAGTTTCCTCAGGGAGTCTGCTGCAGTCCTTCTTGTACACAACTGTGCTGTTGGTTGTCGATAGTCACACCCAGGTACCTGTACACTTCAACCAATTCCACATCCCTGTCCAAGATGCTCAGGGGCCTCGCAGTTGTTCCCTTCCTCCTGAAGTCAATCGCCATCTCCTCTGTCTTTTCCATGTTAAGCAGCAGATGATTATCTGGCCTGCTGCTTAACAGATGTGCATTTTTGGCTGCGTTGCAGATACTTCCAGCTGGTGGTGGGCCTGTACGCCGCAGTGGGCGGTGCCTCAGAGACCTTCCTCCTCGCTGCACTGGTGTCGGAGAGGATCATTGTCAGGGTAAGCTCGGCCGCTGCCGCCACACACACCGGAACCAGCCGCTGGACCTAATGTGCTAACACTCTGTGGCTCAGGCCTCTAACCCCGGTCAGTTCGAGATGGAGGGCGACGCCCCGTGGCAGCGGGGGGCGGCGCCGGATGCCGTGGTGTGTCAGGGCCGGGTGGGCATCAACACGGACGCCCCCGACGAGGCGCTGGTGGTCTGCGGCAACGCCAAGGTGATGGGCGCCATCATGCAGCCGTCGGACCTGCGCGCCAAGCACAACGTGCAGGAGGTACGTGGCAGCCGTGTGGCGGCGCCCCCCACTGGACGCTCTGTTTGGTTGGTGTCTTCTCACCTGGGTGTCGGTCACCAGGTGGACTCTGAGGAGCAGCTGAAGAGGATCAACCAGGTTAGGCTGGTCGAGTTCGACTACCGGCCGGAGTTCGCAGACGCCATGGGGATTGACCACACCCACCAGACAGGTAACTGGCCACGCCCACCAGGCAGGCCACACCCACCATATATGTGATGGACCACACCCACCAGACAGACCACACTCACCAGACAGGTGATAGGCCACACCCACCAGACAGACCACACTCACCAGACAGGTGATAGGCCACGCCCACCAGGCAGGCCACACCCACCATATATATGATAGACCACACCCACCAGACAGGTAACTGGCCACGCCCAACAGGCAGGCCACACCCACCATATATGTGATGGACCACACCCACCAGACAGACCACACTCACCAGACAGGTGATAGGCCACACCCACCAGACAGACCCCACTCACCAGACAGGTGATAGGCCACGCCCACCAGGCAGGCCACACCTACCATATATATAATAGACCACACCCACCAGACAGACCACACCCACCAGGCAGGTGATAGGCCACAGCCACCACACAGGCCACACCCACCAGGCAGGTGATAGGCCACACCCACTACACAGGTGACAGGCCACACACACTTCCAGACAGACCACACTCACCAGACAGGTGATAGCCCACACCCAGTGACCACGCCCACTGCACCTTGTCAGGCGTGATTGCTCAGGAGGTGAAGGAGCTGCTGCCATCGGCTGTGAGGGAGGTGGGAGATGTCAGCTGTTCGGACGGAGAGAAGATCCCCAGCTTCCTGATGGTGGACAAAGTAACTTCCTGTTTCCTTCTTCTGGCTAAGACTCTGAGAATCTCACACACACTAGCTGACCAGGGGCTCCTCCTGCTCCTCCTCCATCTCTCACTGCTGACCAGGAGCAGATTTTCATGGAGAACGTCGGTGCCGTGCAGCAGCTGTCAAAGCTCACTGACAACCTGGAGAACCGCATCCAGGAGCTGGAGGTCTGGAACCGACGGCTGGACAAGCTGAAGAGCCTGCGCAGCAGCCTGCGCAGCAGCCTGCGCTCCTCAAGGTCAGTCCACCCATCATCATTATCCATCCATCCATTATCCATCCACCGCCATCATCATCATCATCATCATCTTCCATCCATCATCATCCCTCCAACATCATCCATCATCTTCATCTATCTATCATCGTTATCATCTATCCATCATCCATCATCATCCATCCATCATCCGTCCATCATCCATCCATTCATTTATCACCATCATTCATCCATCAACATCCTTTGTCATCCATCCACCATCATTCAAATGCATCTGCAAATCAGACCAGTGCGTGCGTGCGTGCGTGCGTGTGTGTTTATTATCAGTGAGGTTCAAGGGCATCAGTGCATATCTCTATGTGAGAAAGAAAAAGGTCTTGTAGGAAACGTAGGCATGTGACCTTGAGAAGGTGAGGGTGTGTCTGCTCTCAAGGTCAATGAGTGCGTAGTCACTCTGTTGTGTGCACTGACCTCCTTTTTTTGCAGCAAAAAAATGTTTATGTGTGTGTGCGTGTGCGTGTATGCGTGCTCCAGCAGGAAACACAGCAGCGTTCCGACGGTGCAGGACCCGGACCCCCCGCAGAACCCCCCACAGAGCCCACCCCAGGACTCCCCCAAGCAGGGGAGGAGCTGCTGCCGGCGCCGCTGGGTGAAGCATCGGGCGTTCCGGGGGGGCGTCCTCGCCCTGCTGGCCACCATGGCCCTGTGGTGAGGCCTGATGATGTCACTTCCTGTCTTCACTGCTCACAGATCACACACCCACACTGACGACCTGGGGTGTGTGTGTCTCTCTGTGTCTCTGCGTGTGTGTGTGTGTGTGTGTGTGTGTGTGTGTGTGTGTGTGTGTGTGTGTGTGTGTAGCGTGGTCGTCATCACCACTGTGTATCTGCTGGACTTCAAGGATGACCCTGTGGACCTTGTGCCCGGCAGCAGGTGACCAATCAGAAGGCCCAAATCTACACAAACACTCTCTCACACACACACACACACACACACACACTGACATGATTGCTCCTCCCCCTCAGCACTGGCACCGCTGCTCCTCCAGCTCCCACTACAGGTAACAGTCTCAGCACAGTCTGGCCTTCCGGCCCTCTGATTGGCCGACTCAAATCACTTCCCGTCCCTGTCTCCCTCCTCTCAGTGGCAGCCAGCGTCCCGCCGGGCCCCTGGCCCCCCGACCTCCACTTCTGTGACCTGCTGTACTGCGAGGAGGCGTACTGCTGCTCAAAGCCAGGAGGGGGCGGCGCCGAGTCTGACAACACCACCGCCTCCACGGAGGCACCTGGGGGAGACGTGTTCAATATGACAGGTAGGGGGCAGCAGAGCCACGCAGTCAGACTCCACTCTGATTCTGATGATCCACCGCACGCTCGACGACTGCAGTCTGTGACTTCGGTGCTTGTGTTTTGCAGATAAACTTTATGACAAACTACAGAAGGCCAGCGACTGTGAGTGGAACACACACACGCGCACACACTGTCTCACACACACACACACACACACACTTAACCCCATGTATGTATGATTGTTTTGTCACCACAAGGGACCAACACGACCATCCAGTCGTTCTTGATCAAAGAAAACCAGCACATGATTGACGGCAAATACTGTGTGAAGGGTGAATGTGGGTGAGTGGCATCCATCTGGCATCCATCCATCCACCATTATCATTCATCATCCAACCATCTTCATCATCATTTATCTATCATCCATGAAACATCCTCCACTGTCCATCCATCCATCATCCATCCTTCCATCCACCATCGTCTATAATCCATCATCATCATCATCAATCCATCCATCACATCCATTCACATTGAATATGTGCTGCTCTCACGTTGGCCGTTGTTGATTGGTGGAGGTCGGCCAGTTGTCTGCTGGTTCTGAGTGTGTTGTTTTGTGTTTGTGTGGTTGTGTTGTTGCAGGCCCGGTCGCTACATCTACAAGGTTCCCGTCAGCCGCTACGTCCCCGTCAACATGAGGGTCACGCTGGTCATGAAGTGAGTGAGCCACACACCGACCTGCGGTAGAGAGAGCGAGAGCCGCGGTTGCTGTGGTTGTGTTGACCCTGACGGTGCGTCGGTGTGTGTGTGTGTGTGTGTGTGTGTGTGTGTGTGTGTGTGTGTGTGTGTGTGTGTGTGTGTGTGTGTGTGTGTGTGTGTGTGTGTGTGTGTGTGTCGCAGCTCCACCGAGCTGCTGGTGGTCCACCTGTGTGGCTCCGACGAGTCGACGCCGTGCTCCGCCTACATGGACCTCACCGACGCCGCTGGCAGCAGATACCCAGCAAACACACAGGTGCAGTGGAGCCACACACACACACACGCAGTCTTTACTTCTGCTGTGCCTCTGATTCAACAAGCTGGCCTGTGATTGGTTGTCTCGGCAGGGAGAGCATGAGTGGGCTCTGCACGTGTCCCGCCTCCACCGCAGCTCCTACCACTTCCGCTCCACCGTGGCTGTAAGAACCTCCTTCTTCTCCTCCTCCCCTTCATCTCTCTCTTTTCTCTCACTCCTTCTCCTCCTCTTCCTTCTCCTTCCTCGTCTCTCTCCTTCCTCCTCCTCCTGCCCTGCTCCTCCTTCTCCTCTTCCTTCTCCTTTCCTCCCTCTCCTTCCTCATCCTCCTGCCCTGCTCCTCCTTCTCCTCCTCTTCCTTGTCCTTCCTCGTCTCTCTCCTTCCTCCTCCTCCTGCCCTGCTCCTCCTTCTCCTCCTCTTCCTTGTCCTTCCTCGTCTCTCTCCTTCCTCCTCCTCCTGCCCTGCTCCTCCTTCTCCTCCGCCTCTTCCTCCTCTCTGGTTGTTCCCACCTCCCTCTGACATCTCGTGCTTGTGTCTCAGGGTCAGGCAGACTGCAGCACCAACCATCACTTTGCAGGGGTGCTCTTCACCGACTACTACTTCTTCTTCTACAGACGCTGCAGAGACTCACACACTCCAGTTTGATGCGCACAAAAAAAACAATGTTAATTTTTTTTCCCCTCAATAATGCGACACTGTGCGTGTGTGTGTGTGTGTGTGTGTGTGTGTGTGTGTGTGTGTGCTTTAATTTGCTCTGCTGGACTTTGTTTCTGGAAACTTTTAATAAACAAGCACCAAAAAGAGACACCAAAGTTAATATATAAATGTACAATATACAGGTACTACCCAGAAAATTAGAATATCCTGAAAAGGTTGTTGTATTCCTGCACATCAACTTAAAAGGTGAATATGACATATTATATAAACGAATAATATGCAAATCAATATATTGGATTGGATTTTGTTGATCAGGTCTCGCAGCTTAAAAAAAAACTCAAATTCAAAAACTCAGAAAATGAGTTTGTGGATTTGTGGTTTTAATCAGCTGAAAATCTTAATCAGCAAAGTTACAACAAGGAACTGCTTGAGATGTCAATGTGCGTGTAATGGCTCAATAAAATGTGTTGGTTTCATCTTTTATGTTAAATTTCCTAAATAAAACAACTTTTACTTGATATTCAAATTTTTCGGGTAGTACCTGTAAGTTGAAATGGTTTTAGAATTCTGTCAAAGTTACTTGTTGTTATTGTTTGGAATATGTGGACATGAATCTTTTCTATGAGCTGAACCTGAAACCGGTCCTGCTTTATGAGATGATATGTTGAATAAAAACCCTTCAAAACGACTTGTTTCCTGCTGCCTGCTGCCGCTGACCGTCGTGCAACTACACCCTACCGCCAGAGGGGCCGCCAAGTCCCAAACTTGCATGGTTTTTGATTGAATGGGTAACTTCAATAATCAGTTATAACAAACAAACAAAAAACAAGTTAAAGTTTATCTGTTGAGAACTTCCTCAACTGTGCGCTTGCACCCACATACACACACACAGACACACACACACGGACAGTGAGTGATGACTAATTCAGGTGGAGGAGGTGCGGCAGAAACAGCAGGCTAATTAGGTGTGTGTGACGGAGGAGAAGCTTCAGTTTCAGGAGGCAGAAGATGAAGGAGGAGCTGGCGGTGAGTCTCAGCTACTCTATTTGAATTCAGCAGCTTCCAGACTGAACCACACCAGGGGCTGATATCCTGATTGAAAACCAAGTGAATTATTGCTGAGCTTTGACTGGTAGAACAGCAGCTATGAGGCTGATGTCCACGTCAGATTATAATTTTATTTTCTTGAGATTTCCCAAGGCTGCGCGTGCTGCGACGTGTTTTAATAGAGACAAGTGATTAGTGAAGTGTGTCTTAATAGCCAATGAGTGAATCATGAACCATGATGTGTCTCCATCTCCGAGGCTGCACAAACACCTTCAGCTTCTGTCTTACAGGTGTCGTGTTCCTGTGTGTGTGTGTGTGTGTGTGTGTGTGTGTGTGTGTGTGTGTGTGTGTGTGTGTGTGTGTGTGTGTCAGCGGTGTCACCTGTCACCACAGGAACAATCTCTCTTCTTCCTCTTCACTCGTCTCTCTGAATACATGTAATTAACTGACACACTATCCTCCTGTGTGTGTGTGTGTGTGTGTGTGTGTGTGTGTGTGTGTGTGTGTGTGTGTCAGGCCAGGTTGGGGGGTGGCCTCCTCTCCCAGATTGAGGAGGAGTCTGACAGCAGGGAGCGCAGGTGAGCAGAGAGCTAATTTGGCTGGAGTAGCTTCCAGGTGCTGTGTGTTTGTGTGTGTTGTGTCGTCTCCTCTGGTTGTTGTGTCCTTGAAGTGGAACAGTGTGTTGTTCCTCTCTCTCTCTCTCTCTCTATCCCTCTCTCTCTCTCTCTCTCTCCATCAGTGAGTGCTTCCTGCCTCCGATCGCCCCGGCATGTGGCCCAGATGAGGGAGGTAAACTGGAAGTGAGCCTGGCAGAGAGACAGGAAGTGAAGCGGCCACCTGTTGTGTGTGAGCAGCAGAAGAGGCCGGAGGAGGACGGGAGTCTGCTGGAGGAGGTGGAGAGATACCGCGCGCCCCCTTGTGGCTGATGATGATAATAATAATAATAATAATAATAATAATAATAATAATAATACTTGTGGTTTTGTACAAAGAATGAAGAAAATGGTTTTTGTGTTTGTGGCGCCCTCTGTCGGCACAACACACGCTCACGTCTTTGGCTGTGGTTGGTTTCAGTTGCTCCGCATCGAGGCGGAGCTGCGGGAGTCGCTGCGGCTGGATGAGGAGCGCCAGCAGGTGGCCCACTTCCTCCGCCAGCAGGAGAACCAGGCGCTGAGAACCAACCTGGTGTACCTGAACCTCAGCCAGCGGCTCACCAAGTGAGACCTCACCCTCTGCCTCTCTCTCTGCATGTACACGTCAAGCAGAGTGACATGTGACCCCTGACCTGTCTGACCCCAACACAGGCCCTGGGTGAGCAGCTACTTCAGGAAGTTCCCCATGCACTTATACTGCCTTCCTGTCTGTCCCGCCAATCACAGAGTGAGGAGGCGGGGCCTGAGCAAGAAGAAATGACCGCACCTCCTTCTTGTTCATCATGTTGTTTAATATGACAGATTATTAAAAGGCTGAGATGCAAGTTGGTTGGATTAATCCAAATATAGTTTTGGTTGCACTAATTTTGGTGATTTGATTTTGGTTTACTTGCGTGCTAATGTTATTGTGTTGTTATAATGACTAAAAGTGGTTACAAATATTTGCAGATTCAAATAACCCAGTAGATAATACAATAGAGCCCTTTATTATCAATTAGCATGAGAGGGGCTCTGTTTTATGAGAGCTTTTGATCATTTACACATTTACACATAAAACATTTTTCTTCTATTATATTTCTGGTCGAATAGGGCAGTGTTTTCAAACACTGTGCCACGGCACACTAGTGCTCCATGAGATAATGTCAATAATCTGCCGTGGAAAATTATCCATTTAATTTATCTAAAAAAAAAAAAAAAATCCATTGTGGATTCACTCTGCTTTCAAAGGAATGTGAGACTATTTTCCTCCATCAATCCCTCCCAGAATATCAGTTTTGTGAGCACCTAATCAGGCCCACATTTCGCACTGAGTCCGCATAAATCAATTAAAAGACTATATTGTCATTATCAGGCTAAAAAGTGTCGTGTTATCATATTTTGGTTAGTGGTGCGCTATGGGAATTTTTCCATGTAAAATACTACAATATGAGCTCGAAACAAACCTGCTGCAAGCGGCTTTACTCCACTAGATGGCGACACGGAATATTTTCTTTTACGCGATGTCTGCGTACTGACGTCACTCACTCGCCTGTCTGCCCAGCCCTTCTTCTGTGGTGTGCTCGGCTCCAGCCCCAAATCGCAGACATCATGGTGAGTTTTGACCGTTCATTTATGCCTCACAGAGGCGACACTGCGACCCGAGACTTGAAAAAGACTAGACTAGGAAGACGCACAGAGAGAAAGTCGATGCTGAACGCGTCCCCGACATTTCCCCCTCGTTACCACGGCTTCCGTTAGCTCGCTGCTAGCCCTCGCTGCTAACCCGGCGAGCAGCACATGGGCTGGACCAAAGGCTAACGGCTAAGCTAACCAAATCCATGAGATTCTCCACATTTTACGGACTCTCGGAATAAACTCTAACTCAGCGCAACTGATACCATCCGCTGACTTTGTGTGTTCATGGTTAAAGCATCTTAAATTACCCCACTGCATGTGAACGAACCTGCTAAGGATGCTAGGCTAGGTTAGCTTGTGAGTGGGGCTTTGTGGCTGTCAGTGAGGTGCCAGTCACCGACCACACTTAACAGCGGCGACTGACAGGGACTTTAATCACACGTTTATGCCTATGTGGAAAGGCACAAAGACACGTATTAGACACGATTTTATTCATGTGAGTCACGTTGATTTTATTAAATAAAGTGCTGTGATGGAGTTAATGATGGAAGCTTCTAGCGGCTTCTATGAAGAAAGGGGGGCGGGTGAAATGGCTCCGTCACCGCCTTAAAAGGTTCCTTCTCACGGAGGTTCCGTTATGAGGGCCTTTGTTCGGAAAAAAAATAGAAATAAATGTTTTCGTCATGGTCTACAGTCACTGCACTCTCATTTGTGATTTTGCTTTACTTTACTTCGATGACTTCATCATGTGATGGATTACTTGGAACACAGAGTTTAGGTTGAATCAGCATGCACAAATGGCTGGACTGATTTAAGAGTGAACTCAAACGCACGTAAAAATATATATAAAACTGTACATCTACAGCTTAGGAATAGCTCCCAGTAATTTGATGTATTTATTTACTTACTTACTTATTTAAAAATCATTAATAATTCTTACATAAATTTCACAACTGTTGCTGATTTCTTTAAGTTCAGCTGACTGGTTGATGTTCTTGTGCAGGCGTCCATATCGATGGCCCCGGTCAACATCTTCAAGCATGGAGCTGATGAGGAGAAAGCTGAAACTGCACGACTGGTCTGTTTTTTTGTCTTTTTAAAAAAATATGTATTCATCCCCAACACACCATTTGCTCTTAAAATTTAAAAATAATCATATATGAATGTTTTATGAAAACCATTAAAAAAAATTATTTTAAATTGTTTTCCTGCAGTCTTCCTTTGTTGGAGCCATCGCTGTTGGGGACCTGGTGAAGAGCACGCTGGGACCAAAGGGGATGGTCAGTGTTGTGTCATCTGCAGAACATCAGGTGTGATTGTGATTGGTGGAGAAACTCCTCTAGTCTCCTCCTCCTACAGGACAAGATCCTGCTGAGCGGTGGGAAGAACGGCTCGGTGACGGTGACCAACGACGGCGCCACCATCCTCAAGGCCATCGGAGTCGACAACCCCGCCGCCAAAGTTCTCGTCGGTAAAGGACTGGAGAGAAACATGTTTTTTTCTTCTTCTTCATGGACAGATGAACAATTCACTAGCACTTTATTGCACCATAACACCTACAACCATGTGCATTCATATATAGTTGCTACATTATATTATATTATATGTGTGCTAGATTAGATCCAATTTTTATAATGTATATTACATTTCAAAATGATGTACCTAATTATACTGTATTGATTATTATGTTCATCATTTGATACAGCACTATTGCGCATCATCATTATTATTACCACTTGTACTATTATTTTACTGATGTCATCATCAGTAAAATATTTTTAATACTGTTTTTGTTTATATATTTTTGCATTCCATTGTTTGCAATGAATTATATTATATTATTATTATCTAACTTTTTTAAAGAAAACTTTTCAACTTGTAATTTTGCTGCACCAACATTTCACTGCTGTGCAACATGCCATGTGGCCAATCAAATCTTTCCAATCTTGTAATTTTCTTCCTCTCAGACATCTCCAAGGTCCAGGACGACGAGGTGGGAGACGGGACCACCTCGGTCACCGTGCTGGCCGCCGAGCTGCTGAGGGTGAGACGAACGTTGCTCTCCCGTCTCCCGACGTCATACGCTGCTTTTTAATGGCCGCTTTCCTCAACAGGAGGCGGAGCTTCTGATCGCCAAGAAGATCCACCCACAGACCATCATCTCTGGCTGGAGGAAGGCCACGCAGGTGGCCCGGGATGCTCTGAGGGAGGCGGCCATGGACCACAGGTCAGCTGTGCAGGACTTCCTGTCTCTGAACTTCCTGTTCCTCTCTGAACTTCCTGTTCTTCTCGTTTCTGAACTTCCTGGTTGTCTCTGAACTTGCACAAGCCCAAAAGATCAGGGGAAATAAAAGAGTCCCTGACATTGCGCAGACACCTGAAGGCATCGTCTCCCCTCCCTGCTACAGCAACGATGCAGCTCGCTTCCAGGAGGACCTGCTGAACATCGCCCGTACCACGCTGTCCTCCAAGCTGCTCACCCACCACAAGGACCACTTCGCCCAGCTGGCCGTGGACGCCGTCATGAGGCTGAAGGGCTCCGGAAACCTGGAGGCCATCCACGTTATCAAGAAGCTGGGAGGAAGCCTCACCGACTCCTACCTGGATGAAGGTCAGTCACCTCTTGATGCTATGGTTGGGCAGAGATGGCTGGCTGGCTCCGCCCCCCTCTGGTGTCTGGTCTGGCGGCTAATTGGCTGTTTTGGGCGTGGCCGTCGTGCAGGTTTCCTGCTGGACAAGAAGATTGGAGTGAACCAGCCCAAGAGGCTGGAGAACGTCAACATCCTGGTGGCCAACACCGGCATGGACACAGACAAGATCAAGGTACACACACACACACACGCACAGGTAGACTTTCGTTTTGAAGCGTCAGTTCATGTGTGTGCGCGCGTGTTTGTGTGTGTGTCAGATCTTCGGCTCCAGGGTTCGCGTTGACTCAACAGCAAAGGTCGCAGAGATCGAAATGGCCGAGAAGGAGAAGATGAAGGAGAAGGTCGACCGCATCCTTAAGCACGGAATCAACTGCTTCATCAACAGGTGCACGCACTCACACACACATATACGCGCGCAAACTCTGTTGCAAGGCAGCAGAGTGCGAGCCAGCAGTTTCCCCCCCAGAAGAGGGAGCTGTTCTCCCTCCAGCTGACCCCCAGCGGTTGTTCCTCCCTCCAGGCAGCTGATCTACAACTACCCAGAGCAGCTGTTCGCCCAGGCCGGCGTCATGGCCATCGAGCACGCTGACTTTGCCGGTGTAGAGCGCCTCGCCCTGGTCACCGGTACGATAGCACTCTAACCCAGTACAGTATCACAACTGTAACCCAGTACAGTATCACAACTGTAACACAGTACTATAACACATTACAGAAACACTACTGTAACACATTACAGTATCACAACTGTAACCCAGTACAGTATCACAACTGTAACACAGTACTATAACACATTACAGTATCACAACTGTAATACATTACAGTATCACAACTGTAACCCAGTACAGTATCACAACTGTAACACAGTACTGTAACACATTACAGTAACACAGTACTGTAACACATTACAGTATCACAACTGTAACCCAGTACAGTGTCACAACTGTAACAGTACTATAACCCAGTACAGTATCACAACTGTAACACAGTAGAGTAACACAACTGGCACTGTCGCTCTTGCTCGCCAAGATGCCAAAAATCAGACAGTTATGTATGTATTGGTCTTTTGTGTTATTATATTTTTGCTGTTTTGCTCTTACATTTTTGTTGTTGTTGCTGGTGTAGCTTGTACTTGCTTTGCATATTGTGTTTTATGCCATTCTAACTTGGTATCTGTGAGGACAGCAAAGAGAATTCCATTGCTGCACGTGACAAAAAACACTTTGAATACTGACGACTGTCATTAAGATTGCTTGCCACTTTGTGTGTGTGTGTTCAGGAGGGGAGATCACCTCCACCTTCGACCACCCAGAGATGGTGAAGCTGGGCCACTGCAAGCTGATCGAGGAGGTGATGATCGGCGAGGACATGCTCATCCACTTCTCCGGCGTCGCCATGGGTTCGTCTGCATCCCTCCTTTCTCCCTCCCTCCCTCCCTTCCTCCCCCACCAGGGGGCAGAATCAGCGACTCACCTGAGCCTCTTCCTTCCCCTGCCCCTCCCCCTCCTCCATTCCCCACAGGCGAGGCGTGCACCGTCGTCCTGCGGGGGGCGACGCAGCAGATCCTGGACGAGGCCGAGCGCTCGCTGCACGACGCGCTGTGTGTGTTGGCGCAGACGGTGAAGGAGCCACGCACCATCTTCGGAGGAGGTCGAGACACACACACACAAACACACACAATCCAATCCACTGCTCAAGTTTCCAGGTTGCTTCCAATCAGTTCCAGATTAATTGTCTGGGTTTTTTTTCTGTTTCAAGATTTATTTTTTGGTGTCTTCATTATTCTTATCACCAATAATCTTTTTACTATGAACACAAACACAACATTTTTTTCTCATTTTATACAAAACACAGGTTTCCCTCGCTTCCAGATTGTCTGTTTCTATTTAAAAAAAGATGTTTTTCTTTCTTCACTAATCTCGTCATAAATTACATTTTTATGACTAACACAAATGCAAATTTTTAACTTATTGTTTGTAAAACTCATCTTTCCATGAAATGATCATACTGGCAGAATCTAATATACCAAGAAACACCTTAAACACCTGTGTGAAATATATACTTGTTTAAAGTGAGGAAGAAACACACACACCCACACACCCACACACACACACACTCCTACCTTGCATGTGACCACTTTAACCCTATGCTTTGGCTCCGCCCCCGCCCCCCTTCAGGCTGCTCTGAGATGCTGATGGCCAAGGTGGTGTCTGATCTGGCCAATAGGACGCCAGGAAAGGAGGCGGTGGCCATGGAGTCCTTTGCCAAGGCTCTGATGATGGTACGGCGAGCCGCGCTGCTTCTTTTTCTAAACTTCCTGGTTGTAGCGACATGTCTCACCTTGCCCCCCCCCCCCCTTCCCTCACCAGCTGCCCACCATCATCGCCGACAACGCCGGCTACGACAGCGCCGACCTGGTGGCCCAGCTGAGAGCTGCACACCAGGACAACAAGACCACCCACGGACTGAGTGAGTGGGCCCTGGCCACGCCCACTTCCTCACGCTTTAAAAAAAAAAAAGAAATCACTAGATATATCACGCTGTGTTTTTTGTGGTGGTGGTCTCCCTGCAGACATGCTGGAGGGCACAGTGGGCGACATGGCTGACCTGGGAATCACAGAGTCCTTCCAGGTGAAGCGCCAGGTGCTGCTCAGTGCCTCGGAGGCCGCCGAGATGATCCTCAGAGTGGACAACATCATCAAGGCCGCACCCAGGTGGGTTGTCAAAGCAGCAGCAGCAGGAGTAACAGCAGCAGCAGCAGCATCGATGCTTGTGACAGTTGTGTTCACCGAGGTGTGTGTGTGTGTGTGTGTGTGTGTGTGTGTGTGTGTGTGTGTGTGTGTGTGTGTGTGTGTGTGTGTGTGTGTGTGTGTGTGTGTGTGTGTGTGTGTGTGTGTGCAGGAAGCGAGTCCCGGACCACCACCCCTGCTAAGAAGGAGAGGAGCAGGAAGTTATTTATCACCTTGGTGTCGCTCCGCTGTTAGTTTCTCTTGTTTCTCCCGTGACTCCCATCTTTTCCTTGTGGAGGCGCCAACTAGCTAGCAGGCTAATGATACACACACAACACGCACATCATGGAGCCGACGTGTCCAGCAGGGTGATCGTTTGTGATGCTAACAGTAGCCGAGGTCACGCACTGCTTTGTCTTGTTTTGTTTACTGGAACAAATAAATGAGTCGATCGTCATCACGTGACCCTGTTGTTGTCGCTTCCTTGTGTGACAGGATCTTTTTTTTTTTTTCATTGTTTGCTGGCACAGCTAAAGATGTAAGTGACCGAGACCTCACAAGGTCAACAGAGCAACAAAAAAAAAATCACTTGTGCCTCGTGATAATACAAACATGAACCAGTTCTTTGACTTTTAGAGGTCAAGTTCCCTCTGAGGGCAGTTGTCCTCGCAGACTTCCGTCCAATCAGAGGGCAGCACCTGATCCCATCTCACACTCACACATGCACAAACGAAGGGACGGTGTTGAAGCCACTGCTGGTGGTTCTGCTACTGTGGACGGGGATGGGCTCAGCGCTGGTTCTGGTAGAAAACACTCACCCTGCTTGAACATAGCAGCGCCACCTTCAGATTGTCCTGCACGCAGCACAGAGAGTTACATAAACAAAGTTCACCCACTTATTTCAATTGGATGAGGTCATAATAATAATGATGGTGAACTGAAGCTTCTCCTGTCTAAAGTTCCATCTGTTTGTGGGGAGGAAGGAGCCATCCAGACATGTTTTTGTTCTTTGCCTGTCCACCTTTGTTTTTTTAGAGAAGTCATGAGAGGAAGTGATCAGCAGGTGGCAGCATTGGCCAGTTAGACCAACATACGTATATGTTTGACGGGGCTAAACGAACTGTGCATCATTATAGCCAACATTGAAAAATGTAGAGTACGTTTGCATTTCAACTATTACAGCGTACAAAGTGCGCCCCCTAGAGTTCTCCTAAGGAAGTTGAGCTCCCAGCTGCAGGACATCCACAGCAACAAAACACAAAGAGGTGCTACGCCCAGCGTTTGACTGCTGACGAGGTTCACTGGCACAACAGCGATGCGATCAACAAGGAGAATTTTTTTTTTTTATTATTCTTTTTTTGCAACTCATTACCAGCGCTGGACAAATTCTCAACATGCAGCTGCAGGGAAAACTCTCCACTTGTTACTGGGCTAAAATGACAACAGGGCTCAGTGTTTCATGGGGTAATTAGTTTTTATTTATAAGAGATAAATGTTATTTCTTCTCAGCACAGGACATTTTAGTCTTGTTCTCTAGATTTGCCAACAGATGGCATTAGAACACAGGATATTCTTAATTCCCACCGTGATTCTCCGAACAGGAATCAAGCCAACAACCTTTTCAGGCATCTCTCCTTGATGACCCATGACATTGCAGCTGCTCCGTTGCCCCTTAGGCTCAGCACTGTGGTGAAAACACGGGGCTAAAACGTCTCTGTGCTCTTTGACACGGGGTCATGTGACCTCTGGGTGCCATCCAGCTACTGCTTCAGCAAGGCCTGTGCAACACTACACAACGCTGCACAGCACTGTGTAACACTGCCCAACATTATGTAACACTGCAACGATTTTTGACACTGCACAGCACTGCAGAAGCCTGCACAACATGGTCTAACACTATGTAACACTGTGTTACACTGCGTAGGAAGGTGTAACACTGCACAGCGCTGTCTGACAACGTGTATTACTGTTAAACAATAGGTAACACTGCGTTACACCGTGTTACACTGTGTAACAATGTGAAACACAGTGTGGATTAGGGCAGTATGACAGTCTGTAGGAAATTAGTTGAGTTGTGTGTGTGTTTGTGTTTGTATGGGCGCCCGTCTGACCAGGGCCCTCAGGTTTGGACCCTGTGTGATGTGTTGCTCCGTCAGTTCGACTGGGTCTTCAGGTCAGAGGTCAGAACTGGGTCACTGAATCCTTGCAGACCCAGAAATCCTTGGCTGTCTTCTCAAAGTTTGTAAAAAGAAATGGTGTGGGGCTGAAAACCCGGAGAACATGTTGGAGGTTCTGAACCTGCGGCTGGGTTCAGGTTAGGGTCTGAAGTCAGAGGTCGGACTCTGGGCCTCTTGGTGGCTTCCCTGCTGGTCTTCGGCCTCGCCCACTCCCTGGAAGTCCTGCTTGTGGTCGGGCCCCGGTGGCTCGGTGGGCGGGCGGCACCTGAACCGAGCCAGGCAGCGCCTCCGGTGGCGGCCCAGAGCCGAGGGGCTGGGCAAACTGCGGATCGAGCCCTTGGATGACTGCCGGGAGAACTGCAAGGAGAAGTGGCGGCCCCAGGGTCTAGCTGGGCCCCTGGGGCTGCTCAAGGTGGTCCAACGGAAGGCCCTGGGCCCCAGCTGGGTCGGGGAGACGCAGCGCAGGGAACCGTTCCTAGAGGGCAGCAAGCGTATGGTGAATGACCCGCCGGACCGGACCGCAGGCCCACGACCCGCCCACTCACTCACCTGGAGGTGCTGTGGCCCTGTGGCTCTTCGCTGGGGGAGGGGCAGCGCCCGTTCTGAGGTCTGACCGGTGCCCCATCGCCAGGGGGGGTGGACAACGGTGGCGGACTGACGACCAGCTGGGGGAAGAGGAGCGAGGACGAGCCGTCGGGGGAGGGAGGGCTGCTGCTCACCTCCCGCAGGGTGGACAGGGTGTCCAGGGGGGACACGGCCCGGGATGAGGGCTGGACCCCGTCTGTAGGGCCCGTCTGGACCCTGTGAGGATGAGTCAGTGAGTCTGTGGGTCAATGAGTGAATGAGTGAGTGATTGAATGACAGAATGAGTAGGTTAATTAACTTGGTGAGTGAGTTAGTGATTGGGTGAGTCAGTGACTTAGTCAGTGAGTGAGTCAGTGAGTTAGCCAGTCAAACAGTGAGTTAGTTACTCAAGGAGTGAGAGAGTCAGTGTGTTGGTGAGTTAATCAGTAAGTCAGTGAGTTAGTTATTGAGTGAGTGAGTGAGTCCGTGAGTTACTCAGTCAGTCAGTGAGTGAGTCAGTAAGTTAGTTAGCGAGTTTCACAAAAATTATCGCAGACCTGACTTCTGGGAAGAAGTTTCCTGTTGCATCGCTGCTGTGTCGCTTGAAGATGGGCCGAGGAGGTCGGAGGTCAGGGGGCTCCTGAACGCTCAGCAGGCGGCGGACTCGACCCAGAACCTGCAACCACATCACAGCACGGCGAGGAGTGAGTGAGTTTGGCACCGTCTCAGTGTTGATGTCTCACTGCTGACTGATTCACTGACTGATCCACCGACTCACTGACTCTGTTACCGACTCTCGGCGCAGCAGCACCGCGGGATTGTGGGGTCGTCGCCGAGCCTCCGTCACGTCGGCCTCGTCGCACTGCAGGATGTCCGAAAGTCTGAGAGACAGCAGTGAACAGGCTGAGCAACAGTGTGTGTGTGAGTGTGAGTGTGTGGTGTGTGTGTGTGTGTGTGTGTGTGTGTGAGACAGACCCCATGTCGGTGGTGGAGCCCAGGAAGGAGGGGATGCAGTAGTCGGCGGCAGCCAGTGTGTATGGTGGCCGCGCCTCGCAGTCGTTCCAGTAGATGTCTCTAGTGAGGCGAGGCAGGTTCATGTGCATCTCATCCACCGCCAGCAGGGACACCTGGGAGGGGAGAGGGCAGGGCCAGGCCGGGCACACAGGTAGTGACCTCACCACAAAGGTGAGTGTGTGTGTGTGTGTGTGTGTGTGTGTGCAGAGCCGCGTTGTTAATGGCCAATCAACAGTCTTTATTGCCAATTGGCCTGAACAGATCAGTTGTCTTTTTGTGTTTTTTTTTTTTTTTTAAGCCTGTCTGAGCGAGCGACATGATTGGCCGCTGACCTGAAGGTTCCGGTCGATGATCCAGTTGGCCTCAAAGTCATCATCGTCCTCTCCGAAAGGGTTGATCAGCTGCTCCGCCACCTGATCTCCGGGAGAACGAGTCACGCTGAACACAACTCAAAGAGGCGGTTCTGTGAGTAATTCTGCAACCTGCCACCAGGGGGAGCCACCGCTCAGACGTAGGAGAAAGCATCCAGTTGTGAGACAGATGGTGGCATTGCTAACATGGAGTCAGTCAGTGATTGAATGAGTGGATGAGTGGGTCAGTAAATCAGTGAGTCAGTCGGTCAATGAGGGAGTGAGTGGGTGAGTCAGCGAGTCAATGATTGTATTTTATACTTATACGGTATGTGCAAATAAATAAAGTCAATAAAGTAGAAAAAGTAAATAAAGTCAGTGAGTCAGTGAGTGAACCAGTGAGTCATGGCCTACCTTGAGCCAGCCGGCGTAGAAGAAGAACTGCAGCAGCGTGAAGACAGGCACGTAGAGGTCGAGGTCGGAGCCGGCGTGGAACTGACGGCCAATCAGACAGGCGAAGAAGAAGGTGTAGACGGCCAACGTGACCACCTGCAGGTGGCAGTGGTGGGGCAAGACGTTAGCGCCAGTCCTTCCTGTGTGGGTGCTGATCTGGTTACAGTAATGACTCTGCACAGGGAGGCGGAGGGTATGAGCTCTGATGTGATTAGACAATCAGCTAGATGCGTGATGGATGGATGGATGGATGGATGGTGGGGGGAGACTGGCCTGGGTGTAGACCAGCGGCACGCCCACCCAGTCGTAGCCGAACAGCGTGGCGCAGGAGGTCCGGAACAGGTTCATCTCCTGCACACACACACACACACACACACACACACACACACACACACACACACAGGCTGTGTAAGCAGCTGCAGCAGCAGCCCTCCCTCCTGCAGGGGGCAGCGTTTCTTTCAGAAGAGCAGAGGGAGGCGTCACGTCACGTTGAGGATGTTCTGCAGGTCCACGTGGTCCTGGATCCGCCCCTCCTGCTGAGCCTTGGAGGCCAAGTTGGAGAACCACACCAAGGGGATCCAGTACTTGAGGTGGGGCGAGCGGATATCCTCAAACACCTTCCTCTCCTCTGGGCTCATGAAACCTGCAGGGGGCAGCAGTGAGTCACTCGCTCCAGCGCGCGTCGCCCTTAACAGCTACATCCCAGAAGAGACCTTCGGTAACGTAGGCAACAATCGTGTGGTACGGACACTGAAACTGGAACTGAATACAAAAAGGAAATTGATGACTGAAATGTGTTTTTTCCTCAAACCATCCTTTGGTCCTCGCTGGGTCTCATGTTGCAGGCTAAGGAATAATGGATCTGGAAGCAGCCCTCAGAGTCCTAATTGGCCAATAATGAGCCAATCCCTGAGGCCACATCAGCTCAAGGAAGGAAACACAGCAGATGAACTCCATCCGACTCTTAATTCCCCAGCTAGGAGGGGCTGAGGGCCAGGTGGGAGGAGCTGAGACCAGGTGGGAGGAGCTAAGATCAGATGGGAGTGGCTGAGACCAGTTGGGTGGGGCCAAGGACAGATGGGAGGGGCTGAGGGACAGGTGGGTAGGGTCAAAGGACAGGAGGGAGGAGCTGAGGACCAGGAGGGAGGGGCTAAACTCCAGTGGGGGAGGGGCTCTCTCTCACCTGCCTCCACCAGGTGGTCCATGGTGGGAAAGCGCTTGCAAACTGCGGTGCTCACGGAGCGCAGGATGAGCAGCGAGGTCAGGTTGACGTAGCGCACCAGCGTGCGGCGCAGCAGGCGGCCGTACTCGTCCCGACCGTGGACGCAGCTGCACGGGAAAACGTGTTAGACGTTTCTGCGAAAAAAGGAAAAAACCCCTGCGAGGCCGTGAAGGTACCTTGAGATGAGGAACATGAGGCGATCCGGCCAGGGCAGGTTCACAAACTGGTTCCACCAGCGGTTCACCACCAGGGTCACGTAAAAACCTGAGTCAAGGAGCGGAAAATCTCAAAGCCTGAATCCTGACTCTAAAAACTAGCAACTCCCGAAAGAAAAATGTTGATTTCTGTGTGAACTCCACTTCCTGTTTTCTCTGCAAGTAAACAAACGGGAAGTAACCGTGAGCAGGCTGAATCGGGCTGCAGATCCGATAAACAAACTCCAGTCCTGCTTTTAGCCTTTAATGATCTGTTTCCATTAGCAGCAGGCAGCTAATGAGGCAACCAAATCCCCTGTCTGTCTGTCTGTCTGTCTGTCTGTACTTCATCACAAATGGAGGAAACACTCATTCACTCAACAAAAAGTACGTAAAAAGGTAAAAAAAAGAAAAAAAAAAAGAACTGTACGTAACCTCTTAACGTGTTTTAACCTTTCAAAGATATTGACAGGTAGATTGAAAGATTGTTGTTTTTGTGTGACATTGCTACTTGTTGGCGCGCAGACATACCCAGGACGAAGGTGACGGGAATCTGCTCCGCATATTTGTCGCAGTACACGGAGAGTTTTTTGAACAGCGTCTTCTGGTGTTCGTTGAGAAGGAGTCTGCACAAACACAAATGAACGCCACCTGTGAATGCGGTTCATACCGATGTCGTGCTTTCACTTCTTGCTCACGCTGCCGGAACAGATGCTAAGGTGCTAACCTGTCTCTTTAGTGTCAGTAACCTCCATGCTAATCTCCTTCTTTATCACTTTCTTTATCAACTGGAAGTGGTGGGGCTTCCTCCTTACTACCTACCTTTGTTTTTAGCATCAGAAGCTAAAAGCCTCAGAGCCTTTGACCCCACCGTTCAGGTACAGAGCGGAAAAATGTTTCTCAACACTAGCATAGAATAGAAAATGGGGGGGGGGGGGGGGGGGGTGTAGAGTGGGGAGGGCAGCGTTGACATCTGCAGGAAGAGGGAGGGATTGCAAGTTTGGAAGGAGTTGGTAGGGGTTTATGTAAGAAAAATTGGCAAGACATGCAAAAGGAGGATGAATACCTCCAGGAGGCACACAAGCATGTGATGGGGACTATTTGAAGAGGTGGATTGATCTACACTGGTTGCCCTGGTGTGTGTGTGTGTGTGTGTGTGTGTGACCTGTATACGAGGCTCAATCCGGTGTAGAGCAGCACAAACAGAGCAAACTCTCGGTACAGCAGCTTGTAGATGCTTCCCCTCCAGCGCAGCAGCAGCCGGTGGAAAGTGAAGAAGGAGGCGTTGGCGACTTTACTGGAGTAGGTGACCGTCATTCTGAGACACACTGGACACACACACACACACACAGGCACGAAAAAGAATTCATCTTCTTCACAAGGGGAAAAAAACTCATTTTTTTCCCTTGAAAAGCAACTTACAGGTGTTGTTTTCTTTTTGTCGGGCTTCTTCTTCTCTGGTTCCAAATGTCATCCAGCAGCAGCTTCAGCCTCATCCCTCTGTCTCACTCTCTCTCTCTCCCTGCTCTCTGTGCAGTGCTGCTGCCCAGTCTCACACACACACACACACACACACACACACACACACACACACACACACACACACTGTTGAAATGTTTAGCTCACCAGATCATCCATATAACACGCGCATGTGTGTGTGTGTGTGTTAATAGACGGCAGGCAAACACACATAAATAGAAACAACTGTCACGTGATTTATTCAGTCAGTCATATTTTTAATCAAAAGGCACTGGGGTCAGAGGGAGGCAGCTGAGTCTCACAGGAATAAAGTGCTGACTAAAATTAACAATTAATTAATGAATTAATTTATCAAATTAATTGTTGAACGCTTTAACGTCGCCAATCGTTGTCACGCTTTACGCAAGACGATTGTGATGTCAGAAAAGACGTGCGTTGTTCTATTTAAGGTGAAGTTTTCTTTTGAAACCGGGCAGGTCCAGCAGAGAAACAGCAGCAGAGTGAGACGTCCTGGCCGTTCAAGCTGTTCGTCACTTCCAACGCATGCGCACCGCCACCGCCGGGCCGCTTATCATGTCCGCTAACACTGCTCTCCGGTCGGTGGGTCGACTCTTCCAGGCGGCGCCCGGCGCTGGTTCGCCGCTCCGCCAGCTGCTCCCAGGTCGCCGTCAGAGCTCCGCCCCGGAAGTTAGATTCGCGCGGAAAACTCAAGCCCCGATAGCTCACGGCGGTAGAAAGTTTGGAAGCCAGAGGTAAGAAGAAGAAAAGCCCAACAACACCAACAATTCTGCTTCAACTTTTTAAACTACACTACTCGCTCTGCTAGCTAGCAGGCTAGCTGTTATCCTAGCCGCTAACGCTGATGGGGAGCCATGTGCGGCTGCGTGAACGCGATGCTTTTGGGTGTAGTTGGTTTCTGGTTGGATGCTGGAGCCGCGTCTCCTTCTGGCTCGGTTTATCCGCCAGGCGGCGGCCTGAGGGCGGTCAGCGGTGCCAGCCAGACCTGCTGCGAACCCACACAGAGCGGCTCCACTTCCATCACTTCAACATGACACAAGCTGTTTAAAACTGTGAGCAAGGAAACCCTGTTGTCGGTGCTGCTGTGGGCTAATGAATTAATGACGTTAGCAGGTGGTCTTGCGTTCACGGAGGCCACGTGACCGGGGAACGTTTCAGAACCCCCCCTCTCAGTCCATGTTGGTTTTTGTGCCGAAGTTTTCCCCAAATGTAATGTGGTTTCGGAAGTCTGGAATCGATGGAATTGGTGAACCGGCATCGCGGTGATTTCAGGTTGCAGTTTACTGGGTCACATGACGTGTTGTTTCCCTAAAATCAATCAATAAATAAACTTCCTGGATATAAAATAAAGGAAACACGAAATATGTACACACACGTATGTTGCTATTATTTGTTGTTATTTAGTGTGTGTGTGTGTGTGTGTGTGTGTGTGTGTGTGTGCATATATATTTGAAATATATACTATTTTTTTCTTTAAACAGAGTCATGCCATCCAACGTGGAAATCAAAGCCAAGGTTAGCAACCCGGATCAGTTTGCGGGGAAGGCCGCCAGCCTCAGCCAATCAGAAGGCACCATCATCAGGCAGCACGACACCTTCTTTGAGGGCGCCAGGGGGCGCCTGAAGCTGCGGGACTTCATGGTACTGTGAGAGGGGGCAGAGGGTGAAACTGGTCTTTGGGCTCCACGTGGTGGTTGTTGGGAGTACTGCACCAGAATTGTGTGTGTGTGTGTGTGTGTGTGTGTGTGTGTGTGTGTGTGTGTGTGTGTGTGTGTGTGTGTGTGTGTGTGTCACCAGAATGGCTCGGGTCAGCTGATCTACTACGATCGTCCTGACACGGATGGACCCAAACTGTCCCGTTACTCCATCAGTCCCACCAGCGACCCCTCCAGTCTGAGGGTAAAACAGCAGCCTTAAAGTGTCAGCGTGTCAGTGATGCTGTGTGTGTCATTCACTGTGTGTGTGTGTGTGTGTGTGTGTGTGTGTGTGTGTGTGTGTGTGTGTGTGTGTGTGTGTGTGTGTGTGTAGAACGTGCTCTCAGATGCTCTAGGTATTAAAGGAGAGGTGAAGAAAGAGCGGCGCCTCTTTCTGATTGGTCAGACCAGAGTTCACCTGGATGCAGTGGAGGAACTGGGAGACTACATGGAACTGGAGGTCACACACACACACACACACACACAGAATGAGAAAATAAGTCAGCAGTAAAAGTTATGAGCAATACTCAAAGGTTGAATCGGGAAGTGTTCAGTGACCAGTGGGCGTGGCCGGTGACCTGTGGGTGTGTCTCCAGGTGGTGATGCGTCCGGACCAGACGGTGGAGGAGGGACAGAAGGTGAAGGAGCAGCTGGTCGTCTGTGTGTTTGTTTGTCGTGTTTTGTTGTGGTCTTTACTTGACGGTCTTTTCTGCCCAGGTGGCCGAAGACCTGATGGAGAAGCTGGGCGTGGCCAAGGAGAGCCTGGTGACTGGAGCCTACATGGACCTGCTGCTGAAGGGGACCAAGTAGACCTGAAGAAGAACCAAACCAACAAACCAAACACACGTGCACCTTTTTGTCTTGGACCATTTTTTTTTTATAGCTGTATAGTGGCTGGAGTATTTTTGTAGACCTTGTTCATGTTTGGATGTGATGAGTCACATGATGTCAGGCTCAATAAACGAGCCCAGAGCTGAACCACCGCCGTCTGTTTCCTGCCTCTACCGCTAACAAAACCAATGCTAACTGTGTGTGTGTGTGTGTGTGTGTGTGTGTGTGTGTGTGTGTGTGTGTGTGTGTGTGTGTGTGTGTGTGTGTGTGTGTGTGTGTGTGTGTGTGTGTGTGTGTGTGTGTGTGTGTGTGTGTGTGTGCGTGCGTGCTGTCCATGGTGTTGTCGTCCTGCAGCGCCTGAACGCACCTCGGACGCTCGCCTGTCAAACAGGCCTGAATCTCCTGCAGGTTGCTGGTTGCCATGGAAACTGGACGGTTTCGTCAGACCTGTGTGCCACCGCCGTCAAATTAAAATGTAAATCCCTTAAGTCAAGTGCACCCCCCCCCCCCCGCCCTCCAAGCTGTGATTTCAGCATGTTTTTAATAGTAATGGTAATAATAATAATGTAGTACAAAGACAGAAAATCACAGCCAGTCGCTACAGTGTTGGATGAAGCGACTGCTCTCTGCTCTCAGGTCAGTTCAGACTGGTTTAGACTGAGGCCTTCTGGGAGGGAGTGTAGGGAGGCATTAAGTCCAGCAGAGGGCACAGTAGCACAGAGGTAGGTTCTACGGTGAGGTTGTTGGATGAACTTTATTTTTTATGGAAACGTTGCACTTTGTTGCAGCTTTTCCAGCAGGCATCGAATGTCACATTTTGGTACTTTGAAATAATGTAAAACAATACAAGAATATTCATTTTTTTAAAATATATATTTTGATGCTGATTGTGAACATGAAATCAGTTGATTTAGTTCAATAGTTTTACAATAAGACTGAGACAAGTTTTTTTTTTTGTTGCTATAGATCTCTCTATGGTGTCTTTTGCATATTTGGTGTACATCTGTTGTGTCACCTGTCGACACTTTGCCGTACGTCTCTGCGTCATTGTGGCCCCCTTGTGGCCGGTTGCAGTATCACTCTGCTGAAACTCGAATCTCCATGACGATTACAAGGAGTTCTCGTCACGCCGACGTTCAGCCGTAGCCCCGGCTCACTTTGATTGGCTGTCAGATTGAGGGGGCGGGGTAACCAATGCACACACTGTTGGAGCTGCAGCTAGTTAGCTGTTAGCACGCTAGCACCAGCGGCGGGGAAGACACACGGGGAATGGTCATGTGACTGCTGCTGCTGCTTTGGTGCTGACTCTGACCCCCCCGTCCCCCCTCTCCTCATGGTTTCCATGGCGACGAGGCCGCTCCTCCACTCCCACGCTGCTCACCCCCCCTCTCTCACTTACTGAAGAGAGAGAGAGAAAGAGAGAGAGAGAGAGAGGTGTGTTTTCTAACCCACGCACTAGAGTGGGAGACGGCGTGCACACTCACACGTGCGCACGCACACACACACACACACACTCCTCACAGAGAGTGTGTCATGCTAGCAGTGTGTGGGCTGAACGGACCAGCCTTCCACTCATCCTGCCTCTCTCTCTCTCTCTCTCTCACTCTCTCTCCTTCCCTCTCTTCTCTCGTCTCCAGATACACCTCCTCTTCCTCCTCCTCCTACTCCTCCTCCTCTCTTTCCACTCTGCATCGTCCCTCTCCTCCATCAGTTCCCTTTTCCTCCTCCAGTTTGTCCATCATGGTGGAGAAGCAGCCGCTGATCTTCTGGGTGAGTCTGTGTGTGTGTGTGTGTGTGTGTGTTTCTGCTCTGTAACTTTAAAAGTCATTCATCGCCCTCACTCCTCTCCTTTCATCCCTCCGTCCAGGTCTTTCCTCTTCTCCTCTCTGACTTTTCCTCCTCCACCTCCTCCATCCTTCCTTCCTTCTTTCCTTCCTTCCTTCGTCCACTGTGTCCTTTTCCACCTTCTCATCCTCTCGTTTCATCCTTCTTTCTGTATTTTGCATTTCACACTTCCACTCTCTCTATCCATCCATCCATCCTCCTCTGTTCCCCTGTTCTTTCCATCCTCCCTCTTTCATCGATTTCTCCCTCTGTCCGATCCATCGCGCTGGTTCCCTCTCCTCCTCCCCCACACCTCCCTCTCCTCTCTCAGGTGTTCCCTTGCTTCCTCTTCCTCCTTTCCTCCTAACTTCCTCTCGTCCTCTCCTTCACCCTTTTCTCACTTCTTTTGCTAACTTCTCCCTCTTCTCTCCCTCCCTCCTTCCTTTCTTGCCCTCCTCAACTCACCGTCACCTCCTTTTTTGCCCCATTTTCTTCCCCCTCTCTTCCTCTCCTCCTCCACTTCCTGCCGCCACCTCTCCCATTCCTCCCGTCTTTTCTCACCGTCTACCTCCATCTTCTCCAGCCCTCCCTCCACTTGCTCATCCCTTCTTTCCCCCTGGACTCTTTCTTTTCATTTCCCTCCCTATCTCTGCCCTCCTCTTCATTATTTCCTCTTCCTCTTTCCCCTGGCTTGCTTTGCTCTGCCGTCCTGTGTGTGTTATGTAAGCAGCAGCAGCAGCAGCAGCAGCAGCAGCAGCAGCAGAGTGTGTAGGCCGTGGTCTCAGACCGAGATGATCTGAAAATCCAACACTTCAAACAGGAAGTGGAAATGAGTCTCCTCCTCCTCCTCCTCCTCTTCCTCCTCCTCATCCTGCTGCTGCTGCACCAGGTTGCCTTCGCATCACCTTGTTTTTGACACATGGGTGTCAAAACTTCAGATGGTCTTCAGATGGTCAGAGGTCATCTCAGGCACACCTCTCCCTTCAGGCTGTGTGTGTGTGTGTGTGTGTGTGTGTGTGTGTGTGTGTGTGTGTGTGTGTGTGTGTGTGTCTGTAGCAGCTGTAAGATGACAGTGTTTAAAAAACCAGAACAGCTCATCTGTAGTTGCCTCTTCCTCTTCCTCCTCCTCCTCCTCCTCCTCTTCCTCCTCCCCCTCCTCTGCTGCACCTGTAGCTCTCAATAGTGAACAGACAGGAGCCACATTTCATCACCTGGGCATCAGCAGAGCTAAGTCTGCTAGCGCGCTAGCCGGCTGCTAGCAAAAATAGCTCTGCTGAGGAGTCCGCTGGAGAAAAATGTCTTCCTGCTGATGTTCCTCATCTCGCTGGAACCTCCTCTCAATTTGTTTTTAGGTCAGGCCTTGTTTTTGTTTTTTTATCCCCAGAACCACCGGCATTAAAAAAAATGTGTATCTTTCTTTCCTACCGCGTTACGTTGCGTTTTGTTCGAAACCAATCCGTCCTTTACTGGGACGTGAACGACAGACATGGAAACCGTAGCTGCAACCGGCTGCTGCCGCGTCGACACGTGACACTCAAAGAGACACAAGTCAAAGGTCGGCGTTGGCAAGCGGAGCCGGGGAGGGGTGCGTAGGGGATTAGCCCGGTGTTTTTGACGTCCAGTCAAGGACACACGGCCGACTTCAATCCACACCTTCAGTCCTCAGCGGACGTTCAGACAGAGACAGAGAGTCCGAGAGGATCTGCTGATTCCTGCTGATGTGAGATACATGACGAGTGTGTCCGTGTGTGTGTGTGTGTGTGTGTGTGTGTGTGTGTGTGTGTGTCAGAGAGACAGAGAGATGATAATACAGTGTGTAAAATGAGCTCCTGCCATTGGTTACCATGGTAATGGCCAAGGGAGCTACATTTTCAGCACACACACACACACACTCGCAATGGCTTGTTTCACACCTAACAATGAAAAGCATCTTTGTGATACGACCACAAACTCGTTCCTTCATTCGTTTGTTTGTTCGTTCGCCTCCAAACTGAGCCGAGGAGTCGAATCAGAGGCAGAGGATGCTGATATTATTCAGAGTGACGCCGGGGGTAGGGTTGCCGGGGGGGGTGGGGGTGGGGGTGGGGGTTGCTGCCACTCATGCAAATGTATTTAAATGTTGCCTCAACTTGACTAAAAGCTTCCAGCGAGACGCTTCATGCAGAAAACGTCAAAATTAGCTGCAATTAACTGTGAATTAAAATGAGCTTGAACACCAACAGACAATCTGGACAGGCCACACACAACACACACCCGCATATAGTGTGTGTGTGAGTGCGTGTGTGTGTGTGTGTGTGTGTGCGTGTGTGTGTGTGTGTGTGTGTGTGTGTTATCAGTGCTGTCCAGCTTTTTCCTGCCAAACATCCGTTGACTTGGCAATGCAGACGGGAAACAGGAAGTGTGAGTCACAGGAAGTACTTCTAATCTTTGTCAAGTCCCCCCCCTGCCCCCCCCCCAAAAAAAAATGGGGTTTCCAACTTGATTCAACACCTCACCCTCTCCCCCCCCGCCCCCACCTCAACCCCTGACCAGCACTACCAGCCTTCACTCAGCTGGCTAGGCTAACACGTTGGCAGGCCTTTAGCAGTGCTCCAGGTCTCGGCGGTCCTGCTAAGCTGCTAATGTTGCTTTAATGCTAACGCTAGGTTATATGTTGTCTGCCAGCCAGCCAAAACGCTAGCTTCTATGCTAAACATCAGACTGACGAATCCAACCACCTGCTGTCTCCAAAGTTTAACAAAAATAACAAACAACAAAAGGGCAGGATGCTAAGCGCTAACCGGGCTAGCCTGCACACAGGAACAGGAAGTGAGAGAGAGCAGCGTGGAGACCAGGAGGTGGGCGTTGCGCTGCGTCTTCGTTGCCATGCTGACGGTGGGGGGTGCGAGCGTCACGTTGTGTAACCGACACAACCTGAAACGGCCTCCGTAACATACACACGCGCACACACACACACACACACACACACGCAAACGCACACAACCGGGGCTGACCCACTTCCATCCAGTCTCTTCTTCATCTTCTTCTTCTTCTCCTCATTTGTTTTTTTTTAACTCTCCTCCCCCACCCTCCCTATGTTTCCTTCCTCACCCGCCTCCCCCCACCCCCACCTTCCTGCCCGCTCTTCCTCCGTTCTTCCTCCCTCTCCACAGGATGGGCAGGGTCGCTCCCACAACTCAGTCTGAAAGTCCCGCAACTCTCACCGCCACCGCCGCACAGCCGCAAAAACCAGCCGCATCCAGCCGCCAGCAGCAGCCGCTAGCAGCAGCAGCTCCAGAACCTTCACCAGAACCTTCACCAGAACCCTCCAGCAGCCAGAAGCCAGAGGTCCCAGAAGCAGGGTGGGAGCGAGCAGTTTAGTCAGACGAACTCTGAGGCCACCACAGACCAGTGGGGAAGAACCAGTGTCGGCTGCTGGAACAGTTTGATGGGACTGCTGACAATAGGTGAGTGACCGGCCGTCATCGCTGGGCTAACTGGAGCCCGGTCGCTTTGATCCGGATCACCGACAACGGTTGAACTCCTGCCGCTTCTCATCCACACGCCTGTCCAAACTGACTAACTCAGCAGGGGGATTTGGGAGTAATCCGTTCCAGATGTGGCCAGCAGGGGGCAGCGGGGTTGTTTGTCGGTGGTCTGGAAAAAAATGTTTCCGTTTGTTTACGCTCCTGCGTTGCATTTTGACCGCAAACGTCGTCAGAAACTCTAAAATAGCTTGACCTTTGACCTGGCTCAGAAATAAACCCTTTGGCTTATTTAAAATTCTTTGATTGGCCACGGGATGGCGCTAATTTTCAAAGTAGCTCTTCTACAGAGTTAAATTGACTCCTCAAACGGCGAACGCGCCTCAAATTGTTGTGCTAGCAGTGTGCTAGTGGGCTAACAGGCTAATGATAGCAGCCAGCCCGTGCTGATCAGCTGACCAGGGATCAGTAAGCCGGACAATCATCGGTGTGTATGTGTGTGTGTGCGTGTGTGTGTGTGTGTGTTCTACACAACCTCAAACACTCAACACCTCCCACCAAACAGACAGGAAGTAAAAAAAAAAAAAAAAAAAATCACCACGACTACTTTTTCAGGTCGACCAATCAGAAAGTGAGTGTCTCTGACCAGCTAGCCGGCGTGCTAAGCTAGCAGACGTAGCCATGATGTTAAACTAAAATCCCGGCCGCCAGGTGTTGACTCGCTGAGCTCTCCAATCGTTTAGTTTGGTCTGAGTTCTGAAGATCAACCAGGAGGTTCTGATCACCTCCTGCTCCTCCTCCTCCCCCTGCCGCTCCCCCTCCCCCTCCCTCTCCTCTTCCTGCTTCTTCGTTCTCCTACTCCTGCTCCTCCTCCTCCTCCTCCTCCTGCTCCTCCTGCTCCTGCAGAAGCTCTTTAGTGGAGGTCAGTTCCCTCTCTGCCGGTCTCATCCTCTCTCTGCTCTGGAAGGGTTGTTGGCTTTTTTCTTTCTGATGTGCTGAAGTTGTGGCTGCCCACCACCGTGTGCAGGCTGCGTGGGAGGACGACGCAACGGCTGCTCGGGACAAACGCAGGAAATGATCCAAAAAAAAGAGAAAGAGAAAGAGAAAAGTGACCCACAGTTATTTCAGGAAGAAGCCTCCTCCTCCTCCTCCTCCTCCTTCTCCACCTCCTCTTCTTGCTACGGCAGCAGCTCCAGGTTCTCCAGCAGGACCAGGCTGGATGTGATGTGATGTGATGTGATGGGGCCGACCGTCTCCAGGCAGACCGGGGAGCTCAGGGTTTGAATGGTGGGCGGGGCCAGGGGGCGCTCAGCTCGGAAAACGGAAAACCAGGAAGTAGTCGGGACCGGCTGAGAGTCGCAGTAATCCGCGAGCTAATCAGCAGCAGCAGCAGCAGCGTGTTTACTGTGGGCGACCTGTCAAAACACAGCGGGGCCGGTCACATGATCCGCTCGCCGCTCGTGTTCCCGCCGCCATCGACAACTCACACAACACACAAGGACACACAACAGAGCCGATTAAATGGCTGCAAGCGGCAAAAATCTCTGTTGACACACGTTTGTCCTGGTCCGGTTCCACACACACACACACACACACACACACACACACACACACACACACACACACAAACACACACAGGGTCTGATCTGTGGCACCAGCAGGTCGACTTCTTCTTCTCTAACTTCCTGTTGGTTGGCTCCAGTCAGACACACAGACAGACAGATAGACAGACAGTCAGTCAAATAGACAGACAGACAGACAGATGGACAGACAGTCAGTCAAATAGACAGACAGATGGACGGACAGACAGACAGACAGACAGACAGATGGACGGACAGACACACAGGTGGACAGACGGACGGACAGACAGTCAGACACACAGACAGATGGATGGACAGACAGACAGACACACAGACAGATGGACGGACGTCATGTGACCTCCCTCCATCAGACTTCACAGCTTCTTCTGTGAACCGCCAGCAGTCTCACACCGTCCTCCAGCCATTAGTCACGTCGCTTTAGTCACAGCTGCTGCTGCTGCTGCTGCTGCTGCTGCTGCTTGGCGGCGGTGGTGGTGGTGGTGGTGGTGGTGGGCGGAGCCACCTTGTCAGATGCCAGTCAAAGCAGAGGACCCGAAGATCCTCTTGGAGGCTTGCACTTCCTGTTTCTGACCAGCGGGCGGAGTTTGGCATACAATCCCTGACAATCACCTCCTGGAGGCCACTCAGCGTCTTTGGACCGAGTCACATGATCAGACCCGGGGCACCTGAGGGCAGCAGCCCAAAGAAGAAGAAGAGAAACCCGGATGTCGGCGCCACCTGCTGGTCAAGAACTGGAAATAATCCTCGACGAGCACATCATCCCGTCAAACCTACAGAACTGTGGGGGAGGGGAGGGGCATCCCGTAGTGAGGGGTGGGGGGGTTGACTACTTATAAAACCCCCCCCCAAAAAAACAGGAAGTGTGAGCGCTGCTCCAGCGTTGCCGTGGCAACAGCGAACCTGCAGATCAGGGGGGCTTCTCTCTCTCTCTGTCACACACACACACTCTCTCTCTTGCTCTTTCTCTCACTGTGAGTTGAGATTCTCTACTGATCCTGTTTCCATGGCAACACCCCCCCCCCCTCATAAACCTCCCAAAACCCCCCACCCACTTCCAGCTGATGCTTACTGTGCTGATTAACGAAGGAGTTTGTGGTACAGATGGAACCCAGTCAACTGGGTGGCTGTCAGGGCGTTGAGGGGGCGAAGCTAATTGTTGACTGGATAATTGATGAAGTTTTTTTATCGTCTCATTAAAGGGTTGTATTATATAAAATAAAACGACTTTTCCAGCTCTTGAAC
>NW_027466129.1:2502500-2532500 GCF_046127955.1 Nelusetta ayraudi | reverse complement strand
ATCCGCCAGGGGGGCAGTCGCCTGCTGATGAAGGTGGTGTCCGTCTCCAGGAAGTCCGAGTCCAACCTCATCAGGAAGAAAGGTCAGCTGACCTCTGTGTGTGTGTGCGTGCGTGTGTGTGTGTGTGCGTGTGTGTGTGCGTGTGTCTGTCTGTGTGTATGTGTGCGCGTGCATGTGTGTGTTTGTTTGTATGTGTATGTATGTGTGTGTGTTTGTTTGTGTGCGAGTGTGTGTGTGTGTGTGCGTGTGCGTGTACGTGTGTACGTGTGTGTGTGTGTTTGTGTGTGCGTGTGTGCGTGTATGTGTGTACGTGTGTGCGTGTTTGTGTGTATGTGTGTGTGTGTGTGTGTGTGTGTGTGTGTGTGTGCATGTGTGTGTACGTGTGTGCATGTGTGTGTGTGTGCATGTGTGTGTGTGTGTGTGTGTGTGTTTGTTTGTGTTCACGGACCGCCTGTCCTCTTATTGGCTCTTGTCTTGCAGCCCCGCCCCCTCCCAAACGGGCCCCCAGCACCTCACTGACTCTTCGATCCAAGTCCATGACCGCTGACCTGGAAGAGATAGGTACACACACACACACACACACACACACACACACAGAGTTGACTCACACTGTGGGCGAGCGTGTCGTTGACCTCTCCTCTGTCTGCAGCCAGGAGGCGCCGTATCGGTGAGTCACATGACTCTAATGGCTCTGCTGCTCGTTGTCGTGTGTGTTTTTGTCGTGTTGTTGTGCGGCGACGACGGCATGACACTGGGGGTCGGTGTGTGTGCGTGCGTACATGTGTGTTGTGATGATGTCGTGGCGTGGGGATGATGATGTCACAGCGGGGGTGGAGCTGCGACGATGCGGCGGGGATGTCACCGCATTGTCGCGCTCCTCCGCCCGGAAGCTTCCGCGGTTTCGTGATGTTTTTCTGCGCGTGAACGACCCGCTGTGATTCGCCCTCGCAGAGAAACTGGACGAGATGCTGGCGGGCGGCCAACAGGAAGTGGTCCTGAGGTCCCGCCCCTCCGACGACTTCAGGGCCGCCACGGTGAAGCAGAGACCCACCAGCCGCCGCATCACACAGGCCGAGATCAACGTGAGGACCCGGCCAGCAGGTCAAAGGTCGAGCTCACGGCCTGTCGACTCATTTTGGTCTGTGTGTGTGTGTGTGTGTGTGTGTGTGTGTGTGTGCAGTCTCTGTTTGAGCGGCAGGGTCTGGTGCCCCCTACAGCTCCGGAGAAGAACACCATGGCGTTACCTCGAGGCATGTCGAGGACCAAGAGTTTCGGTAGGATGACACACACACACACACACACACACACTGGTTTCCCCACCAACTGGAGCCTTACGTTCCTGACAGGCACTCCCGACGACGACCGCATCGCCGCTCTGATCAACGAGAGTCGCTTCCCCCGCAGCTCCTCCCTGACAGACAGCTTCATTCCGCCGCCCCCTCAGACGGCTCCGCCCCCTCCTCCCCCCATCTCCTCTCCCACCTCCTCAGCCACCTCGATCTTCCTCCTGGACTCGGGCCCGCCGCCGTCCTTCCTGCCGCCGCCGCCACCGTCCAGGGCGGAGGCGCTGAGCCGCTCCAGCTTCAAGCCGGGGGCGGAGCCTCGGCTGCAGGAGCTGTCCGACGCTCCGTCCAGAAGCAGCCACGCCGAGCGCCAGCGGAAGGCCCGCTCCATGATCATCCTGCAGGACACGCCCCCTCCGCTGGCGCCAGCGGCGGCGGCGCTGCAGCAGCCCGACCCACTCCACGCCGCCGCCGCCGCCGCCCACACCTCCACCCTGTCCCTCCACAGCGCCAGCCCCGTCCTGGGCCACTCGCCGCTGTCGCGCCGCCGAGGCCGGCCAATCGAGAACCCCTACGCTAACGTGGGGCAGCAGGCTCCGCCCTCCAAGCCCCAGAGGAGGAAGTCTCCGCTGCTGAAGCAGCTGCCGGTGGAGGAGCAGGGTGAGTGGCGTCCAGGCAGCCAACACTTTACTGTCACTGCACTCAAGCAGTAGATTTCTCAGGTGTCTGTGCTTTACTCGAGCGCTTCTGTAGTAGCAACTTTTTACTATACAAATATCTGCACTTTTTACTTCTTACATTGGAAAAACACTTTGGTGTTTAAAAGTTGCAACTTCTGTTAAAAGTCAATTGTTGTTGCTCAAAGTGGAGCTGTGTGAACTCTGCTGTTGTGTAGTTAAATATCACAGTTGATCATATTTTAGAGGGAGATTATTTAGAGTACTTTGCCTTCGGGATCACTGTGGTCGTCATCAGTGCAGTGGTAACTTTTTTCATTTTTGAAAAATTATCAATGAAGGTGTTTTTTTTTTCATTGATGGCAAATAAATACATATATATATATAGCACGTTGACTTTTTTACTGAAGTACTTTTCAAAGCCTGTACTTTCTTACTTTTACTTGAGTTTAATTAAGGTGTTTAATCAGTACTATTATTTTACACAAGTATTCATACTTTTACTTCAATATAGAATCTGAGCACCTCTGAGTGCGATGCCTTCTATTGAGGCTTTCACCTCCGACGCTAAGCTGGTTCCAATATGTCCCTTTGCAGAAAAGGTCGAGAGAACTTGAAGCAAGATGTTGAGTACAAAAAAAAATGAAGGTCTCATTATTTGTATGTTCATTGATGTCAAAAAAGTACAAAAGGTTCAAAAAGGATACAAGTGAGGACAGAACAATGGAAACTGTTTGCCCGCTGACGTCTCCGAGTCTGATGCTCACTGCGCTCAACAAGAAAATCCAAAATCCAGCCATCGTGTTTGCGCAGGTGTGTGAGAAATAAATAAATCATTAATAAACAGCTCCCTCTGCTGTCGTCTGTCTACTGCAGGTCTGGGGGTCAAAGATCACGACCCCACCAAGCTGGAGATCCCCAGCAGCCCCAGCCGGGCGGAGCTGTACCAGCAGCAGGTGCTCTCTGAGCGCGCCCGGGTGCAGGGCCGCCGCTCCTCCCTCTTCCTGTCAGTAGAGGGCGCCGGCTCGGAGAACCAGGCCCCGCCCCTCCTGACCCAGAGCCACTCCATGGACGACCTGGGCGAGCTGCCGCCGCCGGCGCCGGTCCTGTCGCCCTCGCCCACGCCCCACACCTTCTTGCACCCGCTGACGGGGAAGCCCCTGGGTGGGTGCTGGCAGGCTCCGCCCCCTTTAGGACAGCGCGCCACGTTGTAACAGGAAGCAGCAGCAGAGAACTAATACTTCTTCTTCTTCTCTCTCTCTCTCCCCTCAGATCCCTCCTCCCCGCTCGCCCTCGCCCTGGCGGCGCGGGAGCGGGCGCTGACCGCCCGCACGCCCAGCCCCGAACCACGCCGCCAGCACGGTGGCTCCGCCTCCGTCACGCCCGCTCCCACGCCGGCCGCCAGCCCCGAGGGCCGCCACAAGCGCACTCCCTTCGCCACCCCGCAGGGCAGCCCCGAGCCACGTTCCAAGCGCGCCACGCCCCAGACCAGCCCCGAGCTGCGGCGCCGCCGCGTGACCCCGCCCCTCTTCCCCGACGGCCCGGCCGAGCGGCCCGAGACGGAGGGCGGCGCCACCTCGCCCGCCGCCACCTCGCCCGCTGCCGGCCCCTCCCCCGAGCGCTGGAAGCCGGCCCCCCTGGCGACGCTGGTGGACCGGCGCCGCAGTCTGACGGTCGGCAGCTCGGAGGAGGAGGGGGGCGGAGCCTACACCGTCACGCTGCCGCCCGCCCTGCTGTCGTCCAGTGACGAGGAGACCCGGGAGGAGCTGCGCAGGATCGGGCTGGTGACCCCGCCCCCGGCCTTTGCCCCGCCCCCGGCCTTCGCCCCTCCCACCGCCTCGCTGGGCCTGATGCCGCGGCGGGTCGGCGAGGGGGGCGGGGCCGAGAGCGCCCAGGAGGAGGAGGAGGACTTGGAGGAGGGGGAGGGGCTTCAGGGGAGCCCCTCCCCCTCCTCCCTCCCGCCCTCCATCACCCTGGCCTCTCCCACCGCACCCACCTCCCCCTCCTCCTCCTCGCCGCCCGCCGCCGCCGCCGCTGCTCACCCCCCTCCCTCCCCGCCTGCCACCTCCCCCGTCGCCCTCAAGCCCCGCCTCCGCTCCCCCATTGGCCGGGGCCGCTCGGCGTTGCGGGACCCGCTGCTCAAGCAGTCGTCAGACAGCGAGCTGCTCCCCGTGGCGGCCGCCTGCTCCTCCTCCGCCTCCTCGCCCACCTCGCCGCTCTGCTCCTCCCCCACGTGGGGCGGCGCCCGCCAGCCGCGCTACCTGTTCCAGCGGCGCTCCAAGCTGTGGGGGGGCGGGGACGAGCGCGGCGACGAGCAGCGGCGGGGAGGGGCCAATCAGGAGGAAGGCGGGGCCCGGCCCGCCGCCCTGGGAGGTCAGGGGGCCGGGGCCGACCTGAGCGGCCGCTCGGCCTCGGCGCTGGAGCTGAGTGGGCGGGCCGGGTCGGGCCTGGACCTGGCCAATCGACTGCAGCTGCTCAACAAGGACAGCCACTCCCTGGGGGAGGAGCCTAGTCCGCTGGACCCTGGCCGCAGGTCACCGGTGGGCGGAGCCAGGTAGGTGTCCTGCATCGCCACCTGCTGTCACTATAGTCACTACACAGGGGGCCATGGCCATGGGTGTTCACTGTGCAGTCCACTCAGTGTATCCTGTGTAGCTACACACAGGCAGGGCTGCGACGACAAGTCGATGCAATCGATGACGTCGACGTGACGTCAACATGAATTCGTCCCGACGTCCCGACTGTTCTGCGTTGAGTTTGTTTGGGTGGCTCCGGCCTCCTACACGCACACCCGGATGGTGCCTGTAGGACTGCCGAGGGGAACGGAGTGCAAAGAGAAGAGCAGAAGGCTCAAACTGAGCAAGACGTTGACGGTAATCTTACATCGTGTCCTGAAGATACAGAGCTGCCAACTTTTACAAGAATCTTAGGCCCTGTTTGCACTTGGTCATTTCACACATTAAGTAACCAAGTGCAAACAGTCCAAATCCGTTTTGTCATCCGATATCTCATAAAAACGAATTCCTCGCGGACGTGCGAACAGAATGCGAGCTCAGTCCACATTAAGGACCGCCTACTCCACTCACCTCTCCCGTGTACGTACTTGGTCGGCGCCCCACCTCCCGGCGTCGTCATTATAAAGTTACAAACAAGAAGCTAAAACAAATCATTTTTGTTAGACTCGTTTATTAGCATGCTAATAAATTTCATTCCGGATTCGTGTATTTTGTCAGTGGAGCAGCGGTCGCAGTTTCCCACATATGTGATTAAATGCGCGACGTTGCTTCCGAAAATTTGCCAGCCACTGTTGATCCGAAAATAAAGTCGTCGCCACTCTGTCCCACCAGTCGTTGCTCCTCGTTCGGATCCATACGAGCTGCAGTAGAATTAAAACGAGTGACTTGATGTAGTCCGCAAACAGGAAGTTGATTCTTATTCGCTGTCATGTAAAACTCGCCGTGGTTTTGCGCTTTACTGCCCCCAGTCGTTAAAAACGGAAATGACGCACGTTGCATTTGCATAGGTTCGGCAGGGGGGGGTGTAATGCGATCACCAATGGCACGCTCGAGACGCATGTTAATGCTACGTGCGAACAGATGCTTCGAGGTCCGTTCTCGTGATCCAATTCCCCAAAACAGTTACAAGTGACCAAGTGCAAACAGAGTGAGATTTAGCGGTGGTTCGTAGTGTCCCCTGCTGCTGGGCGAGGCGGTCCTGTGACTGTACAGCAGCTCCACCACCAGATGGCAGTATACCTACGTTCACTGCTTTCAACGCTACCGTACGGCCAACGCTGCCCTTCGGCGTGAGGAATCGGAGGCGTGGCCTGGAGGGCGTGAGGAACAAGTCAAAGGCGTGAGAGTTGGCAGCTCTGGAGATAGGCCAAGGTTAAAGGAACGAGGGGTAACATCTCGACCGGAGTCAGACATAACAAGCACATATCCAGCGTGAGAAAGGGAGAACAGGTCTAAAACAGAGAGGGTGCTCACAATGTCACGCAGCAGCATTTTTTCCCATTACATCGGAAAGAAGAACGGCTTCTTCTCTGAAAAGGCTTGAAAATTCAGAATCAAAGTTTCTAACACCACGTTAGGCGCAGTGTAGTGTGTGTGTGTGTGTGTGTATGTGTGTGTGTGTGTGTGTGTGTGTGTGTGTGAGTGTGCGTGTGTGTGTAACCACATGTGTTTGTGTTGTTGTTGCAGATGTGTGGCCAGAGGAGACAGTAAATCGTAGGTTTTTCTCTCTGGTAAAAACAGCCTCATTATTGGTTCAACGTCGCCCGCTAACGGCTAACAGCTAACCGCTAACTGCTAACTACTAACTCACGCTTCGGGAATTCTCTCCTCCCGTTGGCTCTTTTTAAAAATAATAATAATAATAACAATAATAATAATAATAATAATAATAATGATAACCTCGTCGTTTGACTCACCTGCAGTACCCACTCTTTACCAGTAGGGGGTCAATCAGCGAGCCGCTAACTGCCTCCCTCCCGCTTTCAGGTTGTTCTCCAGCCTGGGCGAGCTACACACCATCTCCCAGCGGGGCTTCGGCGCCACCTACAGCGTGCGGCCAGGCAGCCGCTACCCCGTCACCCGCCGCAGCCCCTCCCCATCCCCCTCGCCCGCCCCCTCCCCCTCGCCCTCGTCGGAGCCGCAGCAGCCGCCGCCGCAGCAGCAGCAGCAGCAGCAGCAGCAGCAGCAGCGGCCCGACCTGGGCTCCAGCCGCGGGTTGACCATCCTCAAGTCGTCCAGCCTCAGCCTGCCCTCCGAGCCCAAGGAGGTGCGCTTCGTCATGCGGAGCGCCAGTGCGCGGACCAGATCCCGCTCGCCCTCGCCGTCGCCCCACGCCTCGCCCTGCCCCTCGCCCGTGCTCAGCGGGCCGCTGCTGGCGCTGCGGCCGTGGCGGCAGCGGCCGCTGGGCCTGTGGAACAAGTACGACGTGGGCGACTGGCTGGAGAGCGTCGGCCTGGCCGAGCACCGCCAGCGCTTCCAGGAGCACGAGATCGAGGGCTCGCACCTGCCCGCCCTCACCAAGGACGACTACGTGGAGCTGGGCGTCACCCGCCTGGGCCACCGCATCAACATCGAGAGGGCGCTCAGGCAGCTGCTGGACGGCTCCACTTGACCTCCGACCTCCTCCCGTGACTGTGACCTCACAACCTCTGGTCCCCAGCGACCCTGACCCACCAGACCCGCTCTCTCCCTTGTCTCCTCAGCTCTTTAGGTTTGGCCACCCGCTTAGCCTCCGTTAGCCACTTAGCTTGCTCACTAGCGCCAATGTCAACGGAAAATCTTTGAGGAGAAAGAGTTTTTCAAATTGCGAGCATGAAAGTTCAAAATCCACCTTTTTAATAATAATTACATCAGCATATACAGTGCAAGGAGAAGAACAAATAAATAAATAAAAACAATAAAGAACTAAAATAAAATGTTTAAAGAGTGAGAATAAGTAAGGAAAACATTTTTTAACGTCGATGTGGACAGTGGGATTATTAACAAATTATTGACAAAAATTGATTATGAACAAGTGTTTTATTGTACAGTGATGAAATGCAGTGGTTGAAGAAGCTGATGGAAATAATCGCATATACACACAAATGTGTTTTTTATGGAGGCCATAGCATAGCAGGCCATAGCAGCGCGCTATGAGCAGAAACTAATTGTCGCACTGCTAAGCGGCTGCTGAGCCTCAATAGAGCTGATCAGACAACACGGGTCACTAGCTTAGCTCTCCACAGGCTAGCTGTCCTCCTGCTAGCGCCGAGCTAACAAGAGGCTAGTCGTGCTCTTGCTAGCGCAGAGCTAACCAGAGGATAGCTGTCCTCTTGCTAGCGCAGAGCTAACCAGAGGATAGCTGTCCTCCAGCTAGCACAGAGCTAACCAGAGGCTAGCTGTCCTCCTGCTAGCACACAGCTAACTAGAGGCTAGCCATTTGTTTGTTCTCTCACAGTAACTTTTCTTTTAAACCTTTTTTTGTTTTGCTTTTTTTTTTTCCAAATATCACTACGAAATAATTTGTGTTGACCTGAGTTCATATCTTGACACTGATTCATTTAGACTTTATCAATACTAAGTAATAATAACGTGGTGGTGATGGTGGTGGTGGTGGTGGTGACTTTCAGAGTTTCTAATAGTTTGGAAAAAGATTTTTTTTTGACTTGCTTTATGATTTGACAAGGAGTTGAATTTCGAGGTTGTTTTTGGAATTCATGATGATTTGTCAATGAGTGATTTGTGATGTTGTGTTTCAGGGAAACTGTAGAGCAACCTGCTAACCGAGGGCTGACTGTGCATGGTGCTACCTATTTAAAGCCATCTGTACAGAGACCCACACCTGAACCCCTCCCCACTTACACCTGACCCCTCCCCCCCACACACACACCTGAACCCCTCCCTCAAACACCTGACCCCTCCCACCACACACCTGACCCCACCCCCACACACCTGACCCCTCCCCCACACACACCTGACCCCACCCCCACACACTTGACCCCTCCCCCACACACACCTTACCCTTCTCACCACACACCTGACCCCACCCCCACACACCTGACCCCTCCCCCCACACACCTGACCCCACCCCCACACACTTGACCCCTCCCCCACACACACCTTACCCTTCTCACCACACACCTGACCCCACCCCCACACACCTGACCCCTCCCCCACACACACCTGACCCCACCCCCACACACTTGACCCCTCCCCCACACACACCTTACCCTTCTCACCACACACCTGACCCCACCCCCACACACCTGACCCCTCCCCCCACACACCTGACCCCACCCCCACACACTTGACCCCTCCCCCACACACACCTTACCCTTCTCACCACACACCTGACCCCACCCCCACACACCTGACCCCTCCCCCCACACACCTGACCCCACCCCCACACACTTGACCCCTCCCCCACACACACCTTACCCTTCTCACCACAAACCTGACCCCACCCCCACACACCTGACCCCTCCCCCACACACACCTGACCCCACCCCCACACACACGACCCCTCCCCCACACACACACTTTACCCCTCTCACCACACACCTGACCCCACCCCCACACACCAGACCCCTCCCCTTTGACCTTTGCCTCTCCTTTAACTGCACTTTTCCCAAATCTGTCTGACACAGCTGCAGTTGTACGTCCGGCCAAATATTAAGTTTTTTCCTCACGGCCATATATGGAGTGTCCCTCCCAGCCATATATGGAGTGTCCCTCCCTGCCATAGTGGGGATTTCCTCCAGTTTCCTCCAGAGTATAAAACCTGCAGTACTTCTTACACTTTAAACTGTTTACAGATTTGAGTCGATCGAACCAAAAACAGTGAATCACTGAAGTGACGGTTGGTGGCAGCAGCGTTAGGAGTTGACTTTGTTCAGGTTGGAACGATGGGCCGCTTCAGGAGGGTTTGTACTCAAACCGCTTCCTGACGTCTCGTCGTGAAGCTTCGGCCAGCAGCCGCGTCGCTTTTTATAATCGTCGTTTGTACTCAAACAGAAAACATAATCTATGAAATGACTTTCTGGTGCATTTCCTGTTTGACACGCAGCTCAGCGACAACGTGCTATTCCTCTCCTGCATGTCACGCGGCCTTAGCCTAGCGTCGGCCCGGCTTTGGCCCGGCCTTAGCCTGAAGCCCGATAGCCTCCCACTTCACTAATAATCCGGCTACGGTTTACCTTCCACTCCGCCCCCTTCCATCCCCGTCTGAAGCACAATCAACGTTCCAGTGCCTGTTTCCACTTCCGACGTTCCAGGAGTGCGAGTCGGTCCACAATCACCAAGCCCAAAGTCGTCCTCAAGAGTTTCAGTGTGGCCTTTTGCAGAATGTACAGTCTACGTAGAGCACAATACAGTGGACTTCATAGTCTCTATAATATATATTATCATAGAATAAATGTAGCCATAATGTAATATATGGACTTTAGCACACGATTAAGAGTTTATACGCTAGTATTTTAGACCATAACCTCTGAAGTATTTAGTCATTGTGTGATTTTCACGCTTTTGCAAACGGCTGCACACGATTTTTCTAAAATGAAATTCAGGCCAAATGTGGATCTGAACCCGATTGAACCCGGCTGAGCCAGAAGTTGAACTTCGCTTCGGTCATGTCACCATCACAGGAAGTGGCGCCGAGTTCAGGGAGGGAGTGGCGCCGAGTTCAGACAGGAAGTGGCGCCGAGAAACAGCGGGGCAGCGACTCCTGTGCAGCCGTCTCCGACCGCGTGATCGCCACCTGGCGGCCTCTCATGTATTCTGGATGTACAGTATATATTATACCAGACCGCAGTCTGCTGTACTCAGCCAACCAAGCAGCCAAGCCCGGGTCACGTGACCTCCTAAACCTCTGGGAACCCCCCCCCCCCCATTCCCCTGTTGCGTCTACATGAGGTTGTCCACCTGCCGAGTGCTCCTCAGCCAATCGGGGACCAGGAACCTGCTGCCCCACCCCCTCCCCACTGTCCTCCACCAGGGGGAGCAGTTTCACACCTCTACACAGGAAGCTGGTGCCGCGGACAGGAAGTTGTCTTGACTCTTGAGGCGTCAGACAAAAACACACAAGCTCACTTTTGTGATCTGAGAGGTTTCTTTGTTGGCCCAACAGGATAGGGAGGGAATTTAAAAACCTGGCGTTACTTGACCCGCCCCCCCACCCCCCCCCACCCCTCTCCCCCACCCCCCACCCCCGGTTCTAATGGTTCTTCTTCCTCTCTTGCTTCCTCTTTCTACAGTGTGCGTGCGTGTGTGTGTGTGTGTGTGTAGTTTCTTCTGGAGTGAGTGGTGTGTGTGTGTAGTTGCCGTTCTTCTTTGATTTGGCCCCTCCCCTCACCCCACTCCCTTCCATCCCCTGTCTTTTCTAGAAGAGCGAGGAGCACCTGAGGACACCTGCTGAGCTCTGCAATGCTACAGATTGTAAACTTTATAATAAACCCTCATTTATTACAAAGACTGGGTCGGCTTCCCGTGTGGTGCTTTTCAGATAAGAGCGCAGCGAGACGCCCACAGCAGTCGTTGCTCCTGAATGGTCACATTTTCAAGTCTGCTTGGATGTTGATGAAGACAGTCGTCCGACTGTGGCTGTTAAAAATGAGCCCCACACTGAAACTAGTTAGCCTAGCCGGCTAGCCAAGCTTCGCTCGAGCATATGCTTTGTATTCCTAGTTGAATGCCAGGCTGTGTCTCAATTCAGGGTCTGCATCCTTCGAAGGAAGCGTCCTCCGTCTGAAGGAAGCGTCCTCCCAAGGACCCGGCCGAGAGCCTGCGGCGTATTTCCTGGTTGCGTCACCGCCGTTCCCTCCTGCTGGCCAACGCCCTGTCGAGGCGGGGACCTCTGGTCGCTCTGTGTGTTGCAGTTACCCGCCTCTAGCGTGTTCGTTGATCGGTTGAATGAGGAGATGAGGGGGTTGAAGTCAAATCCAGATATTTATTACAAGCTGTTGCACAGCGCTCCGGGTCACACTCTCTCTGTAATACTGTAAGAGCTGCACTCTTACAGTATTTAACGCTGTGTTCCTACACCCCGGAAGTGACGTTTTCATAGCATCAAGCTAACCATTGGTTCGCCATCTAATGATGATGATCTAATGATAATCTAATGATGACGTTGGCTGATCAAATAAGTAAATGATTAAATGAGTCATAAGTAATGACTCATTTAAATACATTAAAATGAGTCTGGCGCAACCCTGCCGCTACCTGCGCCTCGGCGCATTTTCCACCCGTTTTCACGTTTACGTCCCGTCTGTGGATCGGAATCACCGTTTTTGGCGCCGTTGACACGGATTTTCTGCCGCAAAAGCCGCGCAATCGCTTTGTGGATCCGGCCCTGAATATTTTATGTGAAATTTCAATACTTAGATTAATACGTTGTGTCTTTGCCAGTAGATGCCGCTAATTTCAGATGACTTCCCAGGATCCCAGGATGCTTTGCAGCAGCACGCAAAGCATCCTGGGATACAGCTATGACGCAACTTCCTTTCAAATGTATGCTTCCAAGGATGCAGACCCTGAATTGAGACACAGCCCCGGTCCCTGCTGCGTTCCCTCCGGACAGTCACAAGACTTTCACTTTCATTCTGAAAGCAGCAGAATCTGGCATTCATCTATAGGAAGTCCGCTTGACTTTGCACTGGAACACACACACACACACACACACACATTGACCAGCTTTTACACAGGGACAAGCACACACACTGACCAGCACAGGGACAAGCACACACACTGACCAGCACACACACACACACACACACACACAGACCAACATACACACACAAACGCAGGGACACACACAGACCAACATACACACACAATCGCAGGAACACACACACGCACACACGCAGGAACACACACACGCAGGAACACACACACACACGCACACACGCAGGAACACACACACACACACACACACACATGCACACACGCAGGAACACACACACACACACACACACACATGCACACACGCAGGAACACACACACGCAGGAACACACACACACACACACACACACACAGGATGAGCCCGTCAGCCTCATCGAAGCTGATTGGCTACTGGTCCTCCTCCTCTCTGATTGGCTGCAGGGACTGCAAAAGTTTAATGATGAGCTGTCCAAGGGTCACAGTTGCAGCTGACAGACCTCAACACAGCAGGTATGTATTACTTTTACTCCCTACATCTGTACACAAATGTCTGTACTTGTACGTCTGACCCTGGAAAAACTTACGTGACTTTTGTGTTGAAAGGATACGAATACTGTTCACTGCTCACAGTAATTCATTTATTTTCATAGTTATAGTTTTATAGTTATAGTTTATGCTAAGTGGAGCTACAGTATTTAAACTCTGCTGTTGGGTAGTTCACTAAAAAAATGGTTGATCTTTTACAGGGAGATTATTTCAGAGGACCTCAGGTCAGGTCAGGCCGGGACTTGAGGCAGAACTCAGACGCAGAGGTTTAACAGAAAAGTACATTTATTTCACAAGCAATTTGTCCTCAGATCAGAGAGATCAAATAAACAGGCCATAAGAATACTATTCTCACTGAGCTGGCAGCAAAATCTAAATCACTCGCAAGGAGGAAAAAGACCAACTAGTAAACAAAATCCTATTCTAATAACAAAACTTAGCATTAACAGAAAATCACTCGACCTCGAGGAACAACCGTCTTACTGTGGAATCTTGTGGCTGTGGCTGTGGCTGTGGCTGTGGCTGTGGTTGTGGCTGTGGCTGTGGTTGTGGCTGTGGCCGGGTTCAGGGCTAGACGTGACGGACGAAGACACTCTGGCACAAGACAAGGGGAACGCAGACTCTTTGAACACACAAGGTAACAAGGCACAGCCGGAAAAAATGGGTAATTGGGTCGGACGAACGAAGGTGGAACATGAGGAGAGGTTGCGATCTGAAACGAGAGGAAGTTGTCAAAATAAAACAGGAAATGACGAGACAAAACCCCCAAGACGAGACAAAACCTCACCACGGTGTGACACTCAGCTTTTAAAGATGTTATGAGTACAGAGAAATATAAAATAAAAAATATATTTGTGCAATCTAATGGTTACGCAACTATAATAAAATTTGGGGAAAGAAAAATTGAGGGAAAAAACTACGGAGAGTGTAACAACATCATCTCAATACCAGACCCTAAGGCTTTACAGTAAAGGAATCACAATTACCAAAAAACAAAACAACAAACAAAAACAAAACATAACAGTCCTTCAAGCACATTCAGCATCATCATCAGAGTACTCAGGGTCATAATTGCTGGAATTAGGGAAGAGATCAGGCATAGGTGAGTTTAGAGGGACCTGGTCATCATTAGGGAAAAAGTTAAGGGGAATCGGAGCATATTGAAGCAAAGTAGAAGTAATGGTGCTAGAAACCAGACGTCTCACTAGCGGATCAACACAACATGAGAGCAACTTTATATGATGATAAGAACAATAAAAACCGGAGTTAACATCTTGACCAAAGGGGAAAAACCATGTGGAGGAGGAGAACCAAGAGAACCAGTCTAGTTGTGGAGAACTAACAGTGTCCTTCAGCTCAAGAGCGAAAAGATCCTTTAGTGCAGAGACGGCTCTCTGGATGGAGCCACCGTCTGCATCATTAGCCGGAATCCATGTAAACCAGCAGAAGAGGAGGCCGACGATCATCATGAGGAGGACAAGGGAGCCTCCAGTACCAGGATGGGGTGAGATGGGGCGACCCATCGTGGTGTCTTCGAATCCTGCGCATCTTGCTGCTTTCGGTGGAGTGGAGCGTTTCAATTCACCTTCCACTCTTGTTGCTAGGGTGCGTTGTTATCACTGGCAGCAGCTGCGGATATGACCTTCTTGCAGTGGCTGGCGTGGATCCAGGTGGCCCTCTCAGTGACTTTCACGGCAGTTTGGGTAACCAGGAGGACGGTCCTAGCCAATGATTGGACCTCCAGTGCTTGCGGCGGTGGTCTTTCACCAACACGAAGTCACCAGGCTGCAGGCTGTGTAGCGGTCCTGTGGCTGGTCGGGGAAGGGCAACTGCTACCTGCGCACGAACTCCTGCAAGTTGGGAGGAGAGCTTAGAGCAATAAGTTAGCAGTGCATCTTCACACAGGGAAGTAGAGGGAAGAGGCCCAGGAGGACCTGCACCAGTTTGTGGCGGGACTGCAAAAAGAATCTCAAAGGAGCTGCGATTAGAGCGAGCGCGGCGCCTCATTCTCATGTACATCAGGACAAGCGGCAGTGCCTTTGGCCAGGGGAGTTTTGTTTCTTCGCAGCATTTCATGAGCTTGTTTTTTAGGGTACCATTTTCACGCTCTACAGCCCCACCACTGGAGGGGTGATTGGCGCAGTGTCGTCGCATGTCAATGCCTAGCATCTGGCCAATTTGTGTCAGGGCATCGTTAATGCCCACCTGGGAAGAATCTCAGAAAGGAGCGCTTTAGCCACATCATTAGCAGATTGTGTGCTACATGGAAATGCCTCAACCCATTTGGACCACATGTCAACCATAACAAGACAGTACCTCTTTCCTCCTGCAGGTGTGAACTCAATGAAGTCCATCATGAGATGCTCAAATGGCCTGGATGGAGGTGGATGTGCTGCTGTGCCTGCAACTTTTACAGCCTTGCCGGTGTTGCATCTGGCGCAAGTTAGGCAGGTTTCACAGTGTTTTTTGAGCTGTAACCGAGAACCCTTTTGTGAACCAGTGTGTAGCTATCATATCCATCATCCCCCCTTTGGACGCATGGTCTAACCCATGCGTCAATTTAACAAAGGCCGGGAAGAAATGCCTGGGGAGGCAGGGAAGTCCATTAGGCCCAACCCAAATGCCATCTGGGTGGGTAGCACCACAGGATGACCAGACACGCTTTTCATCAGGTGTCGCAAACTTCTGGAGGTCCTCAACGGAGGCAAGGTGTTCAGATGGTGCGTCACTCAGGGCAGTTGTCGGAAGGGGCAACATGGCGACAGTCTTGGCTGCAGCATCAGCACATGCATTTCCCCTAGACACATTGCCTTCAGCCAATTTGTAGGCTTCTGTCAGTGCGATAAGTTCTGCCGCTTGTGCTGAGAGGTGAGGAGGCAGGGGGCCTGAAATTACAGTGGCAGAGTCAGAACAGACAGCGAAACCAACTCTGTTGGTGCCGAAGTTGTCTCTGTAGGCAGAGCCATCTGTGTAAAAGACAAAATCACAGTTAGATAGTGGTTGGTCAGTCAAGTCAGGTCGTGGTGAACAACACAAGTCGAGCTCAGCCATGCAGTCGTGTGGGTCACCGTCAGTTGGAAGTGGAAACAGTGAGGCTGGATTCAGAACATTGCAACGTTTCACAACGACGTTTGGCATGTCTAGAAGAGTGGTATGACCAGGAGGGTTAAAATGGTCGTAGCCCACAACGTGGCGAGAGGCGATTAACGCCTTCTCGGCGGCTGCCACTGCTCGGAGGCAGTGCGGGAAGCCCGCAGCGACAGCTTCAAGGCGGGACGAGAAGTAGGCGACTGGGCGTTGCTGTCCGCCATGCTCCTGCAGCAGGACGGAGGCCATGCACCTGTCGCATTCATCCACCACCTGCGTGAACGGTTGCAAGGGATCTAGGATGCCAAGTGCAGGAGTCAACTGGAGTGCACCTTTAAGGTCCACAAAGGCATCGTCAGCTTGTGGAGTCCATGTGAGCTCCGCGGCCATATTCATTAAACCTGTAATGATATCACGAAGCGGCTTCTCACGGCATGAAGAATGCGGAATCAACGATCGGCAGTAGCCGCACAAACCAAGGAACAAGAGAAGTTGTTTCCTGGTCCGGGGCTTTGGAACAGAGGCGATGGCTGCACTCCGTTTGGAAGCGATGGCCCTGAAATTAGAAGAAAGAATGTGACCAAGAAAAGTGACAGATGACAACGAGGGACAATTAAACAAGGTTGGCGGAGTGTGGACGGCAGTCATGCCGTCAGGTGTTGGTACCAAACTAATGTTGAGAGACAGTAGGAGATCTCGGCCCAAAAGGTTGATGGGGCAGACCTTTGAAATGCTTCTGTGATGGAGCAGGGGAGTAGCTAACACGGAGCGGAACAGAAAACCTTTCAGGCAGTGGAACGCCAGAGGCGCCCACAGAAAAGAAAAACTTAACGACCACTGAGTTTGACGTTCGGCATTTCGGACTGATGAATGATGGAGTGAGTCGCTCCTGTGTCTGCTAAAAAAAAACAAAAAACAAAAAACAAAAAACAATATCTTTCCCAACAACAGTAAGAGTCATTTTAGACAGAGAAATGCAGATGTTGAATACATGATATAAACATTAGATGGTGTCGCGTTGTCAGTATCAGCATCAGTTTCTGGATTGTGCGTGTGGTTAGCAGGGTTAGTAGCAGAAAGCATGTCTTCAATGCAATAGCCTAACGTGTGTGTATGTGTGGTGTCACTTCCCTCTTCCTGATGATCTGGGTGGGGCAGTTTCAGTGTTTGTCAATTGGTCTGTTGGCCAAGGTCAACAGGGTAGTACTGCTGGAACTATTGCTTCTGGGGAGGACGTGGAGGAGGGGCATGCTGATGCTGCTGCTGTTGCTGGAAATGGCTACGAGGGCTGCGTCCCGCTCTTCGGCCTTGTTTGTAGGGACAGTCACGTGCCCAGTGGTCGTAGGTCCCGCAGATGAAGCAGGCACCGGTGGCAGCGGCTTGCTGGTTGCGATTACCTGGGCGGTGCCGATGCTGATGTGGCTGTTGACGGCCTGTCTGCATGACAGCTTGCATCACCGTGAGCTGAGCAGCGCTTGCAGTTTTCTTCTCCCTTTTCTCCTCCTGCTCAGCTTCGGCTCTTTGGCGCTCTTGAGTGTGGTTGGCATGGTCCTGCAGGTCAGTGAGTCTCCTGTGGCGGGGGTTGCTCACATGGCATCGCTGCTGCTTGGGGGTCAGGCTGTGACGCCTGTGCTTGGGGGGCAGGGCGGAGGTGGCTACCAGCTTTTGTTGGGCCGGTGGCTCTTGCTGTGGGGGGGTATGCAAACCGTGGGGTGTCTCAAAGAGTCTCGTCACATCATTTGGTTAGGGAAGGACACATGGGATTGTATGGTGGTGGTGAATGGGTGTGTGTCTGCTGTATGCGCATCTCATCAACTTGCTTCTTCCCGTCATTTTCTGACTCATCACACCGCGGCATTTTTTTTTCTAGATGGTCTACCTATGTGGGTGTTTCTTTCACTTTCACTTTCTCTAGCCCCGAGCTCCACTGGCCAAAAAACGTTGTGAAGTCCCGCTACTAATCCGCTACTAAGCCGCTACTAGGTGCGCACCGCTTCAAGTCTGTCAATATAAAAATGGATGAGGACCACAAGCTTTTAAAGACGTTTTGAATACAGAGAAATCTAAAAAATAAAAAAAAATAAAAAATGTAGTTGTGCAATCTAATGGTTACGCAACTATTATAAAACTACAATCCAACTACAGTTTAAAAAAAATATATGATTTTATATTTTTCTGTGCTCAGAACGTCTTTAAAAGCTGAGGTCCTCTAAAAGAATCTCCCTGTAAAAGATCATCCATTTTTATATTGAACTACCCAACAGCAGAGTTTAAATACTGTAGCTCCACTTAGCATAAACTATAACTATAAAACTATAAAACTATAACTATAAAACTATAAAACTATAACTCTAACCAGAAACTGCGCCTGGTTTTAACTGGCGGCGTCTCCGTCTGTCAAACTGAATGCGGACGCGAGCGCAAACTCTTTCTGGATCTGCCGCTGTTTGAATGAGGCCTATTTGCATAGAAGGGGGCGTGTCCTTTTGCGTGCAATGACTCATTTAAATACATTCAAATGAGTCTGGCGCAACCCTGCCCCTACCTGCGCCTCGGCACATTTTGCGCCGATTTTCACGTTTGCGTCCCGTCTGTGGATCGGAATCACCGTTTTTGGCGCCGTTTACACGGATTTTCTGGCGCAAAAGCCGCGCAATCGCTTTGTGGATCCGACCCATAGTGACAAAGCTGTAATTTTAGTAGAGAAGAGGCTTTGGTGTCTCCGTCTCTTTAACTGGCTGCCAAGTTTCAACTCAACTCAACAGAACTCAACTCAACCACCCAGGAAACTGTTCCTTTGTTTCTTGCTTCGTGCTTTTGGTGTGGTGTCACCAGGCATCCAGATGGAGGCGCTGTCCATTCCCGAGATGATCCGGACCAAGAGGGACGGAGGCGCTCTGAGCAGCGAGCAGCTGCGAGCCTTCGTCCAATTAGTGAGTAACAACAACATCCAGGAGGCTCAGATAGGTGGGCACGCACACTCACACACACACACACACACACACACACACACACACACACACACACACACACACACACTGATGTTTGTTTTCTTTTTTTTAGTCTTGTGAACTTGACCTTGAGTCTGTTAATAATAAAATCAATCAATCAATCAACATACATCAGGGCTGTCACCCCCCACCCACCCTCAGTGTGTGTGTGTGTGTGTGTGTGTGTGTGTGTGTGTGGGTGTAGGTGCCATGCTGATGGCGGTGTGGCAGAAGGGCATGACCCCCCCGGAGGTGGAGACCCTGACCAGGGAGATGATGCTGTCGGGGGAAGTGATGTCATGGCCCAAGGAGTGGGCGGGGCTGATGGTGGACAAGCACTCCACGGGGGGTGTCGGAGATAAGGTTAGCCTGGTGTTAGCGCCCGCGCTCGCTGCCTGCGGCTGCAAGGTGAGGCTGTCCACACACACTCACACACACACACGCACACACACACACACACACACACACAGCGGCTTTCTCAGTGTGTGTGTTCTCCAGGTTCCGATGATCAGTGGGCGGGGCTTAGCTCACACTGGAGGAACACTGGACAAACTGGAGTCCATCCCAGGATTTAACATCAGCCAATCAGCTGCCCAGGTTTGATCTCACTTTGTTTTTTTTTAAACAAAAAACCAGCAGTAGGACAATAAGGAGTTTGGCGCCACCACCAGGTCAACCTCAGAAAATGAAACTCATGATGGAGGGAAAACTGTTTGTTTCACACCTGCCTCCTCCCACTACTCCACACTCACTCCTCTTCTGTTGAATTCACCTGCTCAGGTGAGCTGGTCAGGTGACCTGGTCGATGCAGGTGGGAGTGGTGGTAAAAGGGAGATGATTGGCCACACGGTGGCTGCCTACTCCGGCAGGTCACAGAGGTCAGACCAGGGGTCAGAGGTCAGGGGTCAGCATGCAGCACCCTCCCTCCTCTCTGACCTGAGCTCATGTGGTGGCTGCGCTCCCCCCCTGCTGCAACACTGCCCCCTCCTGTCTGAGGGCTGCCTGTGTCTGTCCCGCCCCGCAGGTCCAGGAGATTCTGGCCTCAGTGGGCTGCTGCATCGTGGGCCAGACCCAGACCTTGGTACCGGCCGACCGGGTCCTGTATGCCCTGCGTGATATCACCAGCACCGTGGACAGTCTGCCGCTCATCGCTGGTAATTGAAGAAGAAGAAGAAGAAGAAGAAGCCTCTATTAATCCCACATTGAGGGGGGCGGGGGGGATTGCATATTACAGCAACAGTACTGTAGATAAGAAGATATATCATATTGATTAAGAAGAAATAAAGAAATAAAATAAAGACATTTATTGACTAAGATGGGGCAAACAACAAAACTGCAGCTAGCTTCTAGCCACTAGCCATTAGCCACTAGCCGCTAGGCCTGGGGTGGTCCAACTTTCTGACTGGTGGGACCACCATGGGATGTAAAATGTGCCAGTGAGGGAGCCGGAGCAGCAGCAGATGAATGGAGTGTTTTGGTGAGCCACTTCATAGGAGGAAAAAAATCTATCATGTGATATGTAGAAAACATGTTGCTTCAATGTCAATTGGAAATGAGCCAAAGCAGAGTTGCAACCAAATCAGTGTCTTTGAAGCCCCACGGTGTTTAGCTCTTTATTGAAATGACTCTGGAAACACTGGAAACACGGAGGAAATGCAGCTGTTTTATGACTGACTGACTATTAATATCAAGTTTGGAGGGCCAGATTAAAAAGTTCAACAGGCCGCATGTGGCCCCCGGGTCATAGTTTGCCCATGCCTGTGCCAGCCCCTGAGCTCTGGGCTGTGACTGGCCCGGTTCCACAGCGTGTCATGTGTTCCTCAGGTTCCATCATCTCCAAGAAGGCCGCCGAGTCGCTGGCGGCGCTGGTGCTGGACGTCAAGTTCGGTCGAGCCGCCCTGTATAAAGACCTGGAGAGCGCCAAAGAGCTGGCTAAGCTGCTGGTGAGGCCTGCACCCTCCACCATCACCTCCATCATCACCACCTCCATCATCACCACCTCCACCATCACCACCACCATCATTGTCATCACCACCTACACCATCACCACCACCACCTCCACCACCTTCACTTCCACCTCCATCACCTCCATCACCTTCACCCTCCATCACCTTCACCTCCACCCTCCACCACCTCATTCATCACCTCCACCATCACCTCCATCATCACCTCCACCCTCCATCATCACCACCTCCACCACGTCCATCACCTTCACCTCCACCCTCCATCATCACCACCTCCACCACGTCCATCACCTTCACCTCCACCCTCCATCATCACCACCTCCACCACGTCCATCACCTTCACCTCCACCCTCCATCATCACCACCTCCACCACGTCCATCACCTTCACCTCCACCGTCCACCATCACCACCATCATTATCATCACCACCTTCACCTCCACCATCACCTCCTCCATCTACACCACCGCTGGGTTCTTCTTCTCAGCTCCTCCTCCTCCCGTCTGTCCTTCCGTCCAGGTGGAGGTGGGGAACCAGCTTGGCATGCGGGTGGGGGCGGCGCTCAGTCGCATGGACTCCACCATTGGCCAGCGGGTGGGCAACAGCCTGGAGGTGGTAGAGTCCCTGGAGACCTTGAAGGGGCGGGGCCCCGATGACCTGATGGAGCTGGTTACCACCCTGGGTGAGGACCATCACAATACTGTTATATTATATTACATTATCATTCATTCATCTTCCATACCTGCTTATTCCTGAGCTCAGGGTCACAGGGGTCTGCTGGAGCCTCTCCCAGCTGGCATAGGGCGAAGGCATGGTGACACAATATACGATAGTATATTATCTTATCTTATCTTATATTTTTTAAGATATAAACAAAATAAAAATTTGTGGAAAATATAATTTATTTGAATCAGTTATTATTATTATTATTATTATTATTATTATTAATATTAATATAATAATAATAATAATAATAATAATAATAAGAAGAAGAAGAAGAAGAAGAAGAAGAAGAAAAAATGACTTCAGTTTCCAAGCGTCAGCCTCAGCGCTGCGTTCAGGGAGGCTGGGGCATCACGGTTCTCTGACGGTGGGATAATTGAGACTCTGCACAGGCGGAGTTCTGCTGGTGATGAGCGGCCTGGCTGCCGACCAATCAGACGGTAGGAGGAGGATCAGAGAGGCGGTGATGGGCGGAGCCGCTCTCTCCAAGTTCCAGGCCATGATGGAGGCGCAGGGCGTGGCCAAGGAGGCGGCGGCGACGCTTTGCGCCGCCCAGTCTGACTACCACCGTGTCCTGAGGAAGGCGGAGCATCAGCTGGAGCTCAGCAGCCCAGCCGACGGTGAGGAAAAACAGATTCATTAAGACTGGAATTAATTATTGCAAATCATTAGTAAAAAAAAAAAAAAAAAAGTGAGTACTGCCCCCTACTGTCTAATGAATGCTGCTGTCAGCAGTTTTGCTCTATTAGAACTTTTTTTTGGATGCTGCACATAGAAAAACTACAGAGCCTCTTGAGGGACAATCCTTTTTAATCCCACATTGGGGAAATTTCTATAAATTACAGCAACAAAAAGTGATGCAAAGAGAAGGGAAAAAATTGCATATAATAAAAACAAATTAAAATAAGAATAAATAAAAAATTTAAAGAGTAAGAAAACAAAAAAAATAGATATTTACATGTTATGAACAGTTGGATTATTCACAGTTATCTCCATCATGCTGATATAAATAAGGGTTTTATTGCACCTTTATGGAGATCAGTTGTGAAGCTGATGGGTGCAGGCAGGAATGACCTGCAGTGGCAGCAGCTCCTTCTGCAGTGAGGCTGCCCATGAAGCCACGACCCAATCAAAACAGCCCCGCAACCCACCAGTTGAGAAACGCAGACCTGCGGGTCTCCGTAAAAAAACCCTTGCCCTCGAGTTCTTGGTCTTGCGCATGGTCACAGACCTTAGCGCCAGTTGCAGCGGTGAGGCAGCAACAACATTACAGCGCCCCCTGCTGGCTCTGCTGCTGATCCACAGGTGTGGTGGTGGATGTGGACGGCATGGCTCTCGCTCTGGTCCTGCACCAGCTGGGGGCGGGGCGCTCCAAGGCCGGCGAGCCCGTCAATCACAGCGTGGGGGTGGAGCTGCTGGTGTCCCTGGGTCAATGGGTGCAGAAAGGTGAGGAGAGGTCAGAGGTCAGGGTCACCCCGGCGGGAACTGTGCGACAAGCCTCTGCTGCTCCTTCTTTTCCAGGCGCCCCCTGGCTGCGGCTGCACCACGAGGACCCGGCTCCCAGTCAAGACCAGATCAGCCGACTGCAAAGCGCTCTGATGCTGGGAGCGCAGGAGAACGTGCGAAGGAAGACGCTGGTGGCGGAGCTGCTGTTGCCGCAGGAGTTCATGAAGTGATACACAACTTGGACGAAGCATCAAAAAGCTCCACACAAGCTGTGCATCTTCATCAGTTTCACAATTTCAACATCTTTGAATCTTATCATATTTTGTTCTTCAAGTCGGATTTTATTCCATATTTTTCTGCATAACATTATGAGCCGTTTTCTCGTTAGCTTGTGCTTAGCTCACCCTCACAATGTAAAACCTTTTCTGCCAAACAGCAATTTTTTTTTTTTGATTAGCGGCACACAATTATAATGCTAACTAAGCGTCACTGTGTGTTAGCCCGGTGTTTGACAATATTCCCATCAGGAATAGCCACGATCTCTCAGCCCTCTGTTAGCCTTGTTAGCCTGGACTAACCGCTAAAGGGCGCCAGATTTGATACCTCATGTGCTCATGAATGCACCTGGAGTTTTTCTATTTTAACACCAGGAAAAGTTGAACAACGATAATAACAATGATGGCAATAACACAATAATATCAGAGTCTCAATAATGGAGTGGAGTCTGGTTGAGTAATTAAACTTTATTAAACAATCTTGGCATGACAAAAAACTTGACTTTGAGCATAAAAAAGTTCATCTAAACAACTCGTTCTTTCAAAACATTATCAAAAAACACAAATGGGGAGAAAAAACAAAAACAAAAACAAAAACCATGAGTCAGTGGACGATTGAGTTGAGCGGCTCGGCCCGGATGTTCTTCAGGTCCAGAGTGGAGTCCGTCTCCTCGTCGATCTCCCCGATCACCGCCCTGGAAAAACAAACACAATAAAAACCTTTGAGGCCATGAAGAAACATTTCTGAGACAAAAACCATGTACATGTTTCCATTAGAACCAACAGACTGTACAGTGACACACACTGCACACCTGAGGCCCTTTGTGTAAGAAATCACACCTGGCTTAAACCAGACTAAGCGGGCCCAGGTGGGAGTTTTCACTCCATTGTGCCTCTACTGTGCTACTCAGGTGTCAGAGGTCACTCACACGTTGTCTCCTCGGACGATGTAGAGTCCCAGCACCACCTGCTCCACTCCCTGGCTGGAGCTGAACACCCGCTCGTGGCTCTCGTCCAGGATCAGGTTGATGGTCTGGTCGAAGCCCTTCAGCGTGCCCTGCGTGCGTGAACCAACCCGCGCGCACACACACACACACACACACAAACGTACACACCTGTGAGCAGGTGAGGAAGGGCGCCTGGCAAACTGCGTCACAGGCTGTGGTCCAATGAGAGAGCGCGCAGGCTCCCACTCAAGTAAATGCAACTCACCACCAGCATCCTGCCGTCTGAAGTGACGATAGCAACAGTACCTGCATCGCAACACGGTCAAGGAAACGGCACAACTATTGTCTTGGCCCAAACACCCACAAAGTCAAATTCCTGTTTCTAGTTTCACTAAAGAGGCGCTCTGGAAAGATGCGAAGCTACTCAAGGACTTAACCAGAAGGCTACAAAAGCTTCAGAAGCCCTGCTAGCTCCAGGGCTAGGCTAGGTTAGGCTAGGCTAACAGCGCCACTTCATTCATTTAGCGGTTAGCATGCTTAGCCCGGCTAGCCCGGCGCGACGAGGATACGGTTGATGTAGCTCTCCAGGGCGGTCGACATGACTGCCGCTGCTGCTGCTGCTGCTGCCGCTGCCGGGCTCGGCGCTCCGAGGGGTCGCTGCGCTGCGAGGTTCCGCCTGTGCTCGGACGTAGCGAAGGGGGAACGCGGCTGGACAGAACGAACGGCGACAACACAGAGTGCAGAGGGGAACAAGACGAGCTAATCGAGCGCCGAATCGGCGAGCGCTGGTGAGGTTACGTCACATCCGGTTGGTGCTACACGGGATCTGTGTCGGTCTCAGGCAGAGGGTGTGTAATACTGTGATATTGCATCTGTTGGTATTGATCCGATACCAAGTAAATACAGGGACAATATCATATCAACATAATGTCAATGTTTTTAATATTCAAGTTTGATACATCGTTTAACAGCTGATCATAAGGTGTTTTTGTGGTCGAATTTGGACAAAGTTTATAGGTCACTGCAAAAATATTTGGATAACATTATATTAACACGATCAACATAAACAATAGAAAATAACAAATTTGTGTGCATTATTTTCTTCAATAAACATAGCAAAAAAATATTAAATTAAAAATAAAATGAAAACAAAATTGGAACAAAAAAATTGAGGTAGAGAATTCAGAAACTACAAAACAATAAAATTCTGTAAATTTCCCTGTTCGGGGGGGGGGGGGGGGGTGTAAAGGATGATCTTCTTTTTAATAGCAGTTGTCAATGGAATATATGTATCATATTAAGGACTGAGCGTCATTTGCATCTTTTTGAGTGTGCCAAAGCAACACGTAAGCCTGTGCAGATGTTTCCTCCAGCCCTGTGGAAGCACTGCCGCTGGTCAATCAAACACACAGTCGTGGTTCCCTGCAGGTCATCATCTTTATTGTTGCTCAGTAGTCGTCCATACAAAGGTGGGTGGAGGAGAGCAGTGGAGCCCCCTAGGACAAACACCAGGAACGTCATGCTGCTACCAAAGTATTAAATTTGTACAAAAATACTTTACAACATCCCTGTTCCTTTAAAGAAAAATACAGTTTGGTTGGTTGGTGAAGCTACATGGAAACTAATCTGACCCACTATTTCAAATGGCTGTGTGTGTGTGTAGGTGTGTGTGTGGGTGGAAACCTTTGCGGTGAATCACTGGGTGCAAATCCCTGCAGTCTCTCTGTCTCACAGACACAGACACACACTCCTACACATACACACTTGTATAGCGATGTTGTGTATGGCTTTAGATGTTTATTATCAAACCCTTGTGAAGCCACGCCCCTTTGCTTTGTGGCGTTTCCCAATTATTGGAGCCACCAGCCTGTAGCTCAAACGCTAGCTGTTAATGTTAGTAGTATTGTATATTGTGTGTGTGTGTCATGAGTTGTCGTCACATGTAGTTGTGAGGTGTTTTCTCGTTAGCTTGTGCTTAGCTCACCCTCACAACGTAAAGTCTTTTCTGCCAAAACGGCAATTTTTTTTGATTAGCGCCGCACAATTAGCATGTTAACTAAGCGTCACTGTGTGTTAGCCCGGTGTTTGACAATATTCCCATCAGGAACAGCCACGATCTCTCAGCCTTCTGTTAGCCTTGTGCTAGGTGTTGTGCTAGGCTAGCCCAGGGTGTGTGGAAGCGTCAGTTAGCCACATGCTAACCTTGAGCTAACGTTTCTGGGGAGACGAAGTCACAGCGGTTGTCCAGATGGAATCGGCCAATCACAGAAGCCGACTGAGGGGCTCAGACTGGTGGTGGGGAGGGAGGCTTCTGATTGGCCAATTTAAATAGTGAGTCTAGACTAGGGTGAGAATGGAGAGATCTCCAAAACACACACGCGCACGCACACACGCACGCACGCACGCACGCACACACACACACACACACACACACACACACACAGGTATTCACTATCACAGTTTCCTGTTTCATCAGGACTTTTTTCTTGTGTAACATTGTTGTAGTTGTAGTTGTAGTTGTAGTTGTGCTAATGAGGTGAAGCTCTCGGGATTGGTTGGATGGCTGTGATGTGAACAGCGACTGCACTGAACCTTGTCCTTTTTTCTTTTTTTTTCAAATCTATTTTACATGTTTTCAGGTTCAGTCGCCACAGTAACAAACAAACAAACCAACAGAAAACTGACAACAATCAATAAAAAAAGAAACACACCAATCGATTAGCATAATAGATCACTGTTACTGGGAGGGGTCGGGGTGTCGGGGGAGGGGCATGCTTGGCTTCATCCTTGGAGCTGATTGGTTGGTTTTTTTTTGTGTTGAAATGAACCAATCACAGAGAGAGCGTCAGAGTGGTTGTTTTTTTTTGTTGTCTTGTTTTTTCCCTGATTGGTTCCAGCCAATCAGCTGAATCTCTTTGTCCCAGCCAACCTTCCTATTGGTGAGGGGAGGGACGGGGAGGGGCTCTTACTGGCCTAGTGTTTATTACACACACACACACACAACACACAGACACACACACACACACACATACACACAGTGTGGCCAGTCCACCAGGTGGCGTAAACAGTAGAAAAAGATTCTTATTGAACTGCTCAGTGTCATCATCATCTTCATCATCATCACCATCATCACCATTACCATCTCATTTCATCTTCATCCTCCTCCTTCACATCTTCATCACCACCATCAACATCATCATCATCACTTCCTGTGTGCAGCTCGTTCATGGCACAGACTAGAGGTGTAGACAGGAAGTCCTGGTCCTTCATCAGAGATGTTCCGATCCTGACCGGCTGATGGCCCACAGATTGAAGAGTAAACAAAGTCACAGTGACATCATCTGGACCCAGTCGGGACCTGGTCAGTCTGGACCCAGTCGGTCTGGACCCGGTCTGGACCCCTGGTGTGGGAGGCCTTGGAGCTCGGGTGGTAGCGTGGGTGGAGTAGTTACATGAAGTTAGCTTCATGCTGTAGCACGCTAAAGGCTCTGTGCTAACACTAGCAGCTATTGGCAGAACTGGACGGGTCAGAAGTGGTTTTTCCCCTGCTAGTGCAGTGAGACCAGCCACCGGATCAGAACCGACTCAGGGTTCAGACCACCAGTCCGTCCCAGTCGGTTTGGAACATCTCTTAACCTCTGGGCTTCCTGTCTGTCAGCAGAATCTGGACCCGGGAGTCCAATCAGTGTTTGTGCTGTTTGGAGGCTGTGGTTCCGGTTCCGGTTCTGATCTGGATGAGCATGGAGCAGTGGACAGGAACCAGGTCCTGGTCCTTCACTGTTATTTGGACCTGGAGCCTCCTGTGCCAGTAGAACCGCCAACTGGTTATTTATGACATCACCAACTGATCCGTTCACAGCTCCAACCAGAACCAGCTGCTCTGCAGCTCCAGGCCCGTAAAAACCAGTGCCTGTTGATCTGCACCAGTGGAACCAGTGAAACCAGAGGAACCAGTAGCCACCACTCTGTGCTGATGGAACCAGTCCAAAGTGGTCTGAGACCAGTTTGAGGAGCAGCAGCAGCTCCAGTGGTTCCAGTTGGTGTCAGTAGTCAGTGGTCGGGTCCCAGTGACACCAGTAGAACCAGTAGAACTGGTGGTTCGGGGTGGGTGGTGGGGCGGGGGGGTCCGTCAGTGTGCTTTCAGGCTGCTTATTGCAGTTCAAAGGTCAAACTGAAGTGTTCAGGGGGTCAAAGTTCACCCCGGGGGGTGGAAGGGTTCTGGTCCAGTTCAGTGGGCATCAAACTGGCTGGATCCAGTTCTTGCCGCTATACGGACTGGTTAGTGACAGGCCCCACCCCCAGCCCCACCCCCAACCCCGCCATCAGCCCCTCCCCCGGCTGGCTCCACTTGATGGCACCGCCGCCACCGTCCTCCAGCTCCTGGGGGGAGTGGCCATTGTTGGTGGCGCCGTCCGTGTGATTGGCCAGCAGGGACGGCGGGGAGGCGGGGTTTCGGCTGATGACCAGCTCCAGGCGGTTGGGAGACTCGGCGATGAGCGGAACCACCAGGCAGCAGTCGAAGTCCCGGGTCCGAACGTGGTTGATCTGGGGGGGGAACAGTTTAGTGGGGCGAGAGAGGGCAAAGGTCAACTTCCGGTCTTTGAGACACTGTGAATGGGCTGAAATGAACTCTGGGATGTGATTGGCTTTGTGTTTGTATGACGTGATCAAGCTGCGAGCTGTACTGCAGCCCACCAGCACCACCAGCAGGGGGAGCCAGGGTGTCACGGTACCTGCAGGATGCGGTCGAAGGTGAGCAAGCCGCCCTGCTGGGCCGGACCCCCGGCCCGAGTGTTGCTGACGTAGACCCCCCGGTCCAGCAGCCCGTCAGACACACTGAAGCCAAAGTCGTCCAGGTCAGAGGTCTTCTCCAGGGTCAGCTGAGAGGTCAGCACACACACACACACACACACACACACACACACACACACACACACACAGAGACACCTTGAGCAGCAGCACCCCCAGGACCAACTCACTCCACAAATGCACCACCTCCCACCTTGTGGAGCTCCACCGGGTTCTGGTTCAGGATCTCATTCACCTCCTGCCTCATCTTCCTCATGGCGAAGGCCCGGCGCTGGGGGTCAGAGGGCAAGGTGTTGGAGCGGGACGTCACCTGTGGAGAGGAGGAGGAAGAGTGAGGAGGAGGAGGGTCGGAACCACAGGCCATAACTGCAGGTGAGCGCCCCCTACCTGTGGCCTGGAGTTGGTGCGCTCCTGGAAGCTGGCCTGGCGGCCCAGTGAGCTCCTCAGAGGGCCCGGCTCCTGGTTCAGACTGAGGCTGGAGCCAGACATGATGGTGGCCTGCGCGCACACGCACACACAGACACACACACAGGTATAGAACAGGACAGAATAGAATGCCTTTATTAATACCAGAATGGAGAAGTTGGCGTAATTACAGCAGCTGTAAACCAACTAGACCTACACAGAATAGATCTACATTGACAAGCTCTATACTGTCTAGATCTACACTCACTTCTTTGCCTACACTGATTAGATCTAAAACTAACTCATTCTACCCTGAACAGATCTAAAAGGACTAGATATACACCGTCTAGACCTAAACCAACTAGATCTACCCTGTCCGTCAAGCTACACAGACTAGATCTGAAATTACTAGACTTTGCCATGGTAAGTGTATGCGGACTAGAACTAGGTTGCACGTGTCAAAGTCAGAACCACACTCATGCACCCTAAACCAGCCAGCAGGCCTGGTGCAGGCTTTCCCAGCATGCCTTGCTCAAGGGGCCAGGCCCGGTGCCTGCCAGCACGACTGTAACGTCTGATTGGTTGTTGAAAAGAAATGCTGACGACGGCGCCAGGGATGCAGTTAGAGTCACACAGCTGCAACCAGAGGAGGAGGAGGAGGAGGAGAAGGAGACAGGAGTGTTAGTGGAGGATGAGGTCTG
>NW_027466129.1:2490000-2497500 GCF_046127955.1 Nelusetta ayraudi | reverse complement strand
AGAGGTGGAGTCAGTGCAACTTCCCCCTGGTGGAGGATGGGGGTCAAGGGTCAGCGCTGAGAGACTCACGGGAGCTCTTGAAGTCTTTCTTCTTGGCCTTCCTCTTCATCAGTGTGCCCCGCGGGCTGCTGGGATACATGTTCCTGGGCAGCGTGCTCATGTTGAGGGACGAGAGACTGTAGGCCGACATGGAGCCCGGGGAGAACGAGTGGCTCAGTGCTGGAGGGAGAGGGAGCGAGGGAGGGTCGAGGGGTGAGTGATGCTATCCCGATCAAAAAGAGAGTGTGTGAGAGAGAGAGAGAGTTGGGACGGAGGGAGGGAGGCAGGGACGTACGAGGGTTGGTTGCGTGCCGGTTGTGCGATCTGGCAGCTGATTGGTCGGGGTGGTAGGTGTTGTAGTGGTAGGGTGGGGGGACGGGGACGGAGCCTCCCGTCTCCCAGGGGAGGGGCCGGGGGCTCCGCTGCACCTTAACTGCATCCGCACACACACACACGGAGGAGCGTTGAGGTCAAAACAGGAGGAAAGGTCAAAGGTCAGGATGCTGTAAAAAGATCACATAGCAGTTATGTGATCTTTTCTGGGTTCAGTGTGTGTGGATGTATAGGGGTGTGTGTGTGTGTGTGTTTGCGTGTGTGTGTGTATGTGTGCACTTACCTACCTATCCGACAGGGGACATCCCCCTCTTGGTAATGTGCAAGTGTGTGCATGTATGTGTGTGTGTGTGTGATAGTATGTGTGCTACCGTGCTGCGGTGCGTTCAGGGCCGGTCGGGCCTGGTGCTGTGGCAGAATCTCCATGCGGACGGTCTGGCAGGAGTTGGCCAGCAGCTGCGTGGCCTCGGCCAGCGAGCAGAACTCCATGGACTTCCCGTCCACTGACAGGATGTGGTCGCCGGCGTGGAGGGCGCCACACCTGCAGGGACACACACACACACACACACACACACACACACACACACACACACACACACACACACACACAGGTGGGGTTAAATCCCTGCAATGCTGGCGCTGCACTGTGAGACTGTGCGGCCGTGGTGCGTTCAGGTACCTGTCGGCGATGCTGGCCGGCTTCACCTTGTCGATGATGATGACCTGCTTGCTGCAGAAGACGGAGGTGGACAGGGCCACGCCCAGGCTGGAGCCCGTGGCCTTGGCCACCTCCACCAGCAGGGGGCCCGACGCCGTGGCCACCGAGTCTGCAGGGAGATAGGAGAGGTCAGAGGTCAACGCAGGATGGGGGACGGAGGAGGAGGGGGAGGAAGAAGATGATGAGATCGGAGGAGGAGAGAAAAGTTGGAGAAGAATGAAGAGAAAGGGGAGGAGGAAGGAGAGAGAAGTAAGAAGAGAGGAGGAGGATTAAGAAGAGAAGGGGAGGAGGGATGAGGAAGAAAGAGAGGAAGAGGAGGAGGATGAAGAAAATAAAGGGGAAGGAGGAAGAAGAGGAGGAAGAGGATGAGGTCGGAGTAGAAGGAGGTTGAGAAGAAGGAGAATGAAGAAGAGAAGGGGGAGGAGGAAGGAGAGAGAGGTAAAAGGAGGTGGGAGGTGAGGTTTGTGAAGAGGAGGGGAGAGCAAGAAAAGTAGGAAGGAGAGGAGGAAGAGGATGAAGATGAAGAAGAGAAAGGGGGAGGAGGAAGAGGAGGAGAGAAGGAAGGAAAAGTAGGAGGAGGAGGATGAAAAAGAAGAAGATGGGCAGGGGGAGGAGGAGGATAAAATAGAGGAAGGGGAAGAAGAGGAGGTAGAGGAGGAGGAGCAGAAGGAGCAGCAGGAGGAGGAAGAGCGGGCCACCCACCCATGATGGAGACGTCGTACTCCAGCAGCAGCGTGGCCTCCTGACCACACTGCTTCAGGATGCTCATGGCCTCGGCCAGCGAGCTGCCGTGCAGACGGATCCCGTCGATGCTGAGCAGTCGGTCGCCGGGCTTCACCGTGCCCTCCCTGGAGGGGAGGGGAGGGGCGGGGGGAGAGGTCAGTCGACCACTTTCTCAGGACGAGCCAGAGGGGTCAAAAGGTCACCCACCTGTCAGCCGGACCTCCTGGACGGATGTTTGTGATGACGATGGGCCGAGACTTGTTCCGGTCCTCGTGAGTGCCCCCTGCCAACACACACACACAGGGAGTCAGGACGGACACACACACACACACACACACACACACACACACACACACACACACACACACACACACACACACACACACACTCTCTCTCTCTCTCTGACCTCTGATGACGAAGCCGAAGCTGTTCCCCTCCTTGTGCAGTGTGACCTCCACGTTCTTGAAGACGACACCGGAGCCCTGCACCGCTGCAACACAGCCAGCCCCAGGTCAGCCCGGCAGAGGTCGGGGGAAAGGGGGGTCTGGGTCAAGGTCAAGGTCAAAGGAGATGCTGCTACTCACAGACGGGCGGCAGCTCGTACTCCACCTCCAAGACGACGCGCTCGCCCACATTCTTCAGCAGGCTGATGATCTCGTCGTGTCTGAACTTGGCCAAGTTGATGCCGTTGACGGCCCGGATGTAGTCACCCACACTGAGCTGGTCACTCCTGGGGTCGGGGGTCAGGGTTAGGTGTGAGTGAGTGACTGAGTGAGTGAGTGAGTCTCAATTCAGGGTCTGCATCCTTCGAAGGAAGCGTCCTCCGTATGAAGGAAGCGTCCTCCCAAGGACCCGGCGGAGAAGGCCGAACCCAAACCCGCCTCCCCGGTAACCACACGGGACGGTCTAGCCTGCGGCGTATTTCCTGGTTGCGTCACCGCCGGTCCCTACTGCTGGCCAACCCCGGAAGTGTCGTTTTCATAGCATCAAGCTAACCATTGGTTCGCCATCTAACGCTGCCGTTGGATGTTGAAATAAGTAAAAACCCTACGGTAAAATTTCAATACTTAAACTTATACGAAGTGTCTTTACCAGTACATGCCGCTAATTTCAGTTGACTTCCCAGGATCCCAGGATGCTTAGCAGCAGCTCGCAAAGCATCATGGGATACAGAAGGACGCGAAGGATAGTAGCGGTGCATCCTTGGAATCGGCTAAAAGCAGGGCGCATTTGGAGTGTCCTTCTGACTTTTGGGAATTGGGACAAGCCTTCGCACAGTGCTATGACGCAACTTCCATTCAAATGCATGCTTCGAAGGATGCAGACCCTGAATTGAGACACAGCCAGAGAGTGAGTGAGTGAGTGTGTCTCTGTCTGTGTGTCCTGGCTCCGCGTGCGTGTGTGCGTGTGTCCCACCTGGCGGCGATGCCCCCCTGCCTCAGGTTGGACACCCTGGGCTTGCCGTCCTTGTCGACGCCGCCTGACACGGTCAGGCCCAGTGTGGTTCCCTCCTTCTTCATCAGCTCCACCACTGAGCAGCCCCGGAACTCGTCTGAGGAGACACCGCCGTCCGTTAGCACGTTAGCGCTGGTCACGTGCTCTGCTCCCTCAGCACATCCATGTTTCATCAGAGCCATTAAATATTCAGCAGGAGATCTTCTGCTGGAACATCTAGCTGCACTTGACTGGGCTGGAACATGTGACCTTCAGGCCCCCCACACACCCCCCCCCTCCTCCTCCTCCTCTTTCTCCTGCTCCAGCACCCATACAGTAGAACAGCAACAGCAGCATCATGGAGGCTCCACCTCCTCAGCTCACCTGGGATGCTCTGCCTCCTGATGGCCAGCGCTCCATCTGGAGTCCTCGACCCGGCCGAGTGCTTGGTGTACGGGCCTTCATCTGGAAGAGACACACACTCTGCATCAGCACCATCATCATCAGCAGCACCATCAACACCATCATCATCATCACAAGTAACATCAGCAGCAGTAGCTTCATCATCGTCTTCATCACCATCTTCATGTCTTCCCAGGAGCCCTGATTCCATTCAGCACTTCCTCCACTTGCCAGCAGAGGGTAGTGTGGCCAGTCAGTTTGAGGTCGACTCTGATGCAGTTGGAACATAAGGAACGGCTGAGGAACCCAAATGAGATGTGGACCAAGAGGAGGTAAATAACCCCCCCCCCCCCAAAACCTACTACACCATCATCTGGTGGTGATTTAGCGTGCTGGGCGGCGCCCTCTTGTGGCTGCTCTGCCGCTGCTGCTCCTCCCACCACTCCGCCATCTCTTCACTTCCTGTTTTATTCTGGTTACAGTTTGGCTCTATTTCTGTCTGCTGCTGCTGCTGGTTTGATTCTTTTATTTTTCATCCCAGTCTATTCTAATCTGCTCTAGATCTCCTCCGCGCACGCACGCACACACACACACACACACACACACACACACACACAGAGACACGCACACGCTGGTACACACACCGTAGCTAACGGAAGATGAAAGCCTCCTCCTCGCTGTCACTGGCTCTTCTTATATAACACGATATGTAACCTCTCTGTTTGAACTGGGTCACGACAAATTTTTTTTGTTTTTTTTATAAAAAAAAACAACTTTATATATTTATCTTACAGCTGTGACTCAACCCACAAAGTCTTTGTGTGTTCACGCGTTAAATTTGATTTCATTTTTTTTAATCCCCCACAATCCCCCCCCGGCTCTGGACTTTTCCCCAATAAACGGTCCGTCAGGTCTTTATGTTCACTTCCTGTTTTATTCTGAAGGGGATGGTGGTGGTGGGGTGGGGGGTGGGGGTCCAGTTTCATCCGCTCGCCTTTTTATTTTGTATTCAGTTTGTGTCTCGATACGCAAATTCTTCTCCACTTCATCACAGCGTGTCAATGGAATCACGCACACGGGCGAACTGACTGGCGGAGGCGTATTGACTGCTGACTGCATCCCACGTTAGATCCCAACGCTGCCATCTGGTGGCTGACTGCAAAGACTGACTATCACTGCGCTGTACTTTCTAAACGGCAAACGACGGCCCTGGGGCCACATGCGGCCCATTGAGCTTTTTAAATCCGTCCCTCCAGCAGAACTTGAGGAAATGACATTAATAGTCAGTCAGTCAGTCGTGAAGTCAGTCAACCGTCTTTTCAGTGTTTTCAGTGTCATTTCAATAAAGAGCGAAACACCGAGGGGCTACAAAGACACTGATTTGGTTGCAACTTTGCTTTGGTTCATTTTCAATTGACATTAAAGCAACACGTTTTCTACATATCCCACATCACCAAAACACTCCAGCCATCTGCTGCTGCTCCGCCCTCTGGTGGTCACACAAATCAAAAACTTGGACCACCACCTGCTTTAGACTGTACTTTCTTTGACAGCAAAGTAAACATTGTTTAATGGTTTCCATCAAGTGACCCCTCCGAGGACGACCACTCCCCCAGACATGCCACGGTATGAAAACACAGCTGCTGCGCCCCCTGCTGGTGATACATAGGACATCATCCAGCCATAGGTGTGTCTGCTTCACCTGCGGCCGACCAGTGAGGGAGGGATGGAGGGAGGAGCCTAGCGGTCGAGGGTCACATGACCACATTGAGCTGTCAGCTCAATTGGGGGTAGAAAAAAAAAACAAAAAAAACAAAACAACTGGGAGCAACCAGTGACTCTGACTGGTTTGACTGGTGTCAATAAAGTTACTCCTGCTGGACCGGAAGTGGGGATGCAATCCAGTCTGGTTTGCGCACACACACAAACACCCACACAAACACCCACACACACACACGCGCCTCTATTTCCACAACAAGGAGCAGCTGCAGCTGCACCAGTGTGTTTAAAGGAGCAGTCTGCTCTAAATACACACACACACACACACACACACACACACTCTCTCGCAGGAACTACTTTCTCCGGTGCAGTGATCCAGTTTCAGCTCGGCTCGGAGTCGTAGATCAAATTATTTCGTGCTGGCCAAGCGCTCAAACATTTTTCCTGCTGCGTTAATTTTTGTCCACACGACACGATGGAGTTTATCGTCCGTGTGGCGTGACCCCCCCCGCCCCCACTCCTGCAACACGCCACCACCCCCCCGGCCGCCGCCACACATCATCACTCCAGTTTTATCACGGAGCCACAAAACTCAGTCCAGACACAACAAGAAACCTCTCACACACACACTCACACTCACACACACACACACACACACACTTACAACCTCTAAATTCTGACGTTTGAGCTTCAGCATCCAACAAGTCAGCAGAGTACACACACCTGAACACACACACACACACACACCAGAAATATCACATTCATGAAAATCAGAAGCCTCTCTCTCTCTCTCTCTCTCTCTCTCTCTCTCTCAGTCCGGCTCCCACTCTCTTTGAAGCTCTCTCAGCCCGCTACCTACAGCCATCAGCTGAATAAAATGGATCGAGACGTCATGTCCAGTCAAACACACACACACACACACACACACACACACACACACACACACACACACACACACACACACACACACACACACACACACGCCTGGCGCACTCTCTCTCTCTCCTCTCAATGTCAGCAGTTTAAAGCAAATGACTCTCGCTCACGTACCGTCCACAGTGCAAACATCCTCCATCTCACGCACACACACACACACACACACACACACACACACACACACACACACACACACAGGCGCAGGTCTCTCTACCTTTGTTCACCCTGCGGAGGATCTGGCAGCGGCACTTGAACGACACGGCGATCATGGCGAAGGCGAGCCGAGCAGCGCCGTGTCGGTGGTGGTGTTGGTGGTCCCCCCCCCCCGCCCAGCGCCATGCAGCTGCAGCCGCCACACAGACGACGAAGCCTCCTCCCTCCTCCCTCCCCCTCCTACTCCTCCTCCTCCCCCTGCTGATCTTCCTCTCCGAGTGGCTGAGTGACGGACGAGCGCCTCAAACGGAGCGCATCATCGTTCCCGAGGCTCGCCGCCGAACGGGGGAGGAAGGGAGGAGGAGGAGGGGAGAGGGGGGGGGAGGCGGGGAGGCGGGGAGGGGGGAGGTAGAGGAGAGGGAGGGAGGGAGGGAGGGAGCGCTGCAGATGTGAAGCTCCTCCATGAAACGAGGCAGAGGAGGGACGGAGGGAGGGCAGAGTCTGCGCAGATGGGAGGATGAGGATGAGGATGGGGAGGGGGAGGGGCTGGAGGAGGGGGAGGGGCCGAGAGCCTCCGCTGGAGGGAGGAAGCGAGCCGAGCGCGACAGGAAGTGGAGGCGGCAGGGGGAAGATGAGATTATAATGAGGGGGATGGAGGAGATGGGGTGAGGGAAGGGGGGAGGGGCAGAAGGAAGGGGGCGTGGCCTATCCTGCCAGGTAGTGAGTGGAGTCAGTCAGACATGTGGGTCAGTGTTCCAGTGCAGATTAGACCGGATTACCAAGGGGTTGTGTGTGTGTGTGTGTGTGTGTGTGTGTGTGTGTGTGCGTGCGCGCGTGGTATTAACAGATATTATCATAATGTAAAATGCAGGTCAACACATACAGGACCCCCCCCCCCCCCTCTCTCTCTTTCCTAGTGTCTCTCACCCACTTCTTAATCCCACCCACCGTTAAGGAAATAATAACAACAATAATAATAACAATAATAATAATTAGAAGGCGAACTGATAATGAACCTTGTTGTTGTGTTTTTATGCTGTGTG
>NW_027466129.1:2460000-2485000 GCF_046127955.1 Nelusetta ayraudi | reverse complement strand
CTCACGCACCCATCACCTGGACACAGAGAGGAGAGGAGATGCTGACCAGCAGGAGGCACTGGGCCGGTTTAAACTGGCAGCACAGCGGCTAACAAGCCCCCCCCACTACCACCACCAGGGGGAGCCACTGGGAGCCAATTAGATGCTGGGGAAGGTTCTATTAGTGCAGCAGGAGGGGCTGTGTCTCTGTTTCCATTCATTTTGAAGTTTTGAAGAGGAGAAAAAACAACCAATAGAACAGAAGCAGCATCTGCAGCAGTGAAAGTCAGCCAGCCTTGCTGCAGAGGGGGGGGGGAGCTCTGCCCCCTGGAGGCCAGTGAGGTTGTAACATGTCTGGGCTGTGTGTGTGTATGTGTGTCATCCTCTTCTTCTTCCTCTCCTCAAAACTCCTGGTGCCACAAAAACATTGTGTGTGCTGTTTTAAACAATGATTTATTTTTTCTGAAATATTGAAAGATTAAATTTTTTTTCTGTTGGGAATTTGCTGATTGTTTAGTTTGGTATATTATTTTTTTTTCCATATATGCATCATGTCTCAATGTTTCAATTTTGTTTTTGCAAAAGAAAAGTGTGTAAAAATGAAAAAGAAAAACAAAGGTATTTTTCTTCTTCTTCCTGTTCTTCTTCTTCATCCTTTTCCTCCCCCCCTTCTCCTCCTCCTCCTCCGCCTCCTCCCCCATCACCTCCCCCCCCCCTCTCCTCATCTTATCAGACAGCTGATCCAACATCAACATTCAACAGTCCAGCCAGACATCATCAGACCACCTCTGGATGACATCTCCGTTCCTCCTGCGACTCCTCAGTGAACAAAGTTGACTGCTACAGCCTGGCCAGGAAGTGAGGGGAGAGCCGGGCCGTGAGCAGAATACCACCGACACACACACACAACGGGACCATTAACCAGCGACTGGGTCGACTGGGTTCCGTCCCAGACACACCAGCGGCGGCACAAGCTCCGCCCACAGGTCTGCTCTGCACGGCCGCCACACAGCAAAGGATCGTGGGAACGGGAGAGGACGGGTCGGGACATGACAGGCCTCAGAGGTCACACACACACACACACACACACACACACACACACACACACACACACACACACACACACACACACACAGTGCGTTTACTGCCTCCAACCACCCGGGGACACAGTGGGAAGTCAAACGATCACAACCATTTCCTTGTACTTGTATGTGTCTTGTGTGTGTGTGTGTGTGTGTGTGTGTGTGTGTGTGTGTGTGTGTGTGTGTGTGTGTGTGTCTTCGTGTGTGTGTGTGTTTGAACAGGTGAACCTCTCAAACAGCTGCTGTTGCTTGCTGCAATCCGCCCTCAGGTTTCCCAGGAAGCCTCCTCCAACACGCCAACGTACCAAAAGGTCGAAAGGTGACACCTCGCCCGCCCCCTGCCCCTCCCCCATCACCCTGGAAACCTGATGATGTCATAGGGCTGCACGATTATGGCCAAAATGATAATCACGATTATTTTAGTCAATATTCAAATCACGATTATTAATCACGATTATTCATCGGGGGTGCTGCTGGTTGGAAATTGCGCTAACCCGGCATTTTTCGTTGACGGGGAGGGGGGGGGCAGCACACTATCGCTATCGCGCTACGCTAACTTGGCAAAGTTACGTGCCAACAAAGTTTCGTTGCGGCGGGGGGGGGGGGTTACTGTCTGCTCCCGACATGCCGCTTATGCTGTGGCACTTCCTGCCGCTCCTGCAGGATTTGCTCTATTTCGGCAGATTAATGAAATCTTAACCTGGCGTTCGCCCCCTGGTGGTTGGATGACTGAAAGTGCTTGTTTAATCGTGGCAGCCAATATCGTGATCGTGATTAAAATTCGATTAATTGTGCAGCCCTATGTCGTCACCAGAGTGGCCCCTCCAGACCGGTTCCCTCATGAACCCCTCCAGGACTGCGTTTGTTCAACTCGGAATCAACTAAAAAAACAAATGAATCCAAATTTTATTTTTTATTTTAGAGGTCGATGAACCTTGACCTCTACTTCCTGTTGTTTTTGCTCTCTGCTAGCACTGCTAGCAATTAGCTTCTGCTCTGAGCTGCACATAGACCTGTGCGGACCAAACGCCTCGTTGGCGAGTGCAACAAAAAAAAGAAAAAACCCACATATATTTATATACACACACACACACACACATATATGTATATATGTATATATATACATATATATACACATCCCCATACCAAGACTCTGCCTCAGCATCAGCGTGAGCTCTGCTATGTCAACAAACATCCAGTCAGTCACCTGTCAGGTGAGAGAGAGCTCCTCCTCCCTGACGGAGGCCACATGGTCCAGTCACATTCAGCCACATGGGCAGAAGATTGAGAGCGAGAGAGAGAGAGGGCGAGAGAGAGAGAGAGATTGTGTGTGTGCTGCCACTAAAAATGACACGTAGCCTCATTTGCATATCACTCTCCAGCTTCTGCAGCAGCGCTCTAACGCGATTGGATGCCTCCTCACTGTGTGTGTGTGTGTGTGTGTGTGTGTGTGTGTGTGTGTGTTGAGAGAGAGAGAGAGAGAGAGACTGTGAGGCGCATGGAGAATAGGATTACACACACACACACACATGCGCGCGTGCACACACATACACACACACACACACACACACACACACAGCTTATCCTCTCCCTCCCCCTGCTGGACGCTCTGGGACACAGCAGCCCTCAAAAACGCTCAGCCAACTGATGTTCTGAGAGAAATACCAATGATTCATTGGGCCGGTTCAGGCCGGTTCAAAGTGATTGATGATGTGAGAGAGAGAGAGAGAGAGAGAGAGAGAGAGAGAGAGAGAGAAAGAGACCTGCAAACACACTTGACCAAAGAGAGAGAGAGAGAGAGGAAGGGGGACAAATCAGTGTCCTTAATGGACTGCTGAGTGACTGACCTTCATCCCTAATGGACACACACACACACACACACACACACACACACACACTCCCCCTGGAGGCGGGACCCTGAGCCCAGCTGACACACTGCAGGGGGACGACGGACCCTCGATGAGGAGACTTCAAGCATCCTGACCCAGTCAAACGGTGTGAAGGATGAAGCCCCGCCCCCTCCCCTACATCTCCCCCCCTCCTCTGAGCGGCGGCGGCAGCGCTTTGTGGCTCCGCAAGCGAGTTTTCAAGTGTGGCTGTGGCGCTCAAAATTAACTTCCTCACACTGCCTCTCACACACACACACACACACACACACACACACACACACACACACACACACACACACACACACACACAATCAAGGACGGAACAGACGACAGAACCGAGTGGACACTCGTGTCTCTGCAGGTTCTATTGTCACGTCGACAGACACACACAGAGATGTAATGTGTGTGTGTGTGTGTGCGTGCATATTAATGAGTGTTTCATGTTGCTGTAGACACGCTGGGCTTATCCAAGTAGAAAATGAGTGTACGCGTTTCGATGCCAGCAGCTCGGCGGTCCACCTGGACGCTGCCCAGGGCTGTGTGTGTGTGTGTGTGTCTGGTGAAGGGCAGCAGTAGCAGCAGCCTCGGATCCTGTTGAAAGTGGCGCCTCCTGTCAGCGAGGATGCTGGTTTCAGTGCGATGGGCCACGTGGCAGCTAACTGGCTGCGAGCGCCGCCGCCCATCTCCGCAATAAAGGAGACATGTTGCTCCAGTTAGCTCACTGCTAACCAGTGGCTAATGGTGCCCCCCCCCCCTCCCTGTGGTCAGCGCAGGCCTTCCTCCTGACGATAACCTTGATTGGTCGGCTCAGAATGTTCACAGCATTTGCTGTTTAACTTTAGTTGTCTGATGTGTGTGTGTGTGTGTGTGTGTGTGTGTGTGTGTGTGTGTGTGTGTGTGTGCGCGCCCCTCCACCTGAACAGTGAGACAACAGAGATGCTCTGCAGCTCCGGGACACGGACTGCACATTGTGGGCACAGCTCGCAAGAGAGGCAGTGTGCACTGTGAGACACACATTTACCAGGACACACACTCACCCACACACACACATACACACGCACACACACTGTCAGCAATTTGTTCCACAGAGACAGAGAGAGAGAGAGAGAGAGAGTCAAATGTGTCAGAGACGATAGGGATAATACATTAAGCTGAATGTACACACACACACACACACACACACACACACAGGTGCACACACACACAGTCACACACACTCATGCACGCATGCACTCACACACACACAGGTCTGCCTCAGTAATCCCGAGGACAAAGATGAGCAGAGTTCTGACATCAGCACCTCTTAAAGGACTGTGTGTGTGTGTGCGTGCGTGTGTGCGTGGTGGATGAGAGAGAGAGAGAGAGAGAGAGAGAGAGAGAGAGAGAGAGAGCAGTGTGGTGACAGTGTGTCTTAGACTCTGTGTGTTTAAGCCATTTTCTCTGCGTCTCTAAGTAAGAAAGCTTAAAACGGAGGGATGATGTCATGCTGTGGCACACACACACACACACACACACACACACACACACACACACACAACCATGGCAAACTAAGAATAGTACGCTTGTGTGTGTGTGTGTGTGTGTGTGTGTGTGTGTGTGTGTGTGTGTGTGACTTCTCTGGGAAAAGACAGTTTCAGCGTGAGAAGTGTTCAGCAGCGTTCAGATGCAAAGTGTCCAGAAGGTTTCGAGGCGATAACAGGCAGAGAGGCTGCTGGGATTTTTTTTTTTCTTCTCACAGATCGACAACTACATCAGCCACCACCAGGCAGACTTTTCAACACACGGCCGCGAGAGACAACACACTCACGAGAAGCCTGAGAAGTCCGAGTCCGTGTTGAAAAGCTCCCGTCTGCAGTTAGTTTTTCCTGCCAGGAGCTCGCACGAGTTGGTGCTACACTTTCGGGTGTCTCGGGGCTCTTTCCCAGAATGCAACATGTGAAATTAAATCCCGCGGATTTGAGGGGGAGAACGTGTCGGGGATCAGAAGAAATCAGATGAGTAAAAAGACTATTTTTAGGCGCAATAATCAGGAGGTTTAACATGAATTAGCTGGCGGAGCCGAGGAAGAAGAACCACCGTCGCAGAGAAAGTTTCACTTTTAAGAGGATTAATTTTTTTTCAGATGAATTTCTTTGATAAAAAAAAAAAAAAAATCAGAGACAGACTGAAAAAAAAAGATCTTGCCTGTCTGATCCTGGAAAGGACAGATAAGGGAGGAGGTGTAATGATGGTGTAAGTGTCGTGTCCAGTTGTGTTTTCCTCTCTGTGTGTGTGTGTGTGTCTGTGAGGTGCAGTTTGCCGCGTGGGTCGGCCCCGCTGTGCTTCTGACTCTGCGGACATCTATTATTCAGCCACGCTCTATTTTTACTCGGCCACTGACGGCTCCTCGCTTTGTTCCCCTAATCGTCCAGTTTGGCTTTGTTTTCTTCGCCCTCTGACCCCAGGGTGGTGCTCCGGGCCAGAGGTAACTGGCCTGGGCGGCTGCCGAGATCGGCGGGGCCAGCAGTGGGCGCCACCGCCTCGTCCGGCCGTCCTCAGCCGTCCGCAGGCGCCTGAACGCAGTGGGAAGGAAATGTGAGTTCAGCCACAGACAAGGTGAGGTTCCACCAGCAGTGGGCGCCGCCACCGCCAGCACCGTCAGCACCGTCAGCACCAAGCATGGCTAGCTGGCTAGCTGGCTAGCGCATACGGCAAGAAAGGTATTTGGCTCTCTGGGTTTGGTCAGCCGAATTAATGGATACACACATCAAGAAAAGAAAAACTTGCGCAAATACTTTATTTGTATAAGTACTTCTATATATACAGACGCCTCTATCGAAGTTGCGATAACACTGCGCACTGTTGTGCTATGGTTTTCCAACAGGTGGCGCTGATACATTCATGAATGTAGCGTTAACAAGCATCGAGGTAGCAAACATGACCCAAGCAGTAGTTTTGCCGTACACACCAGTGTCTGGAAGCCAATCGCCGCCACCACTTTGAGAACCTCTGGCCATTGTAGAGGTCAAGGGTCACTACTTGTATTGATCTCGAGATGTCTGGAAAACTTTAGTATTGAAATATTTGATTTTTTTTCTTTTCCTGATGTGTGTATACATTATTTTGGTGGACTCTGCTGGATATGTATATATATTGTCATGTATACGTATATATACATACAGTATATACTGTATACATGTACATGTATATGCATATATACATATATATATATGTATATTACATGATCACTGAGCATGTAGCAGTAATGTCACTTTCCATCATGCATCTGTACCTCACATGATGCTTCAGCCAATCAGATCAAGCCGTGACATCACGCTGGGGATATAAAACTCTTTTCTTTTTGTTGGCCCTTATGCATTTTTTTTTAATTTTTTTTATCAGGATTAAAAGTCCAGGACTTAAAAACCTAGAATGGAAGGATTTATTATGAACCGTGTTTCAGGGCAAAGGTCATCCTGTCAGCCGTTTCATAGGCCTTTATTTTTGTATTGCAGTCTGATGCGGCGTGGGGGGGGTTGCGGGCTGTATCGGGTTTGTTTTTTGACTGCAGTCCCACCAGTGGCCACTGGGAGGGGATTGCCACACCCCCTATATTGGCAGTGTGGTATCCAGCTGTGATAATACACTGAACTCAGCCACCTGTCTGATTGTCAGTCTCACCTACAGGAGCAGCGGAGCGGGCAAAGCTGCTGTCCTTTTCTGACCGCCACCTTCATCCCTCCACCTTCTGCCACGTCTGCTCCTTAATCACCAGGCTTCTCCTGCTCCTCCTCCTCCACCTCCACCTCCTCCTCTTCCTTCTCAGAACCAGTCGGGGGACACTCTGCATCCATCCATCCCTGATGGTGCAATTAAAGCTCCGCCCCTCCGCCGCTGCCGCTCCGGCCCAAACGCTAAGAGATTTGGAGGCCCCCACGTTGGAGTGGGCTGATCAGGAGTGATGAGCAGTCGCTCAGTCACGCCCCCCCCCCCAAGTCTATTTCAGGTCCTGCACTGTCACACAAGTAAGATGAACTCCACCACCACATTCAATCATCCCTGCTGTTAATGATTCATGTGAAACGTCATCACAGCCATTAGCTTAGCACCGACGTGTCCGCGGAGGATCGCAGGATTTTTTATTTTTTTTCAATCCACAGGGAAAAAAACGAATAAGAGAAAAACAAATTCCTAATGGTCTGAAGAGGGTTTGTTACAGCGGCCTGAATATACGAACATGTTTGTGAACGATCGGAAGCCCAAAAATATGTGCATGATTGAACTTGAGCTCAGAATCCTCAAACAGCTGCTCGTCAGTTCTCCTCAACCAAAAAAAAACCCAGTATGACACTGCAACATCGCCCGCGCGTTCTCTGACATGACGCCGCAGGAGACGGCGTGAAAAAAGCCGCCAATCAGAGTTCCATCGTCTGCTTGGTTGAGAAACATCGTTTCAGTGTGACTCTGGCAGCAAACAGGACCAGGAGTGATGACACGTCTTGTTCCCGGTCAGGCTGGTCACACTGGAGACACGCACACACACACACAGACACACACACAGACACACACACACTCTCTCTCACACACACACACACACACACACACACACACACACACACACACACACACACACAGATTTCCGTCAGAAATTAGCTGGGTTAGTTGACTGCTGTGTCACAGGCACAGTGATCTGGCTGTGGGCTCAACCTCCCTCATTACACAGGTGTTACGATGAAAACACTTGTGGTACCACAAACACACAAACCTGGCGGCGTAAGTGAAACATCCGCGTCTTCATCACCGCCGCCACCGTCCCGGGAGCGAGCCGGCGAGCCAGCCAGCCAGCCAGCCAAACAGTCAGCCAGCCAGCCAACCAGCGGACCCTTCCGGACGTTCGGGTCAAACACATCCGCGTAACGCCCGTCAACACCGAAGTAGGGAGGCTATACACACACACACACACCGGCAAGGGCAGACCCCCAGTCTGGGCTGGTCAGCTAGCTCGTTAGCTTGCCATGCTAACTCGGTAACGGTCACCGGTGATCGCCCTGCGTGCGTGGAAAAAATGGGAAGAAAACGCGCGCGCGCGCACACGCACACACACATCGACGTTATCACCTCACGTGAAATCACGGGTAACGTCACCGTAACTCCATCCGTTGCGTCAGATTAAGATAACGCAAATGCGTGCACGCGCGCGCGCGAACGCTATCTGTGACCAACTTTCACCGATTTCAACAGTGACCGTGTGCGCGTGCCCAGCAGCGACGGCACGCCGCTTCACAGATTTGCACCGGCGATAATTAGCGCACGCGCTCGCTCGCTCACTCATTCACTCACTCACTCGCACACATGACCGTGTCCAGGTACGCACGCGCGCGCGCGCGCGCAGACACACACACACACACACCCTCGCACGGCCAGTGTGCACGGTGCGACGTCGGCTCGGTCGGGTCCGGTCTTACCTCCCTCCTGGTCCGGTTGGAGGCAGGCCGGGATGTTCTTCTTCCAGCCGGGCATGATGCACCTCAGGGCGGTTAGGGAGTCCAGGGCGGCCCGCTAGCAGACACACAGCAGCAGCAGCGGCGGGAGGAGCGGCAGCCGCAGCGGCGACAGCAACATGGCTAGTTAGCTTTTAGCTCGGGCTGCTCCACTACACCTCCTCCTCCTCCTCCTCCCCCTCCCCCACTGCACTCTCGCTCTACGTCTCTCCACCGAGCTCGCTCACTCCCTCAACCCCCAACGCGCACGCGAGAGACCCCCTCCCTCCCTCTCTCTCCTTCTCTCTCTCTCTCTCTCTCTCTCTCTCTCTCTCTCTCTCTCTCTCCCCACCTTCCCTTGTCTTTGTCTATGTCTCTCGACCTTCCTGCTGTAACTCTAGCCTGGAGCGCCGCGGTGCTCTCTGGGGGAGTGGTAGAGAGAGGTGAGATAGTTGGTCACAGGAGGGGGGGTGGTGGCGTCAGGATGACGTGATGACCGTGGGGGGAAGAAGCTCGAGACGTTCGGCAAAAGAAATTAAAAAGACGAATAAAATGAAATAAACCCGCGGGTCATATATTCTGGAATCTTCGTGAACTGTGAGCACCAAGCGGCGCCAATCCTGAAGGCCCGCCAACGTTCGAGCGGCACGCGCCTCCGCCGAACAGTGAGCACGCGCCTCCCGCCTTTCACCCTCCGCGCTCTTTCCATTCATTCATTCACAGCAGCAACGCAAGGAGCCGAGGAAGCTGTCGCGGTCGATGAGGACTCTTCCTGCTCCTCCACCTCCTCCTCCTCCTCCGCCTCCTCCTCCATCTTCTGCTCCTCCTCCACCTGCTCCTCCTGCTCTTCCTCCTCATCCTCCTCCGACCCACATGGCAAACTGCACCTCCTTATACTATACTGATTACTATGCCATTAATTAATTATATATATATAATTCTATATATTTGCATGTATTATACATTCTATTCTTTGCAACTTATTACATTATATTAGAACACTTCAAAACTTGCAACTTGTTGAAACATATTATTTTAAATTGTATTTTTGTATATTTGTAAAAATTACCCTTTACTGCCACTTGTCTCTTTTTTCCCCCACTTTCTTCATTCCTTGCGTTGCACAATCACGTCAGGTTCTGCTGCCGCACCAGCATTTCACTGCCGTCTTAACATGACGTGTGACAAACAAAATCTTTTGAATCTCCGACATATGTCACCTCGATTTACTGTTGCTTCCAAACGTCCATTAAAGACATCAATAGGTGGGGGTGGGGGGGATATAAAAGAAAAAGGCCAATCTAAATCATCCTGGGGAAACCACTGCTGCTGCTGCTGCTGCTGCTGCTGCTGCTGCCTCCTCACCTTCAGAAGAACAACAGCCGTGGAATTCCAGGTGTGTGAAAATTGCGCACCTTTTTGTTTTTTAAGTCCAACATTTTTTGCCCATTGTTTTGATGTCACTGTAGCCCCACCACCCCCACCCTCACCCCGATACACACACACACACTTCTTTTTGTCTCGGTGCCACATTCATGTGTTATGGCACTGTAGTATGACTTCAAAGCATGCAATTATCAAGTGTTTAGATGAAAGTGAGCCCGCTGGCCACAAAAAGTTCTGCTGTCACACTGTCAGGAAGTGATTTTATTATTGGTTTTTGGTTGTTGTTTTTTTTTTTTTTTTTTAATAAATACGAAATTCCTTCCCTTTATGAAAATTAATAATTCAGTTTTTTTTCATCTACCTTTCATGCCTTTTGAGCAACACAAACACCACAGAGACTCGGGACTCAATGAATCAGTGAGTGAGTGAGTCTGCAGCTTCACCCTCACAGAGACACATTAACCTGGAAACACATCCAAAGATCCGGGAGTGAGTTCCTGCCTCGACTCGCCTCCGAGGAATTCAACCCCTCCCCCCCCCACCACCACCACCACCACCTCCCCCACCTAGCCACAGATTAAAGGGGAATTCTGCCAAATTTTCCCCCTTCAAGTCGGAGCAGGCCGCCACTATTACAGGACAGATGATAGGTTCAAGGCAAGCGCCAGTGTGTGGGAAACCACGCCGCTTTGTCCTGTCTGACACAGGGAAAAACAAACACACCTGCTTTGGCTGCACCATTAGCAGAGAACACAGCGACAAGAACAACAAATGAATAAATAAATGAATGAACAAATAGATTGAGGACGGTGCAGTTTATCATCAAGGGCTGAATATTCTCCGAAGACAATGTGCTGTTCAGGGAGTCTGAGATTTGTTTGACAGGTGGTCAGACGCACAAACAAACCAGAAACGGGTTGAACCGCCGCTGGAGGGAGGGATGCAGGCAGGCAGGCAGGCAGGCAGGCAGACAGACAGCGGCTGTTTGACGGCGCTCGGCGTGACGAGCGGCCACATTTGCTCCCCGCGGAGTCTTGGAGGGAGCGAGGGAGGCAGTGAGGGAGAAGGAGGAGGACGAGGAGGAGGTGGAAGCGGAGGAGGAGCAGCCAAGTGGAAGAATGAGTCTCTGCAGGCTACGAGACAAAAAAGCAGGGGATGACCTCAATATGGAGGAGAGAGGGGCCGAGAGACAAAGAGACACGGGGAGAGAGGGAGGGAGGAGGCGAAGGAGGGAGGGGGGGGCGGAGACTGTGGCTATTTGTCGTTTCACCTTCTGCACCGTGGTTAATATTAAAGGACGACGGGGGTGAACTTGGAAATCCACCACGTGTCACTGCATCCAGCGCCTCTGAACAGGAGCTAGCCTTCTCAGCTTAGCCCTCTTAGCATATAGCCTTCTTTGTGTAGCCTTCTTAGCATATAGCCTTCTTAGCGTAGCCCTCATAGCGTAGTCCCCAGGCTCAGAGGTCAGACAGGTGTTCCTGCAGGCTGCAGGCCAGCTGAGAACCAGAGGGCGTCAGAGTTTTGCTAAAACGCGTCCAGGCCTGTTTGACCACTTGGACTCTGAACTCTGACCATCACAGAGTGACTGGCCGGAGAAAACTGCTACAGGGTCTGTGTGACTCCTTGTGTTGCCACCATTAAAAAAAAACAAAACAACAACATTTACATCACCAATTATGAAAACAAACATTTTGAAAGTATAATCAATATGTTGGGAAATTGAAATTTATTCAAAGACAACATTAATCTGAAGGGTCCAGTTTCTGCTGCCTGCTGCAAAACATCTTGACTGCAGCATCCCCTGGCGCCATTGTCACATTTGTCCAAAAGGGGGCGCCAGCTTGAGTCGACTAAAAAGTTCCTTGTAGTCCCCATAAAGGTCATCATCAATCAGAGATCCCCGAAAAGCCAGTTTCATTTTATTATTAAAATTTTTTATCATATCAAATGTAAAATATTGCACTTTATTATACATTTAAAATGTATTACTGTCATAATAATAATGATGATGATGATGATGATAATAATAATAATAATAATAATAATAATAATAATAATAATAATAATAATAATAATAATAATAATACATTCTATTGGCTCTTAGCATCCAGAGGAAAATATCATCAGCAGAATGATTTTTCATTTTGTGCCGGTGGAGCCTTCAACCCCCCCCCCCCCCTCCAGTTGTAACATTTTCATCATCCTCCATGGACAGTTAGCTCAGACCGGAACCGTTTGGAATTTTTAGGATTCGTCAGAGCAGCACCATCCGTTTCCTGATCATCAGCATCTTCACGGCCGCCGTCGCCCCAGCCCACCAAACACACACACACACACACACACACACACACACACACACACACACAAGGAGCCCGCTGCAGCTGGAGCCTCATTTCATAGATTACTGTCAAACACTGTCAGTGCATCAGGGCGTGCACACACACACACACACACACACATACACACACACACACACACACACACATTCAGAAGGACGGATCACAGCGTGCATATGTCACTGGCTGCATTATGTGTCAACGGAGGAGAGAGAGAGAGAGAGAGAGAGAGAGAGAGCGAGGGAGAGAGAGAGAGGGAGAGAGCGCCTCGGGGTTTGTAAACATCCCACTCAAGTGATCTGTGACTCATTCCACACACACACACACACACACACACACACACACACACACACACACACACACACACACAGAAATGAATGCATGAATAAACAACATCTCCATCCCCGTCTATTCCAAATCTCTCTTGGATACGAGTGTGTGCGTGTGTGTCTATTAAGTTGGGGATAAAGTGGCTGAATATAGCTCTGAACACACACACACATGCATAGGCGAGAGGCTATGCAGCTTCTCTTTAAAAAAAAAAAAAAAAAAATTCTCCTCCTTTAGATTCTTCAAGTCAACAGGAAGTGGCTCCCGCCGGCGGTGCTGAATGGAGACAAACACCTGCAGCAGGTGTGGCAGGCCCCCGCCGCCGCCGCCACCGCCACCGCCGCCGCCGTTCGTGTCGCCCAGAGACGTTTGAAAAGTCACTCCCGTCAGCTCCCCTGCGGCGTCGTTTCATTGGAGGCAGCGGCGTCGCCGTGCTCGGGGGGAGGACAGTGGAGCAGCTGAACGCTGTGCAGACTGTACACACAGAACCTGGATCTGTGCCACGTTTGACAGAGGCAGCCCCAGGACCTGCTGCTATAATGTCCGTCTATATAATACGTCTGTATCCTTTGTAATTCTCAGTCATTATAATAACCTGGAATGGTTACATTCCATTCCGGGTTGTTATAATTGATTTTCTATGATTTGTGGCCTGATTTTTTTTTTTTTTTTTTTAATGGAAGTTTTAGGATTAAAGGGTATGCGGTTGGGGGGGGGGATTTTTTTTTGTGTGTGTTTAGAATACAAAAAGCAAGTCAATGGCAGAAGAAACGAGGGTCTTTCCCCTTAACTCGACTGATGTATCAGCTGAGGGGTGACAAAAAAGTGTTTACACGGAACACAGCCGTGAACGTGGCGAGATAGGGTTCAAGTTGAATTTTCAAACACCCACCGGGCTGGCCGGAACCTCTGCCTGCCTGAGTGAGAGGGGGGGCGAGACGGCTCCAACTCTGACCTCCGACCCCTGCGCCGTCCGTCCCGCTAACCCCGCCTCTCTGCAGAGTAGAACGGCAGCTCCATTGAAACGAACCGAACGGGCCGCCGCCGCGGGGATGCGACAGACGCTGTAGGACGAGAGAAGGCGGCAGCAGCGGGAAGGAAGAACGAGACTTCGCCCACAGAAGCACCGGCAGCGGGACGAAGGGGCGCACAGCCGGGAACTCGGAGCAGACAGACAGGCAGCCAGCGGCCGGAAGACACACACACACACACATACACACGCGCGCACACATAAATACACACACACACACAGCGCAGTCTGCTAGCGGGAGGCTAACGGCTAACAGCACCGACATGGCGAGCGCCTCGTACCACATCTCCAACCTGCTGGAGAAAATGACGTCCAGCGACAAGGATTTCAGGTAAACAACTGCGGCTCTACGCACTCATCCGTATGCACGGCTCATGGTGACGGTGGCGGGGTGTTGGCCCCGCGGTGTGGAGACAGGAGCCGGGCGGCGGGGCCTCGGGCTAGCCGCGCTAGCTGCCAGCCAGCCTGCCACCTGTCTGATCGGCGTCACCTCGGCTAGTCCAGCTAGCCCTGGCTAACGGCCCGCCCGGGTTCCACTGACATGCCAACTCCGTGATAGTTTCAGTGGCACGTCCGAGCGGCAACAACACGCCGCCCCGTGCGAGAAAACGCCAGCCAGCCGCTCGGCTGTGCGGTTGGTTAGCTCGCCAGTTAGCCACATAGTCTAGCTAGCCAGTTAGCCCAGTTAGCGCCCACTACTAACTCCTGTCACGCCGCCAGCTAGCGTGATGTCAGCTGCCGTGTGTGCTCGGAGGATTGTGTGTTCATGCAGTGCACGGTGCTCAGCGGGTTCATTTTGATTTTTGTTTGCGTTTTGACATGCGACGTTAGCTTGTGGGCTAACTGATGTGGCCAGTAGCTGACATGCGCGACCACCCGGTGCAGTAGTTTGCGGACGTTTGACTGTCCAATGCGCCAACTAGCGTGAGGTGTTGTGCGCGGGGGGGTGGGGGTGGCTAAGCTAACTGTGCTCGTGACATGTAAACACAGTGGAAGTGCACTAACATGCCCGGGATGCGGGGCGTTTGGTTGTGTCCCCCCCCTTCCAACGGCATTTCTCCGCCCACGGCCGGGTGTAATAGTGTATATCGTATTGTTGGGGGGAAAATGTCAGACGTGTTGTTGTTTTCAAGATCAAAGCTGCAGTTCTGGCCGCCGCGCGTTCTCCGGCAAATATCAAAGTTTGAGCTTATCAACGAAACTTGTCAATATAGTGTCAGCGGTAGAGCTGTGTGTGTGTGTGTGTGTGTGTGTGTGTGTGTGTGTGTGTGTGTGTGTGTGTGTGTGTGTGATGGAATCAGATGTAACTTCACTGGTAGATCTCATAGACACCATCTGGACATCATGGTCTTCAGAAATCATCACCTGCCTACTCGACAACACACACACACACACACACACACACACACACACACACACAGATGGATGGGGGGACTAGTTGTGTCTGCTGCTGCTGAAGTTCCTCTCACCTGTCAGCTGGATGCTGCTACTGTCTCCATCCTACATCTTCCCAGTCACGTCCACCTGCTCCTGCTGCTCTGTCGCTGCCGCTGCAACAGACAGATTATAGATTCGACCGATGCACTTCCAGTGGGCTGGACGGCTGCTCCTCTGGAAAATGTCTGTTGACCACTGAAGATTGAATTCGGAGGTCAGAGGAGGTGGAGGAGGAAGAGAAAGAGGAGGAGAAGTATTTGGTTGACAGCAGCATGCGGCGCGGTGAAACTGGCCGCTGAAAGTGATGGGGCCGGTTTGTTGACCCTCCTATTGAATGTTATGAAGTCTGAGCCTTAAATCACCAGCGATTATTAAATTGATTGCTGCTCACCACCACCATAGCAACCACCAGCATCACCATCAGCATCACCATCATCACCATCCATCACCACTAGCACCACCAGCACCATCACTCACCCTCATCATCACCATCAGCAATCCCACCAGCACCAGCAACATGCAGCACCACCATCATCACCGCCATGCTCACCACTACTGCCATCACCAGTGACGCTTCCTGAGTTTCAGTTGGGCAGGACTGGACGTTCAGACCTGGAATATCTGAATCGTCTTTTTGGATAATTTCTTTCTTTTTTTTTTTTTTTTTAATCATAGTTGCGTTTTTTGATGTGCAGGAAGGAGAATGTTTCTATGTCATTCCCCCCCCCCCAGCCATTTAATTTCCTCCTGTGTAGATCACCAAAAAAACAACAACAGAAAACATAATCGAGCTTCCGTGACCTTCTGTGACCTTCTCTGCAGGTTCATGGCCACCAATGACCTGATGACGGAGCTGCAGAAAGACTCCATCAAGCTGGACGACGACAGCGAGAGAAAGGTCACTTCTCATTGGTGCTGCTGGCTGGCCGTGTGATGGGATGGGATGGGGTGGGTCAGGTGACTGACTGACTGGTTTCCTGTTCTGTTGGCAGGTGGTCAGGATGATTCTCAAGCTGCTGGAAGACAAAAACGGAGAAGTCCAGAACCTCGCCGTCAAATGGTAAAAAAAAAAAAAAAAATCAAACACAACCTGCGTTGGCCGCTCGTCTTGGACCCTGTTCAAACACTGGGGGCGCTTGTTTTTTTGCGGGGCAGCCTAGGCCCGCTGGTCAGCAAGGTGAAGGAGTACCAGGTGGAGACCATCGTGGACACGCTGTGCACCAACATGCTGTCGGACAAGGAGCAGCTGCGAGACATCTCGTCCATCGGACTGAAGACGGTGATCGGCGAGCTGCCGCCAGCCTCCAGTGGTGAGGAGAGCGAGAGAGAGACACACACAGTAACACAAACAGACTGACACACACAGACAGGCAGAAACAATCACACACGGCTCCACACTCACTGCAGTGTGTGTTGAGGTTAGCCGCCGTCACTAAAGCCTCCTGTCTGTCTGTCTCGTCAGGCTCCGCCCTCGCCGCCAGCGTCTGCAAGAAGATCACTGGTCGCCTGACCAGCGCCATCGCCAAACAGGAGGACGTGTCGGTCCAACTGGAGGCACTGGACATCATGGCCGACATGCTGTGCAGGTCGGCGTCCGTCCGTCCGTCCGTCCGTCCGTCCGTCCAGCTAGCTAGATAGCCTCTGGGCGTCAGTTGGCTAAGGCTAACCTTTGTGTGTGTGTGCCTGTGTGTGTGCAGGCAGGGGGGCCTCCTGGTGAACTTCCATCCCTCCATCCTCAACTGTCTCCTCCCCCAGCTCACCTCCCCCAGGCTGGCAGTGAGAAAGGTACCCCCGCCCACCCTCCGTCATCTTGTTGTATTTGGGTACCATGGCGACGGTGGGCTTGCTAGCTCACTCACTCACTCACTGCCCCCTCCTGCCCTGCCTTGTGTGTGTGTGTGTGTGTGTGTGTGTGTCTCTCTCTCTCTCAGAGGACCATCATGGCCCTGGGCCACCTGGTCATGTCCTGCGGCAACCTGGTCTTCATCGACCTGATCGAGCACCTGCTGGCGGAGCTGGGCAGGAATGACAACATGTCCACCACCAGGACCTACATCCAGTGCACGGCGGCCATCAGCAGGCAGGCAGGGCACCGCATCGGTGAGGCCCAGACACACACACACACACACACACACACACACACACACACACACACAGACACAGTGTTCCATATGTTGAGCCCTTTGTTTCAGTGGAGTCGCTCGGAACGCTGAAAGTTTTTGGGTTCCGGGTTGAAGCAGAAGAAAGATTTATGGTGAACTATGTTTCAGGTCAAAGGTCACCCTGTCAACCGTTTTGCAGGCCTTTATTTTTGTATTGCAGTCTGATTGGGGGGGGGGGGGTGGCGCATATGGAGCTTTTGGCTGCAGTACCTTGAGTGGCCACTGGGAAGAATCGCCACCTGTCACTTTGTGTGGCTCAGTCTGACCGTCTTGCGTGTGTGTGTGTGTGTGTGTGTGTGTGTGTGTGTGTGTGTGTGTGTGTGTGTGTGTGTGTGTGTGTGTGCGCGCGCGCACGCGCAGGGGAGTACCTGGAGAAGATCATCCCCCTGGTGGTCAAGTTCTGCAACGTGGACGACGACGAGCTGCGCGAGTACTGCATCCAGGCGTTTGAGTCGTTTGTGCGGCGCTGCCCCAAGGAGGTTTACCCCCACGTGCCCACCGTCATCTCCATCTGCCTGCGCTACCTGACCTACGACCCCAACTACAACTTTGACGACGAGGACGAGGACGACAACGCCATGGACGCCGAGCAGAACGACGAGGACTACCAAGGTGTGTGTGTGTGTGTGTGTGTGTGTGTGTGTGTGTGTGTGTGTGTGTGTGTGTGTGTGTGTGTGTGTGTGTGTGTGTGTGTGTGTGTGTGTGTGTGTGTGGAGCTCTTACAGGAAGTCGGTCTCATTCATTGGTTTCTTCCTCCCCCTCCTCCACTTCCTTCTACTCCTCTTCCTCCCCTCCTCCCCCTTCTCCTCCTCCTCTTCCTCCCCTACCTCCACCTTCTCCTCTTCCTCTGGCGCCACCAGGCAGTGATGATGAGTACAGCGATGACGACGACATGAGCTGGAAGGTGCGACGCGCTGCCGCCAAGTGCCTGGACGCCGTCGTCTCCACCCGCCACGAGATGCTGCCCGAGTTCTACCGCTCCGTCTCGCCCGCCCTTGTCTGCCGCTTCAAGGTGCCCGGACCCCCCCCCCTCCCCCCCAACTGCCTCCCACCCTGCTGGTCCTCTGGCTGGGCCTGGTCCGCTGATCTCTCCTGCTGTGTCCTACAGGAGCGGGAGGAGAACGTCAAGGCCGACGTGTTCCACGCCTACCTGTCGCTGCTCAAACAGACACGGCCCGCCCAGAGCTGGTTGGCCGACCCGGACGCCATGGAGCAAGGGGACACGCCCCTCACCATGCTGCAGAGTCAGGTGACCTCTTCCCCTCCAGAGCAGCAGCAGCAGCAGCTTTTCTTCTTCTCCCCAGCTGCGGTACCGTGTATAACCACCAGGTGTCATGGTTGCCCGCCCACCCCCACCCCAGGAATAACCTGCTGGTGTCCTGCTGGCTGCGCACACACACACACGGCGGCCCTTTCATTTCAATGGAGTTGCTAATTAGCGAGCTGGCTAGATCATACACATCGGGTGGTCCCCATAATCATGCAGCAGTCGTGTCACTTCCCATAATGCCTCTGTAACACACGTGATGCACCCGGACGCATCAGCCAATCAGAGCAAGCCGAGACGACGCTGGGAATATAAGAAAAATCTCTGGGGATTTTCTGTCTTCTTTATACATTTTTGATCAAGATTAAAAGTCCAGGACTAAAAAAAAATCTGATTTTCAGTAGCTTTGTTTCAGGTCAAAGGTCGTCCTGTCTCTCTTTGTATTGGGGTCTGATGGGAAAAAGAAAATGCCTTTTGGCGGCAGTACATCGAGTGGCCACTGGGAATTAATGCTGCAGTGCCATATTGCTAGTCTGGTGTCCAGTTGTTATGGTACATCCATGTTCCTCACGCTCTCCGTCGCCCCCTGCAGGTGCCCATGATTGTCAAAGCGCTGCACAAGCAGCTGAAGGAGAAGAGCGTCAAGACGCGGCAGTGCTGCTTCAACATGCTGACGGAGCTGGTCAACGTGCTGCCGGGGGCGCTCACGCAGCACATCCCCGTACTCATCCCAGGTATGGCGCCGCCCTGCTGGTGCCCATCGGTGCCTCTTCCCCGCCGGCCCACCGTCTCGTCTGCTCCTCCTCAGGCGTCATCTTCTCGCTGAATGACAAGTCGAGCAGCTCCAACCTGAAGATCGACGCGCTGGCCTGCCTGCACGTCATCATGGTCACGCACCCCGCCCACGCCTTCCACGCCCACGTGCCCGCCTTGGTGCCGCCCGTGGTGGCATGCGTGGGCGACCCCTTCTACAAAATCACCTCGGAGGCGCTGCTGGTGACGCAGCAGCTGGTCAAGGTGGGCGGCGCCCCGTCCCCCCCGACCTCCTCCTGACCTCAGCGCCAGACTCACCCTCCTCCACCCCTCCCCCTTCCTCTCTTCCAGGTGATCCGACCTCTAGACAACCATCCTGAGGGCTCCGACTCCTTCGACCCCTCCCCCTACATCAACGACCTGTTCACCTGCACCATCAAGCGGCTGAAGGCGGCCGACATCGACCAGGAAGTGAAGGAGCGAGCCATCTCCTGCATGGGCCAGATCATCTGTAACCTCGGTAAGGCCCCGCCCCCGCCCCCTCCTGTTTTGACCCCTGACCCCACGTCCACTTCATCGTGCTCTCTTCCTGTCAGGTGACCGGCTGCCCGCCGAGCTGCCGGGGACGTTGCTCATCTTCTTGGAGCGTCTGAAGAACGAGATCACCAGGCTGACCACAGTCAAGGGTAAGCCCCGCCCATCCACCGCTGCCACAGCCACCTGATTGGCTTCTTTGTGTTTTTTTTTTCAAATTCAAATAACTTTATTTATCCGTAAGGAGCTTAATTTGTGCAAAAGCTTCACTGTGTGTACAGTTGATGGTCCAGTGCGTAAAATATTTCCTTTAACCGCTCTCAGTGTCGTGGCATCGGGCAGGTATTTTACCAGTTGAAGACTCAACCCCAGTATCGCTACTGGTATCAGTGCTACCCTTATAAATACATCACATCATAGGCAATGGTTAAACAGCTGATTTAGATGAAAATCAGCTATTTGTGCTCCTTTGCCGTAGACCTGTCAGTCATGGTGTGTGTGTGTGTGTGTGTGTGTGTGTGTGTGTGTGTGTGTGTGTGTGTGTGTGTGTGTGTGTGTGTGTGTGTGTGTGTGTGCAGCTCTGACGCTGATCGCCGGCTCGCCGCTGAAGATCAATCTGCGGCCCGTGCTCCCGGACGCCGTCCCCATCCTGGCCTCCTTCCTGCGCAAGAACCAGAGGGCGCTCAAGCTGTGCACGTTGGCCGCCCTGGACATCCTGCTGAGGAACTACAGGTAACACACACACACACGTTGCACCTGCGTGCCGTGCTCTCTATAGCCCCGCCCACTACAGCCCCTCCCCCCCTCCCCTCCCCTCCCCCCCCAGCTCGGCAGTGACCCCGGTCATGGTGGACGCCGTCCTGGCCGAGCTGCCGCCGCTCATCTCGGAGAGCGACATGCACGTCTCCCAGATGGCGCTGAGCTTCCTGTCCACGCTGGCCGTCACGCACCCGTCCTCGCTGGGCCAGCTGAGCGCCGGCAGCATCCTCACGCAGCTCATCGCCCTGGTCCGCTCGCCGCTGCTGCAGGGCGGCGCCCTGGCCGCCATGCTGGAGTTCTACCAGGTAGGGGGGGGCAACTGTGCTGTGATTGGACGCCGCTGTGTAGCCTGGTTGTTGGCAACGCACTGCGTCTGTGTTGGAGTTGGGAATCGTTTGAATTGAGAACTGACTTTGAATCAAATTGTGATCTCAAGAATCGGAATTGAATCACTTCATCTCCCCCTACCCCCCCTCTCCATCTCTCTTCCTTCCCTCCCTCTCTGTCTCTCCCCCCCTCTCTTCCCCCATCTCTCTTCCTCCCCTCCTCTTCCTTCCCTCACTCTCTCTTTCTCTCCTCCCCCTCCCCCCTCTCTCTCGCTCCCTCTCTGCCTGTCTCTCTCTCTCTCTCTCTCTCTCTCTCTCTCTCTCTCTCTCTCTCTCTCCCTCTCTCCTCCCCCTCCCCTCTCTCTCCGTCCAGGCGCTGGTGTCCACCAACACTGCTGGTCTGGGCTACATGGACCTGCTGAGGATGCTGACTGGTCCGGTCTACTCCCAGAGTGCAGCGCTGCCTCACAAGCAGGCCTACTGCTCCATCGCCAAGTGCGTGGCGGCCCTGACCAGGGCGTGTCCCACCGAGGGCCCCGCCGTGGTGGGACAGTTCATCCAGGTGAGTCCTGGCGTCAGAGAGCGCTCTCAGCACATCAGAGAGCGGCGTGACCTTTGACCTTTGTCCCCCACCACCACCACCACCCCACCCAACCTCCACTTCCTGTCCCAACAGGATGTAAAGAACAGCCGCTCCACCGACTCCATCCGACTCCTGGCTCTGCTCTCACTTGGCGAGGTGGGTCACCACGTGGACCTGAGCAGCCAACCAGAGCTCAAGACAGTCATCCTGGACGCCTTCTCCTCCTCCAGCGAGGAGGTACGCCACTCTCAACCCCCCCACCTTCCCCCCTTTACTGCGCTGCCGCTGTTGCTGCATGCTAACGGCGGCAGCTGGAAGGAAGCTACTGTGTCTTTTTACTGGTGCTGCATCACCCAGCGATGAGCCAATCAGACTTCACCATCAGTGGGGTTTTTATTTTGTTTGTTTGTTTTTTTTTTTTGTTTTTTTGTCCTCTTGGTCAAGCGTCAGTGGTGCTATGCGCTAAATGCTAACGACGTTAGGCCGGAAGCTTCTGTGTCTTTCAGAGATGCTGCATTAGCTGTCAATCAAAAGGAAAAAAATCAAACTTCACCATTGTTTTTTTTTTTCTTTTCGTTTTTTGTCCTCTTTATGGAGGTACAGTTACAGAAGCTGAGATACTTTCACCAGCCACTCAGACTTCACCAATAGTTTGTCCTCTTGGTCAAGTGTCAGCGACCAGTGTCAGTCTGTGTGTGTGTGTGTGTGTTAACCTCTGCATGTGTTTGGCCCCTCCCCCACCTCCCGCACAGGTGAAGTCGGCAGCCTCCTACGCGCTGGGCAGCATCGCGGTGGGCAACCTCCCAGAGTACCTGCCCTTCGTCCTGCAGGAGATTTCCTCCTCCAAGCGGCAGTATCTGCTGCTGCACTCCCTCAAAGAGATCATCAGTAAGACCTGCTGCCTGGCTCTATGTGTGTGTGTGTGTGTGTGTGTGTGCATGCATGTCTTGGTCTGTGCTAACCAACCTGTGCATGTGTTTTCATGTGCAGGCTCGGCCTCGGTGGCGGGCCTGAAGCCCTACGTGGAGCTGGTGTGGTCTCTGCTGCTGAAGCACTGTGAATGTCAGGAGGAGGGAACCAGGAACGTGGTGGCCGAGTGTCTGGGCAAGCTGACCCTCATCGACCCCGAGACCCTGCTGCCACGCCTCAAGGGCTACCTGCAGTCAGGTGAGCCAACCCAACCCAGCCCCGCCCACTCCCAACACTCCTCACTGTCCTCAGTGACACGTTTGACACAATTTATGATTTTGTTTAATTGGTAAAATCTGAACTGTATGCACACATTAGAAAAAAATCTAGTGTGTGTGTGTGCGTGTGTGTGCGTGTGCGTGTGCGTGTGCGTGTGTGTGTAGCTCTCAGTTAGCTGCCATCTTGCACCACTATATTTATAAGGAAGCCTAGCGTGGACAATCCAGATGCCTGGCAGCATAGCGTTTGGTATTTAGGCTGAACGAACGCTGGTGTCCTCAAATAAACCAGCAAAGAAGAAGAAAAAGATGGACCAGGTCTCCAGGTTTGTGTGCGTAGGGCCACCGTAGTTCACTGGCAAGCTCAGGAGAGGGAGGGAGGGTACAGAGAGTCCTTCAGGGGACATGAGTGACAGAGCGCTGCAATCTCAAATGTCACCACCTGATGTTGCTGTTTCTTCTTCAAAATCTCCAAGTATTGCAGGCCCGACCCTTAATGAATGAGTGCAAGTGCTTTAGTCAATGAGCAAGAGTTAGCAGAGCTGCTAATTCAAACCTTGCGTCCCACGATGTGCTGTTGGAAGTCCTGAGATGGAAATAAAGACTTTAGTTGGAAGGAAATCCATCAGTGGAGCAGCCTCGGGGGGGGGACCAAGACCCCCAATAAGACAAGGAAACGGTACAGCAAGAACAAATGAAACAGACAAATGCTCACACAGGACTAATAAAATCGCACCTCATGTGTCCGTTTACTTTTGACCACGGCCCCAGGCTTCAGTTGGTCAGCGTTGATTTATGGATCGACTGATTTGTGGTTTGCTTTGCAGGCTCGTCGTTCGCCCGCAGCTCAGTGGTGACGGCGGTGAAGTTCACCATCTCCGACCAGCCGCAGCCCATCGACCCCCTGCTGAAGAACTGCATCGGTAGGACCGCCCACCCATCGGTTCCCTGCTGCAGCGGTGGCCGCGTAGTTAGCTTCCCACTGCTAACCAGGGAGGAAGGTGGTGTGCCGACTTGAACTCTGAACATCTCTCTCCTCTCTCTCTCTCCCCCCCGTACCCCCCACACCACCAACACCACCACCACCAGGTGACTTCCTGAAGACCCTGGAGGACCCCGACCTGAACGTGCGTCGCGTGGCGCTGGTCACCTTCAACTCGGCGGCCCACAACAAGCCCAGTCTGATCCGGGAGCTGTTGGACTCGGTGCTGCCGCAGCTCTACAACGAGACCAAAGTCAGGAAGGAGCTCATCCGAGAGGTCAGAACTGCACCACAAAGTCCACCAATCGGCATCGAGCGAATTGGATTTTTCAGAGAGGTTTTGTGGTGGAGCTGATCTTGAAGGTGTCCTTGCGGCCACTGGGAATCCACACAGACCTCGACAGTTTCTGTCAAAACACGCAGTTGTGTTGCTTGTGCACAATTTTTTTTCGTATCCTTCTAAGAGAAAAGTTGCAGCGAGCCTTTTGAGGTTTGATTTTGTTGCACTTTCATTGATAGAACAACATTTCTTCCTTGCTCAAGCCTGAGCGTGAATCAATGTTGAACTTCTTCACGTCTTCGATCGTGTTGCTTGTACATCGTTGGAAGGAGTCAATAGTGTTCAAATGTAAAAAAAAATCATGTTATACAAACTATATTGTGTTTAGATACCACAATGTTCTTCATTATTGACTGTGCACTGCGCACCGCGTCCATTTTTTTTATTATTGAGAATCGTTTGAATCACGTTGGGACCCCAAGAATCTGAATCGAATCGTGAGACACCCAGAGTTTCACATCCGTGTGCGTGCGTGCGTGTGTGCGTGTGTGCGTGCGTGTGTGCGTGCGTGCGTGTGTGTGTGTGTGTGTGTGTGTGTGTGTGTGTGTGTGTGTGTGTGTGTGTGTGTGTGTGTGTGTGTGTGTGTGTGTGTGTGTGTGTGTCCAGGTGGAGATGGGTCCCTTCAAGCACACGGTAGATGATGGTCTGGACCTGAGGAAGGCTGCGTTCGAGTGCATGTACACCCTGCTGGACAGCTGCCTGGACCGCATCGACATCTTCACCTTCCTCAACCACGTGGAGGACGGCCTCAAGGACCACTACGACATCAAGGTACAGCCTGTCCTGCCAGGGGGCAGCGCAGTTACACACACAGACACACTGTGACTGTTTATTCAAAGAAAACATTTACGGCCGAACTGAACAGTGTTGAAGTCGACGCGTTCACGTTGACGTTTCACAGTAAAATACAGCAGCGCTTACAAAAACTAAATGCAGCAACGTTGTTTATTATGATGACAATCAATCAGATCCACCGAGTTTCACATCATTGACTTCCTGCCCGAGTGATTCTACCTGCTGATACACTGAGACTAGATGGATAGATGGATACTAGATAGATACTTCCTGCCTGAGTGATTCTACCTGCTGCCATTGACGCGGCTGCCATTTGTGAAGCGTGAAAAATTGAACAGCAGTGGCAGTATTTTTCCAAAGTGGTTTCAAGCCTCTGGGACG
>NW_027466129.1:2335000-2457500 GCF_046127955.1 Nelusetta ayraudi | reverse complement strand
TAATAATATCTTTCAATGAACGTCCTCCTGCATTAAATTTGGGGTCGTGACTTCATGATGAGGAACCAATGAGTGCCGCCTGCTGAGGCTCCAGCACCACAGAGCCAACACCCACCTTCTGCACTCCTCGGATGGATTGGACACCGTGACAGGATGGCGTGGCACCCTGTGATAGTCAGTAGGGGGCGGTCTCTCACACACAGGCCAGGTGTGAGTGTGTGTCAGGGTCAGGGTTGCTGTCCTGCATCGGTGTCGAAACTCTGGCCCGTGGGCCAAATGTGTTCCGCAGTGTCTTTATATTTGGCCCGCGGGGCCAATATTAACTCACTGCTGGAGCTGCCAGCCTGCCGCTAATACTACAAATCCCAGAATGCTCTGCTGGTATTTTGGCGTATCAATCACAATGGGGTGTTCTTTGAAGGATATATTATGACTTAACTAGTCTATTGTCATTTTTAAATGTATTATCAGCCTGTGGAAAAAAGTTGAAATGTAAATCAGAAGGCTGCCAGTACATAACAGACATACGATTTTTATTGACATTTTATTTATTTGATGAGTTTTTTTTCATTTGAAATTGGATTTGTGTGCAATATCAAATTATTTAGTGTACAGTATTAAGCTTTGCTTTGTTCCATATCAGCTTGTTTGGCTCCAAAAGGTTCACTGTTCTGTCTTGAGGAAGATTCTGTTCAATAAATATCAACGTTGGACCGTTGTTGAGTTTGACATTCTGACCCCACTGAGTGTTTCGCAGCTTGGCCCAAGAGAAACCTGATTGGTCCGCTTCGTTCGAGACCGAGGCCTTCAGTGGAGGTTTCTTTTGTTAGGCTCCTCCCCTTTTTCCGAAGGTGGCCTGTGATTGGCTCCACAACTTCCCTTTGGAGGAAGAAATACGCTCTTCAGCTTTTCTCTGGAGCTGGCTTTAAAACACAGCTCTTCAAATTCCTGCAGAGTCACCCAGTGAGACTCAAGTCTTCACAAACACACACGCACACACACACACACACACACACTACGGTGTGCTGCAATACTAGAACCTATGCTCGAGTTCACACACATGCAGGAAGTGTGTGTCAGTAAAAGGGAAGCGGGTTGGGCGGGGAGGCGCTCTATTCTTGGTAACTACTTCCTGTTTGGGTGTGTCTTCACAACACTACGACTGACTCTAGTAAACACTGGTGTGTGTGCGTGTGTGTGTGTGTATGTTGAGTCAGGGTGTGTACCTGTGAACATGCTGTGGCACGCTCGCTGCTCTCTGGCTGTGGTGCAAGACACACACGTACACTGAATGTTTAATTTTTGTCACCTCAGGGCTTGCCGTGACCTTTGACCTCCATCCTTATAGACAGCAGGAGGTCTAAAGATTTTGAAATCAATTAATATCTTGACATTTAGGGGGTCAAACTGTGTTTTCAGCATAACTTCGATTTGTTGTAAATGATTTTTTTTTTTAATTCACAAGTTTTAAGCTAATTAAGTTGATTTTCAAGGGTGTTTTTTAAAGGGTCAAGGACGGTTCCACCACACAAAGTATAATACAGTGGCCAAACCTGGTACTTCAGTAAAATGAGCTAAACTGGAAGAAAAAAAAGACAAAACAAACTCCATCGTTTCAAACAAATGTTTCCTTCAATATATGTGACGTTGGCAGGAGGTCACGTGACTCAGAGAATGTTGCAAACACCGGAGTACAACATGTTTCATGATGTAGCCTTTTTGGACCAGCGGGAAGCGGCCGAAGAGGCTGAAACGTCACAGGCGGAGGAAAAAAGAAGACACAACCGAGCCAAAATATGACGAAGCTAGAGTTGAATAGGGAACAAGACGACTCGGCCACTTTCAAAATAAATGTCAAAGCTTTCCCCCTCCATGTCTTCACCTCAGACGCTGACATCCAGACAAATGTAATAAAACCTTCTCATTCCTCTCACTTCCTCTTGGGTTTCATGTTTGCCACCGAGTGTGGATAAACACATTGACTTCCGGTCCGACTGAGGGAGACATACGCCAAGTATTTGTAATCTCACACTGTTGCATGAGTACTCATTCATTCATTCATCTTCCATACCCGCTTGTTACTGAGCTCAGGGTCACGTGGGTCTGCTGGCAGGGTGACACCCTGGACAAGTCGCCAGTTCATTGCAGGGCCATATAGAGACAGACAACCATTCACACTCACATGTGCACCTACGGACGATTTAGAGTGTTCAATTGACCTCATATGCACGTTTTTGGAGTGTGGGAGGAAGCAGGAGAACCCGGAGAGAACCCACGCAGACACAGGGAGAACATGCAAACTCCACACAGAAAGGTCCCAGTACCAGAATCGAACCCACGACCTTCTTACTGTGAGGCGGCAGCGCTAATCACTGCGCTATCGTGTCTGCATGAGTACTATTTAATTTAATTTTAATTTTGTAAATATAAAGGTATCTTATATACTATATATTTAAAAAACGTATTAAAGTGTGCCATATTTCCTGAAAACAAACAAACAAACAAAAACATTACAATATAAACAAACATTATATATACATATATAATCCAAGCGATGCTTTTAATGTGAAAGTCACAGGAAGAAGCAGTGCCACCGCTCGTCGACACTCAGCTTGACGTCAGAGCGCGGCGGCGGCGGCAGCAGGAGGGAGCGGCTCTGGTCGAGCGACCTATGCGGAGAGAGGCAGGCCGGCAGCGGCGGAGAGCGAGCGGCGGAGCGGCTGACGGTGAGTAGCGGCTTCTCTTCTCTCTGTTCCTCCTCCTTCTTCTTCTTTTCCCCCTTTCTCTCTCTCTCTCTCTTCCTGCCTCCTGTTTTTCTTCCCGCCGCTTTTTCTTTTTCTCGCTTTTTTTTTTCTCGTCTCTTCCCGCCCGCCATCACGTCGCGCTTAGCACGGCTGCTGACAGCCGCCCGTCGGAGGAAGACAGGAGGAAGGCAGGCCGGTGCCGGGCTGGGCCGTGCCGGGCTGGGCTGGGTTTGCGGAAGCGACGGGCGAGACAGACAGGCGGACAGACTGTCTGTCTGTTCGTCTGTCTGTCCGCGCCCCTCGGCCGTAGTGCCCTCCGTGTTCCGCGTCTGCCTCCGGAGGTTCCGGAGGCTCCGGGCCGGCCATGGGCGGCCTTCTGGCGGGGCTGGCTGGCTGGCCGGGGGCGTTCCGAGGCGGCCGCAGATGTGCGGAAGACCCCGCTGCTCTGCTGGAGGAAGTGGGGTGGGGCGGGGTGGGCTGAGTTGTGACAAACTGCAGAGAAGAGTTTGGAGGAAACTGTCTGTCCGTCTGCCTGTCTGTCTGTCTGACTGACTGACACACACACACACACACACACACACACACACACACACACACACACACACACACACACACAGTGTGGGGCCTGCGTGTGTATTGACAGGCCCCACCTAGTCTCCTGGTTGACTCAGGGATCCATCTTCTCCAACTTTGGTAGGCCAACATTGTGCTGCGTTCATGGCCCGTCGGACAGAGCAGCACTGTACCTGTCCGGCCTACCCCTCACCTGCTGGGGGAGCTCCGCCTCCACACCTTTATCTCCCGCTGTGTAAACACGACCTGCAGCTGCCATCTGTCCCTCCGTCTCCTCCTCCTCCTCCTGCTGCTCCTCCTCCAGCTCCTCCCCCATGTTCCTCTTCCTCCTCCAACTCCTCCTCCTGAGGCTTCTCTTCTTCCGTCTCCTGCTCTGTCTCCTCCCCCTGCAGTGCCTGCACCTCCTCCAGCTCTTCCCTCCTTTTCCTCCTCCAGCTCCCAAATCCAAACACAAACTTCTTCCTTACTGATCAGTGTCACAATGTCTTCCTGGTCAAACAACGCCACTCTATGGGTGAAAACTCTGCCTCTGATTGGCCCTCTTGGATGCTTTAGCTTCAGCGTTAGCTGTAGCGGCTTCACCAGTGGCCAGCGTGTCACCTGCTGCCCCCTGGTGGCAACAATAACGAGACGAGACTCCCCGAGAGTTTGGACAGGGAGGCGCGAATCAAACGTACAGGCTGCCGGGGGCCGGGCGTGCTGCATCACGCCAACCAGGAGACGTAGTAAGGCATGCATGCGCCACGCCCTGCAGGCCCGGGGCCCTGCCCACCTGCCACCTGTGGGGTGTTCACTTGCCTGCAGGAGGCTCAGGGACTACTAAAACCAAAACTAACAAAAAGAAAAGCACGCACACACACACACAGACACACACACACGTGTGTGTTTCCACACCAAGCCTAGCTGAGCATCTGTAATCCTGCTGCACTGCCCCCTGGTGCATGACTGCAGTGCTGCAGACCAGCCTGCTCACTGTCATATGGAGGATTCGTAGATTTTGCTCAGGGGATGGATGTAAAACAATGATACACACACACACACACACACACACACACACACACCTATTTTAGTCCAGAACTCGGGGTAAAATAAGACACAGGGAAAAATGGTCCTCGCAAAACCTGCTAAACCACACACACGCGCCCCCCCCCCCACACACACACACACACACACACACACACACACACACACACATCTGTGTTAATAAAGGTCTGCCAGGATTACCATGGTGACAAGATAAGAGAGTGTGTGTGTGTGTGTATGTTTCTGTCATGCTGCCTCTCGTTGCTGTGACACCGTGAGGCACGACTGGTATGCATGCACACACACACACACACACACACACACACACACACACACACACACACATTCAGCACTGTGACATCATCACCAGCTGTGCGATCACCTGACCTTCCATGTTTACAATCTACCCGGATGCATGCTGGGTAATTGTTACCTTTCAGTGCGTGGGCTGTGTGTGTGTGTGTGTGTTGTTTTTTTTGTGTGTCTGTGTGTTTGTGTGCATAATTGTTAGTTTTCCTTTAGGTGCTTTCAAGCAGCAGGTGGGCGGAGCTCTCATACTGCTGCCCAGTGATTGGTTGAAGGAGTTTATCACTATGATTTGCTCTCCCGTCTGACACTGTGTGTGTGTGTGTGTGTGTGTGTGTGTGTGTGTGTGTGTGTGTGTGTGTGTGTGGCCCAGCAGACACACAGTCGGGATGCGTGAATACAAACTGGTGGTGCTGGGATCAGGAGGAGTGGGGAAGTCGGCTCTGGTGAGGAGGAAACAACACAACACAACACAACACAACATCAGCACAACTCACTCACCTTCACCCAGGAACACACAACGCCGATGCCACTGCACTGAGCAGCCGTTAGCCGTTAGCCGCTAGCTGCTGGTATCCATTTAAGAAAAGGAAGAAGAAGAAATACAACTTGTGACCGATGAAGCAGCTGCAGTGACTGATGTCACTGCTGTTCACACACACACACACACACACACACACACACACACACACACACACACACACACACACACAATGGGCCGCTGTCCTGCAGATGATATAATGGAGACATGTCAGTATCACATTAGTTCCATTCTGACAACCTTCAATAGAGAACAAACAGAGCTCCATTAACACCACCTGTCTGTCTGTCTCTCTGTCTGTCTGTCTCTCTCCAGACTGTCCAGTTTGTCCAGGGCATCTTCGTGGAGAAGTATGACCCAACGATAGAGGACTCCTACAGGAAGGTCAGAGTACTGCAGCCCGCCTGTCAGATTCAAAAGAAAACAAAACAGAAGAAAAAAAATAAAAATCATTTGTGTTTGAAACGTGTGGAAGGAGGTGGTTGAGCAGAGAACGTCCTGCAAGACGTTCAATTTGTGACTCCTTCCTGTCTGCCTGCCTGTCTGTCTGTCTGTCTGTTCTCAGCAAGTGGAGGTGGACGGACAGCAGTGCATGTTGGAGATCCTGGACACGGCAGGGACGGTAGGAACTTTCTCACCACCCGTCTGTCTGTCTGTCTGTCTGTCTGTCTGTCTGACTGCCTTACTGACTGACTGTCTGTCCCTGTCTGTCTGTCAACCTGTCTGTCTGACTGATTGACTGACTGACTGCCTGTCTGTCCCTGTCTGTCTGACTGACTGTCTGTCTGTCCCTGTCTGTCTGTCTGTCTGTCAACCTGTCTGTCTGCCTGTCTGTCTGACTGCTGCTCTATGCACCTGTGTGTCCCTCAGGAGCAGTTCACGGCGATGCGGGACCTCTACATGAAGAACGGCCAGGGCTTCGCTCTGGTCTACTCCATCACGGCTCAGTCCACCTTCAACGACCTTCAGGACCTCCGGGAGCAGATCCTCAGGGTCAAGGACACCGAGGACGTACGGCAAACACACTCTCACACACTCACACACATTCTCTCTCTTTCTCTCTCTCTCTGACACACACACACACACGGATGTGGTCACTTCCTGCCTGAAACGCCATCTCAGCTGCTCTGACTTTCGATCCAGTTCCTTGTTGCAAAAAACATTCCCCACCAAAGTGTTTCTGGGTTGAACTTCAAACACACAACTCACTCACTTCCCAGACGTCCTCGTTACCCACAATGCACTCCTTCTTCTTCTACTTCTTCAAAGCAGCTTCCTCTCATTTTCATTCAGCTTTCTGTTTTTTGTTTTTGTTTTTTTGGTACAGCAATAAAGTGCCATACACTTCACCCAGCCTAAGCTAGCCTAACCTAGTCTAAACTAGCCTAACCTAGTCTAAGATAGCCTAGCGCCAGAAATGGTAGCAGAGAGGAAGTGTAGCAGAGAGGAAGTGTTAGCCTGGATGTGTATCCGGGCTTCAGAGCCCCACCTGGTAGCAGACGCAGTTGTCTGCCACAGTGCTGGTTCTTCTTTTTACACTAAGCTAGGCTAGGCTAGGCTAACACACACACACACACACACACACACACACACACAGACACACACACACACTCACAGAGCAGACAATCGATGAACCCTCTCCAGCAGCGGCTGGCGAAGCCAGGGTGCGGCGGTTGGTGTGGCTCCGCCCCCTGACTCTGTGCTGGACCCCCGCAGGTGCCGATGATCCTGGTGGGCAACAAGTGCGACTTGGAGGTGGAGCGGGTGGTGGCCAAGGAGTCGGGGGTGGGCCTCGCTCGCCAGTGGAACTCCTGCGCCTTCCTGGAGACCTCGGCCAAGAGCAAGATCAACGTCAACGAGGTGAGAGAGAGAGAGAGAGAGAGGGAGAGCGAGGGGCGCACAAGCCCTGCCCACACCTAAACCCTGCCTCTCCTCGTGTGTGTTTGTGTGTGTGCAGATCTTCTATGACCTGGTGCGGCAGATCAACAGGAAGACTCCTCCGCCAGGGAAGAGCCGTAAACGGGCCAACTGTCTGCTGCTCTAATCACAGGTGCGTCTCACTCCTCCTCCTCTTGGCCACGCCCACTTTTTATGGTGCCAACTCCAGATTCTTTTCTCCCCCCCCCCCCCGACTTCCCCGACCTCCAGCCTTCTGCCCATCTGACTGACAGTCGACCAATCACACCACATCTTCCAGCCGGCCACGCCCTCCCCCCTCCCCCCCTCCTCATCAGCGTCGGCCACCTGTGACCTCACGATGACCCGCCTCCCACTGCGCCTTCAGGAAGTTCTCTCGACCAATCACGGAGTGACGGTGACCCCAATGACGAGGAGAGTGCAATCAGCTGTTGCAGGAACGGAGGGGGGGGGGGGGGGGTGTTAAAAAAGGAAGAAAAAAAAGAAACTGCCTGCACTTCCCATCATGCTCTATGCTAGATTGTTTTTCATTGGCCAATGGCTTCTCTGGTTCTTTTCATTTCAAATTCTTTTATTTCCCGTCTCAGAGTTTGACTCCGTTTTCTGTGCCGAGCCAAACACACACACACACACACACACACACACACACACACCTGACCCTGTGTGCGTGTGTGTGCGTGTGTGTGTGTGCACGTGTGCGTGTGCGTGTGTGTGTGGCTCTGGTAGAACCTGTGGATCCATTCAGTGGTTATTATAGTGATTATTATTATATTATTATTATTATTGCTATATTATTATATTTTAGCGTGAGAACATATAAAACTTCTGTTTTTGTTTGTTATTTTTAGGGAGTGGGCGGGGCCTGGGTGGGGGGGGGGGGTCGGGGCTAGGAGAGGCAGCAGGATGTGCCGTTAGCTCAGCGCGCCGCTAGCTCTGCGCTAACTGGGAACAGTCAGAGCGTCACCACGTGGCGTTAGCTCGAGGCTAACCTGTTAGCCTAACAGGTGATTTGATCTCTTCAGATTTTATGGGTTTTGCGAGCTAATGGCAGCTGTTAGCATTGCTAGCTGTCTCTCTTTGTAGCGCATCAAATTTTATGGAGAGCTTCTAAGCTGAATGCTAAGCATGCTAAGTGTCTCTTTACAGAGCAGCAACATTTCTGTTTAGCTTTGGCCTTTAAACGTCCAGTGTTGTGCTATCTCGGCTAGCTGCCAGTTAGCTTGTCTGCGGGGGTGGGTTTGAGGGGGTATTGTGGGGGGCTTTGGTTGCAGCGCTATTAATAATGCTAATAAAACAGACCCGAGAGGCAAGTTGATAGCTGCATGCTAGCATGCTAGTCTAGTGGCGCCATGAGCTAACTGCTAACCTGCTGCTGCTCAGGGTGACGAGTTGCCTTCACGCAGCAGACTCACACTGGTCCTCCACCTTCTGTGTGTGTGTGTGAGCTGCTTTAAATGCCAGGCCAGTTGCTGTCCCAGATTCTGGTCCAGCAGGGGGCAGCATCAGTACTGTTCATGTTTTATTGACGTATTACAGGAAAATTAACCTCATGATAAAGACCAAGAGGGAGTGACTGAGCTGACGTCCGTGCACGATGGAGCGCACGTCAACAAAAGCTGTGATGGCTCCATTTTCCCCTGCTGCAACATTTCCTGCGAGCACGTTGGCCGCCACTAGGTGGCGCAGCAGCCTTTCCTGAATGTCCTATCTCGTTGTGTGAGGGCCGTGTGAGCCGTGTGAGTGCTGCTGCATCCAGTGTTCAGCGCTCTGGTTTCCCTGCTGGCGCCTCCACTCATGTAGCATGTTGATGTTTGTGTCAGTGCGGCCTGCGGGGGGCGCTGCTGCCACAGTTTGCATGGCGAGCAGAGAGAGGCCAGGCGAGGGCTGTGTCTGCAGCTACGCTGCGGCCTAGCGCTTAGCATGAAGCCCTGGAAGAAGCCAGTGTGTTGAGCTGATGCTGCTCTTCATCGGAAGGGTCCAGCCTTTCAATTGGCTTTTGACTGCTGCCCCCTGGTGGCAGAAAATAACCACGATGAAGTTGTGTTTTTTTTGAGCAGCAAGAAATCCGACCTGCACTTGGCAGCAACAAGGCACTGGCTCACCTGTGGCTCTAACACATGCTCCCACAGCCAACAGCCAATCAGACTGGAGCTGTGGTGTACCTGCAGTCACACCTGTCTGGCCTCCACCACAGCAGAAGCTGCTGCAGCAGCAGCAGCACCCGTCATTTCAGATCAACTTCTGGTGGCAGTGTGAGAGGGATGTGATGTCGGAGCTGAAAGTCTCAGACTCAAAGTCCTCTACCGCTAGGTGAGGCTAAGCTAGGCTAAAGTCATTGTGCCGTCTGCAGTCAGGAGTTGCGCTGATGCGACGGATGCAGCAGCAGAAGCAGCAGCAGTGGGATCAGTCGTTCATCACAGAGCTCGAGCCGTGCTGCAGCACGACGACCAGTGAAATGTAACTGGAACCAGTTGAACGAGCAAGCGGTTCCCAACTGGTTCCAGTCCAGTGCAGAAACCCACAGTGAGCGGGGGAGGGGGGGGGGTCTGGGGAGGGAGGTGGGAGGAGGGAGGGGGGGTGAAGCCAAATGTAAAGTTGAAAACTAAAAAGCCTTAACATGAATAAAAGTGGTGCAATTTTTGTAACAGCAACCTGTGACGCGTCGTCATTGTGAAGGAGGTGGAGGAGGGTGAAGGTGGTGTTTGGCGCCCTCTGGTGGCCGATCGAGTCAGAGGCATTAGCATGATTATGCCTCAGAAAGTATATTTAAAAAAAAAAAGAGGTTCATACAGACGACAGTACCGACATCTTTCTTCTACTCTCTTTCGACACGGTTTATTAAGTATTACACTTAATTATATGATGTCCCAAAATGTAATGCATATTTAAATAAAAAGAGAAAAACAAACAAATAAAAGGTATAAACAGACGCTGCCACAGTGCAACGACACATTGACAGAATGACAATGGAACAAGAAAATAAATGACAATAATTGAAAAAAAGAAAAAGAAAAAGTGCAGCAGGTTAGAGCAAATGTCCCTTGTGTCCTATGACCGAATGACACAATGTGTGAAAGGTTCCAGTTCAGAAGCAATAAGTTAACACTGCCGGGCTGTCTGTTGGGAAAAAGCTCAACCAAAAAGCAAAAATATGTTTAAAAAAAATTAAAATAAAATAAAAATAAAATCAGCCAGGCGGACGTGACGTCAGTGAATGGTTCCACTTAACCCCGCCGAGAGCGGTTGCCATGGTAACGACGCGATTTGACCGGAGCGTTTGGCGTTAGCAAAGCTCCGTTAGTGTTTTGGTTTAGCTTCATAGACCGGAAGTTGGCCGCCTACTCTCGCGGTTTTGGTCGTTGGACGGGAGCAGCAGCAGCAGCCGCAGCCACAGCATGACGGTCCGCTTCAAGGTAAAGACCAGCAGCAGGTTGCAGCGCCAGTTCGGCTGCTGTTCTGCCGCTTGTTATCGGAACCCAGAGGCCCATTTCGGAACTGTCGGAGCCGGGAAAACAGGACGCGACTTGCTGGTGGGAGGCGGGGCGGACTTGCCGCCGCCACCTGTGAAAGCAGCTCATCCAGTTAATCCGAGTCCAGATCGAGTGTTTGCTTCTAGACGACAATGCACTCCTACTCAGATTACATAGACAATGCTCACTGTTTAATAAAAGCCACTTTGTCGACTGTATTCATGATTTGAAGCGACTTTGCCACTAGTTGTGGATGAGTTTAGTGACCTGCGTGCGGGGGTGATGACGCTGGAGAAATGCTGTGTGGGCATTTTTGGATGATAATCTGGGATTGCGCTGGTTTAATCTCTCAGCCTGCAGTCGTTCATGCGTGTTTCCCTCCATCAAAAAACCAAATCTTATACACTGAGCACATCCACTGCAGTGTTTTTGCCCTTTTCTGATGACAGTTTCATGGAATCAGTCATTTGTGTGTGCGTGTTTTTTTTTATTAAACACAGAAAAAGGGTTGTTTTGTTTATGGATGTGACCACAGATTGACCTTTAACCTGCGCTTCTATTTTTTGAATGGATTCAAACCAGCAATTATTTTCTCAAGTTTCCTCCTGACGTTGGTTAATGCTGATGCGTGTGTGTGTGTGTGTGTGTGTGTGTGTGTGTGTGTGTGTGTGTGTGTGTGTGTGTCAGAGTGAGTACCAGCGCAGCTACGGGACATCCCGCTCCAGGAGTGTGTCTCCGCTGGCCGGCCTGCGCTCTGATCACCTGAGTAAGACTTCGCCTGACCTCACTTGACCTCCTGGGTGACCTCTCTGACCTCACATGGTCCGCTGCCGCTCCCCCACTCAGGTACCAGCCGGGAACCTGTCCTGCAGCGGCGCCGGAAGGCCGACCTGACTCGCTCCTGCGGTTCTCTGCTGTTCCCACCAGAGCCACCAGAGGTCGCTGCCCCTGCTGTGAGGTGGACAGCAGCGCCCCCTGCTGGTAAGACGCCTCCAGTGCAGGCCATAAACTAGATGTGGGCCAACTCTTTGACTGGTGGGTCCACGGTGGGTTGTAAAATGTGATGGGATCACGTGATGGGATATTTAAAAAACAAACAAAAATCATGCTGCTTTAATGTCAATTGAAAATGAACCAAAGCAAAGTTGCAACCAAATCAGTGTCTTTGAAGCTCCACTGTGTTTATTTAGCTCTTAGAACCACCTAGAACCATCTAGACCACCACAGCTCTTTATTGAAATGACTCTGAAAACACTGGAAACATGGAGGAAATACAGCTGTTTTATGACTGACTGACTATTAATATCATTTTTTCAAGTACGGCTTAAGGGCCCGATTAAAAAGCCTACTGGGCCACATATGGCCCCCGGGCCATGCTTTCCATAAAACTTTGGGTGCTCCTGATTAGCCCCAGTTTGTCCTGCTGTGTTCCAGCTGCCAGGAGTGGCTCCGCCCACAGGAAGTCCCAGCCTCTGACCCCTCCTGGACCCCGGCCTGCTGTAGACCCCACCCCCTTGGAGCCCCGCCCTCTGACGGCCAATGAGGTGACAACCCCCCTCCCCTCCTCGGCTCTCCCACCACTGACACCATCCATGTGTCACCTCACAGCACCATCTACATCTCCAGGTACAGCCGGGGCCGAGGTCGCAAGGTCAAAGGTCAAAGGGTGGTGGAGAGCCGAGTGGGAATAATCGTGATGCTTCGCCTCTGTTGGCTGCGCAAAAGGTAACGAGCACCGGGACCGTCAGCAGCTGCAGTGCAGCACCGTGACCACCGGGTGGCGCTCCGTCGTCTCTTCCAGCTGTCTTCATCTGATGGTTGACTCTGCCCCCACCTCCTCCGCCCCCACCTTTCAGATGCTGCGTCCAAAGAGGAGCCCTGTTGTTGCCATGGAGACGGAGTACCAGCGCAGCTTCCAGGTTGTGGCCCCGCCCACCAGGCCCCGCCCTCTCCAGCACCTGCAGCACCACAGAGTCCCTCTCTTCCACACACACATGGTACGTACACACAAACACACACACGCACAGAGACACACACACACACGCTGACGGTTTGTTGCTGCTGTTTCACCACCAGGCCAACAGGAAGCGGAGGGAGGAGCCAGAGAAGGAAGTCCAACCCACAGGTGATGCCCCCGCCCACCAGTCTGAGGAAGTCCCGCCTCCTCAGGTGTTGGCAGGACACAGGTGTGTGTGTGTGTGTGTGTGTGTGTGTGTGTGTGTGTGTGTGTGTGTGTATTGGACAGAGTATCAGCCCATCGTTCCTTCTGCTCCTTGCAGGATGCCGGAGGAGGGTGGAGCCACGGGAAGCAGCACGCCGCAGGTCAGAGTTCAGTCCCACAGGGGGCAGCAGTGAGTGTCCTGCTGCTCCCGAGGAACGAGTGATTTGCTGCTCTGATAACTCGACAAAACTGAATAAACACACACGGCGAAGTTGACAACAGATCTCACAGATGAGAGGTAGACAGAGAGACGGAGAGAGAGAGAGAGAGAGACTAACGTAGCACAAAGCTAGTAGCAGGACAAACTGCTAAACACTGCAGAATTTTAAGGAAAGTGTGTGTGCGTGTGTACATGTGCGTGCCATTTGTGTTTTTGTGTTTGCGTGTGTGCGTGACTTTGTGTGTGTGTGTGTGTGTGTGTGTGTGTCTGTGTGCGAACTCATTATGGAAAGCAGAATGCTGATCGTGAAGAGTGAAACCACAGACCTTCAGGGAAACGGTGCACTTGAGTCACTCGTGTACAGCAATGCACACACGCACACACATGGAGACACACACACACACACACACACACAGGTGGTGTCTCATGGAAAGTCTTGCCGCGACTTTTGGATATTTGCAGTTTTGCGTCCGTCGCAACATTCAAATGAAAACTTTATTGATCTTTGGATTCCGGTGACAATCCCCCAACACTGGTGGCTAACGCTAACCCTTCTGTTCCATCCAGGTGGTGGCGCTGCGGCGGCAGGCCGCCTCCTACCGCCGCCGGGCCTGGGGCTGCCACTTCTCCCGAGACCACCTGAATCAGCTCCACTCGGAGCACAATGCATTGTGGGAGCCGTCTGAGACCACCGGCTCGGCCACGCCCACCCCCGCCCTGACCTGTGACCCCGGCGGCGTGGAGCCCCTGGAATTGCACAGGTGAGTAGCGGGGACGAGGAGGGGGAGGAGCCAGCTGGTCTGTTTCAACACCCTGGTGTCTTTACCTAGACTGTCCAGCAGGGGGCCGTCAGACACCAACGAAGAAGAAGAGGGAGGAGTTGAAGAAGACGCAGAGCAGTGAGTGTTTCCTCCTGTCCTAGTGTTTAGCATCAAACGTTAAAGTAGCAGTCTTTTAGCCTAGCCTAGTGTAGCGTAAAAAGAAGAAACACCTGTGACAGACAACTGCGTCTGCCACCAGGTGGGGCTCTGAAGCCCGGACACACATCCAGGCTAACACTTCCTCTCTGCTACCATTTCTGACGCTACTCTATCTTAGACTAGGCTAGGCTAGCTAGGGTTAAGTTTATTGCTGTACCAAAAAACCAAAAAACCAAAACAAAAAGCTGAATGAAAATGAGAGTAAGCTGCTTCGAAGAAGTAGAAGAAGGAGTGCATTGTGGGTAACGAGGACGTCTGGGAAGTGAGTGAGTTGTGTGTTTGAAGTTTAACCCAGAAACACTTTGGTGGGGAATGTTTGATTTTTTTTTTTAACAAGGAACTGGATCAAAAGTCAGAACAGCTGAGACGGCGTTTCAGGCAGGAAGTGACCACATCCGTGTGTGTGTGTGTGTGTGTGTGTGTGTGTGTGTGTGTGTGTGTGTGTGTGTGTGTGTGTGTGTGTGTGTGTGTGTGTGTGTGTGTGCGTGCGCGCGCGCGCGCGCAGGGCGGATGGCCGCTTACCGACTCCGAGGCTGAAGATGCTCCCTGTGCAGAGAACTCACCATGACCTCACCACACCTGCCACTGGTACACACACACACACACACACACACACACACACACACACACATGCTGACGGCTCAAACTCCGTCGTTGTCTTCTTGACTTTATCAACACTGTTGGCAACTGAAGTAACTGAATATTTTCCCATCTAGTCCAAATATCCTGTGTTGGTCCTCCAGGGGGCGCCCTACTGGTCGGAACACTGACCGGCAGCGACGCATCGTCTTCATCCAAACAGCAGGTGGCGCCCTCGTCGACTGCCTCCACTGGTGTACATCAGCACGCTGTTGTTGCTGTTGTCCTCGTGGTGGTGCTTGGCGTGTTTGTTGTTGTTGTGTTTGTGGTCATCGTTGACGTCTTTGTTGTCATTGTTGTTGTTGCTGTCGTTGACGTGTTTGTTGACATGTTTGTTGTTGTTGTTGACCCACTCAGAGTGGCGGTTCAGCTGTTGCCGTGGCACCGGGGTCAGAGTTCACCACCGCTGGGCCGCCCAGACTGAGAGAGGCCTGGTCAGAGAACAGCCTCTCCCCCGAGGACTCAGGCGCCCCCTGCAGGCTGGCCAGGCAGAGGCTCCCGCCCCCCGTGGCCCCGCCCCCTCACTGCATCCAGGGCTCCCTGAGACGCGCCGACTTCCAGCACAACGGTGAGCTTTAATAATCATAATCCTCATAATAATACATCTTTTTCATGGCCTTTTGTCAACACTCGAGGACACTTTGCAAAGACAAAACAAATGCAATGAAAGTAACAGCGTCATGCTGGCATCACTGCCCCCTGCTGCCCCCTGGTGGTGGTGGTCACACGGTCTAACAGCGTCTCTCCGCAGGTGAGCTTGGCCTGAGGCTGAGGGAGCTGCAACGCCGCCACGCAGGCCACGCCACCCCCGACGAAGGTCAGACAGCGACCCCCCCGCCGGTCACATGACCCTCACCGCCTGCGACTCTCTTACCTCCCCCTCTTTCTCTCTCTCTCGCCCAGACGACAGGATGTCAGCGATGTCGTGCCGTTCGGCCGCCTCCTGCTCAGCCGCCACCGCCGTGCTGGAGCGCGCTCAGAGGAGACGGCAGAGCTTCTGGGGGAATGGGTGACCTCTGACCCCTGGTGGCGATGGAGAGGGGAGGAGAGGCGGGGAAAGGGGAGTGTGTTTTTATTGTGGAGTGATGACGTCAGATAGTCGTTGATGCTTGACTGATGGAGGTCATTAAAGTGGCATGTAAAAAAAACTATTTTATTGCTGTTTTTTTTTTTTAGGTTGAAACTTTATTGAATTCATTTAACAATACGTTTTAATTATTATAGAAACATATTCAAAGCGTTTATTTAATGTTTAGCTTTTTTCTTTCCTCATTATCCCTGAATCTCCAAAGTGGACCTGCTGCCGTGCTGATATTTGCTTCAGTGTCTGCCTTCGATTGGCTGTTTGCAGCCGTTAGCTGAAAAAAGTGGGCGGGTACCTGCTGACGACGGCTACTCATTGGCTGAATTTTTTTCCTTCCCGGTGGAAGGCAGCTGAAGGTCGTGATGGGAACCAGGCGGGGCCAGCTGGTGGTCCTCACACTCACTGGTGACTAGCGTTAGCAATGCCGGCTAACTAGGCTTTTCTGTTGGACTAAACCCTCTCAGAACAGTACATTTTCCCATAAACATGATAATAAAGTTATTCTCCATACTTGTTATTTCACAAGTATGGATTATGATTTAAAAGTGTTGCTCCACCAGGTCTTCTGTATGAAGGTGATGCGATGTGTCAGTGTGATTCTCTATAGATTCTATTGGATTCTATGGAGCCGTAGTGTCATTTTGAGGATATTATGGGGGTGTATTAATTTAGGGCGTCACGCTAACAGGACGTTTGGAGGTCTGCACTTCCTGTGGGTCTCCCCTGGACACTCCCGGCCCAGGATTTTCCCCCTGTGGTGTTCCCAGCTCGTCCTCCTTCCTCTACTTCTCCTCCTGCTTCCCCGTGACGTCGGGAGCAGAGCAAACAGCGGACGACCTGGTAACTGGCGGCGCTGTTCAAACAGCCGGCAGGCGATCGGGTGTCGCTTCCCCCGTCCAGCGAACAAACAGCGCAGGAAAGTCTGAATATGGCAGTCAAACATCCGTGTGAAAAAACTCCCAGCAGCCTCTCTGGTTTTTCCCCCCTGCGATCGCTTCCTCCACGCCGATTCCCCGCCGCCGTGTCAGGAAAAAAAAACAATACAAAAAAAAATCTTTGTTTGCAACACCTGATCTGAGGAGATGACGGGAACCAGCCAAGACTGATGGAAAGGCTGAGGAAACAGGAAGCAGGTGATAAAAACGAGGTATTTCCTATTTATTGAAGTGACTTTTAAACTTTTAATTGATTTAATATTTTTTATTTTGTTTTATTTTATTTCAATTGTATTTTATTTTGGTTTAAAATAATTCCATTAAATTGCATTTGATTTGGTGTACATTCAATATACTCCATTTAATGGTATTTTATTTTTATTAAATTTTACGTGATGTCATCCTGTTTTTCCTCCTGCGACTGGGCTGTGTTTGTGTCGGCCTCCAGGGCGTCACAGACACCTGCTGCCAAACCCACACAAATAAAGGTATGAACCTCAGAGTGGCGCCTCTGGTGGCGGTGGTGTTGGCGGCGGCGGTGGCGGCTGCGGTCACTGGATACGCTGGGTGTGACAGTGAGAGCCGCAGGCGGAGCTTCCAGACGGGAAACACTGCTCTCTCCCCCGATTCCACTTCCTGGACGCGCACCCAGTCGGTTCTGGATCCTGGGAACGGTTAGCTGCTCCCCCCCACAGGCTCCTCGAGGTACTGCACATTCTTATTTTTTCCTCTTTTAAGACACATTTTTAAAACACAAGCGCAACGCAATTTATTTTTTTGCTCGTCCACCAATGACGCGACTCACTTGCAACCACATCCGTTGCGTCTGTGAAGACAAAAAAGTGAGTGATTGATTAGCGATATTTCAAAGTTGCGTCTTCAAAGAGCCGAAACTTCCTTCGTGTCATCCTGCGCTGTGACCTGCGGCTGAACCGTGGAATTAACGCTGCTGTGGTCTTGATTGGTGTGATTGAGGGTTGAAATGAAAACGGAGCAGAAAAAAGCCACAGAAACGGAGAGGAAAAAAAAACAAAAGAGGAAATGATGTCAGAGAGGAAGCCGGCAGTTAATAGTGAGGGTTAATTTCCTCAGCACTGACCTGTGTGTGTGTGTGTGTGTTTGTGTGTGTGTGTGTGTGTTCGTGTGTGTGTCTGGGGGTTTTTCCTGATGGTTACCTGGCCTATATTCAGCCGAGGGGGCGGAGACTCAGGAGGCCTTTAAATGAGCAGCTCCACTCGTCTGCACATCATCAGCATCTTCTGACAGGTGAGCAGAGCAGAGCATCCATCCATTCCTCTCTCCCTCCATCCACCCCCCCTTCTCTCTCTCTCTCTCTCTCTCCAGCCATCCCTCCCTCCATGACCTCTGACCCTTTTCTCTTGTCTTCAGGTGAAAGAACTGTTGCTGCTTCTTATTGTTCCTGCACGAACTCGAGAACTTTTTCAAGTATGAAGATCTCCTCCGCCTCCTCGTCCGCCACCACTACCGCCGCCGCCGCCGGCACGCTGGTTCTGCTGTCCCTGCTCCTGATTGGCTGGGCCGAGCAGGCGGCGGCCCACCCCCTCTCCCAGGCACTCAGCCCAGTGCTCCGCAACACCGACACGTACCGGAACGTGGGGGAAGCGGCCAGAGAGGTAGGACGCTCCCAGACAAAAGCGACCGCAATATATACATACATACATATAAATGTATGTATATATATGTATATATATATATGTATATACAAATATTATATTGATGAAAATGAAATGTGTAGCCCAGCAGCAGCAGCAGATGGATGGAAAATAATATAAAAAATATATCATGGGATATGTAGTAAATATGTTACTTTAATGTCATTTGAAAATCAGTGTTTATTTAAAGGCTTAATGGGCCGCATATGGCCCCCGAGCCACAGTTTGCCCATGCCAGGTGTATAATGATAAACTTCAGGCTGTAGTTGCAATTTCTTTTACTTATAAAGCTGAAATACAGATTTTTGCAATAGTCTATAAAAGTTGTAGAACAACTTGATCATATTTGTACATTTTAATCAATTTCAATGTTTGTTGTTTGTTTTTTTTACATTTTTTATAGACAGGCATCAATGAAAGTCAACGTTCACCTGTTTAGATTTTATTAAAATTTTTAGAAATCTTAATCCTAAAACTCTTTCTTCAAAATGAACAAAAAAATTCCATCACCTTTTTTTTGATTTGTTTTTGATTTTTAGAAAAAATACAATAAACGGTCATGTGACCCTGTGTGTTTCCCCTCCAGGCCCAGGCGAAGCAGGACGACCCCAGCGTGCGTCTGCTGCCCAGCCTCGACACCAACCAGGTGGGCTTCACCCGGCCACAAGGACCTCGCACCCCTCTGTCACCCGACCTCTGACCTCTGACCTTTAATCTCTCTCAGGACCACATGAAGATCTGCTGCCTGCACGCCAACATCCTGGACTTCTACCTGAACAACATCCTGCCGCACCACAGCGGCAAGGCAACCCACATGGGCCGCCTGCGGGTCGACCTCGGCCGCATCAGCTTGGACCTGAGCAACCACGGCTGCGTGAGTGTCCCCGCCCACTGCCCGTGAAGCCCCCGCCCACTGCTCTTTAAACCCCTCCCGCTACCCCTTAGAAAACGTCTGCAGGCTGGCAGTCGGCTGGTGGAGACGCAACACACACACACACACACACGCACTCACAAACACGCTCGCACACACACACACACACACACACACACACGCGCGCAAACACACACACACGCACACACCCATGCTGTAGCAGCAGCAGCAGCTCAGCTCTGATTGTCCGTCTGTCTCTCCAGAATGTGACTCACTACCACGACCATCAGCACACCGTCGAGTTCAAGAAGAGGTTCCACAAGGTGAGGCCACGCCCCCAAACCAGTGTCCAATCAGCTGGCTGATCCCTGTTCCTCTAATAACAACAATAATACTAATACTAATATTAATAATGGTGATGTTGACCAGGAAAAAAAAAAAACCCTTGGCTGCAAATGTACCAGCATGAAATCCCACAATGCATCATTGAGACCTGTGTGTGTGTGTGTGTGTGTGTGTGTGTGTGTGTGTGTGTGTGTGTGTGTGTGTGTGTGTGTGTGTGTGTGTGTGTGTGCGTGTGTGTGTTCAGATGGAGGGGCAGCAGCGTCTGAACAAGGCGGTCAGCGAGGTCGACATCCTGTTTTCATACCTGCAGGATTTCTGCGTCTTCCCATCAAACACCATCAACACCACCAGCACCACCACCGCCAACTGAGCGCCACTCAACCTTGTCTTTTTCTACTGCCTCCACTTTTTTATACCACTATTTATTTTATTTAAAAAAGCAGCAGCAACTATTTAAGTTTTTATAGAGACACACAGACGGACTATTTATGTGGTTATTGATCTATTTATGTTGTGGCCCAGTGTTACCAAACCTTTCTTCCTGTTTGCGCAGGAGAAAGTGTTACAAAAATGAAACAAATAAAGTTTGGACTGAATAATAGCTCCGCCCCTTCTCCTTTTTTACTGTCAAATAAAATTGAAAGGTATTTTTTTTAATGTACACACTGAACCCTATATTATATTATATTGTATGATGGCCTTGTCTGTCAAATTTGCCATAAGCTTTTTTGACGCTAGACAGTAGATGGGTTATGTATATATATGTACAGTATATACTGATGTACTGTATCTCTCTCTCTATACATATATATATATATGTATAAATATATGTATATATATTTATATATATATATATATGTATACACACACACACACACATATATGTATATATATTAGTTTCTGTTTCAAGATGAAAATGAGTTGATGAATAAATTATATATAATATAATTACAAATAAATAAAACACAGTTGCAAAAAAAACATTAATGTGGTAAAACAATATGGGAAAAAGAACTTCTGTGAAGATGTTTTCAAATATAAGACCAAGGCCACAAAAGGAATATTGATGATATTTCACACAACTGATATCACTAGAAATCTGTAAATCTTATGGTTTGCTTTATCAGATTAAATTGTCTTAACTGATGGTACGCGTGCATACACACACACACACACACACACACACACACACATACACACACACACACATAGAAGTGATAAACTGGTGCAGAAGTCACCGCAGTGCGATCAGACCTACTTACCTACTTTGCTGGCTGTAGGTGTGGTTTCGATGAGTCATTGCTGAGATAAAAGTTTTGTATTTGCACGTTTGGAAAAAAAAGAAAGAAGCTGTTCAGCTCATGATGCTAATTTCTAGCTGAAGCTGGTTTGATAACTTCAAGATTGTATTCAAAGGTGAAAGGTGAGCATGGAGCATGTGAGCAACTGCAGCTTTTTCTCCACAGTGTTACATAACTCGTGAACCAGAGCTGAACCACTGTTGCCTCTCACGCAAGACCAGTTAGCAGCAGAGTTAGCCACAGGCCAACATAGCCCATAGTAGCACTGTTTGCTTAACCAACGAGCTAAGGCAAGCTTCAGCTTCTCAAGAGACACACAAACACGTTAGCGTTATGTGTTAGCATCATAACGGCGTTATGACACTTAACAACTGTATTAGCATTTCTGATTCACAACACACCATCACGCTATTGGCTGCTTGTGCAAAAGGCTAATGTCAGAACTAGCTATCTAAGGAGCTTTCTGACACAATGGCACAACCAACCAACCTCCACTGCTTTTGTCGTTGTGCGTCTCCAACCGTTTGTGTAAAATATGAAAAATAAAAAGTGTCAATATCGCAATCAGAAGTCAAGATGGGTCAGAACACAAAGGTCGAAACTAAAACCAGAATCAAAAAGATCAAACTGTCCAAGTGTTTGCCCTCTGACACACACACACACACACACACACACACACACGCACACACACACACACACACGCTTCCCAGTCACGGAATCACCTGTCAGAGGGGCTAGGGCCACAGGGGGGGATTTCCCAAACAGGTAACACCAGGAAGTCGTGAGTCTCCTCACTGTGTGTCTATATGTGTGTGTGTGTGTGTGTGTGTGTGTGTGTGTGTGTGTGTGTGCGTGTGAGTTCTATATCTAGCTCCTCTCCTTCCGTTGGACCCTGTGGGGGGCGCCACCAGCTCCACCTCACCGCTGGACTTCCTGTTTGTGCCCCCGTGATGGTCGCAGCTCTTCTTCCCATCATGCCTCAGGAATGCAACCAGGAAGTTGCAGGTGCGCTCAGTTTTCTGCCCTGATTATTCATTAAACACATCGCAAAGAAATGAGTTGTATCCAGCATCAGCTGTTCAGCAGCTGATCTCTATAGCTTAGCGCCCACTAACGAGCAGCTAGCCTGCTTCATGTGCTAACTGTGTGAAAATGCTGGTTAAAAGTCCACTTCCTGGTTCCTCCAGCATTGAACGGTCTGCTTCTGGCTGAGTACGGTCCTCCACTCAGTGATCTCCCAGTAACTGTCGAGTGACATCATGACGTCACAGTTTCGACAGAAACTGTCACCGCAGATTTTCCTGAATGCAGCAGGAGCGGCGCTGGAACTTCCTGCTGCTGCTGGGACGGAAAACCCAGCAGAGTGGTGAGCTGCCCCCCAGATGAGACTCCCTCATTGGCTGCAGCAGGAAGTGCAGGTGTGTTTGGAGGGAACCAATAGGAACTTCTGGAATATTTCACTAATATTTACTGACAGCCCACCAGCACTGGTCCAATCACAGTGAAGCAGGACAGTTCAGCAACAGAAGGAGAAATGTTGCGGGTTTCTTTGGAGGGAATCTTCCCTTTTTAGTCAAATCTGTGCTTGACCCTTGACCTAGCGGCGGTGGCGGTAGCGGCGGCGGTGGCGGGTTGGCGGTCAAGCAGAAGAACCGTTTCCTGGCAGGAGGATCAGAGAGAAGCCACAACCTACTTTAGCAATAGACCTAGCTCAGACTAACTGTAAAAACACAACTGCTGGCGTCAGCAATGACTCGGTGGTGAAGGAGAGCAGCGAGGGTGGTCCAGGGTCTCCTGGAAGTGACGGTCTGGATGGTCTGGGGTCTCCTGGACCTCCTGGATCTTCTGGAGGTGACGGTCTGGACGGTCTGGATGGTTTGGGGTCTCCTGGACCTCCTGCACCTCCTGGAGGTGACGTTCTGGATTGTCACTGTGTGTCTGGATGCTGAAGACGAGAATGATGGTGATGATGAAGATGATAGTAATGATGATGATGATGTTAATGATGACGGTGATGGTCATGTGACCTGCCTGCTGCAGCTCTCTGACCTGGTTATAGCTCTGACTTCCAGGAACTCACACTTTCTACCAGCATCTCATCGTTTTCCTCAAAGTCTCCTCTTCTTCTTCTTCTTCTTCTTCTTCTTCTTCTTCTTCTTCTTCTTCTGTGGTGCCGCCTGCACCCTCTCGAATTTGGGTTAAGTGGCCCGGTGGCGGCGGCAATGAAACCTGCTGAGTGGAGAAAACAAATCTGCGTCGTCACCGCTTTTCCTCGGTTGCGTCTCTCGAACGCACCGCAACCTAGTTTAGCCTCGGCGAGGAAAACAACAAACAGACAGGAAGTGACGTCACCGCTCGCCACCAGAGGAGGACGCAGAGAGAGAGGTGGATGGATGGAAGGAATGGAGAAAAAGAGGAGGAGGACCAGGAGGTCATGAGGAGGGAGAGAGAGAGAGAGAGAGAGGAGGGAAGGATGGATGGATGGAGTGACCTTGACTAAAGGAGGGAAGGATGAGGAGAAGAAGAAGAACGAATCGGGGAAAAAAGGATGAAAACGATGAAAACAGAGAGAAGAAGAAGGAGAAGGAGGAGTGATAAAGAGGAGGAGAAGTGATGGAGGAGGAAGAAAAAGAGGAGGAAGAAGAAGAGAAGGTGACGTCAGCAGAGAGATTCCTGGGAAATTCTGCTCATGAATGTGTGAAAGAGGAGTATGGGTGGGGCAAGAGGGGGAGGTGGGTAGAGGTGGGGGCAGGGGTTAGGGGGCGGGGCCGAGCAGGAGGAGGAGCTATAAAAGCAGCTGCGCAGCAACACTCGGCGCCACTGCAACATGTTCCTCCTCCTCATCAGCACCTCAACTCTGCTGCTGCTGGCCAGCAGCAGCAGCAGCAGCAGCAGCAGCAGCAGCACCAGCAGGGGAGTGGGAGGGGCAGAGGGCGGAGCTTCCTGCCGCCATCGGATCCCAGCCGAGCTGCTCCGGGAGCTGTGGAGCAACACGCAGCGAGTGGTGGCTTTGCTGCCGGTAAGAACATCCATCCATCCATCATTGGGGAGGGGGAACCACGGGTGGGCTCTGATTGGCCGTTCCAGCAAGCCAATTAACCCGTCAAACTCACCCACACTCAAAATAAGAGCCTTGCCGTGCCGCACCAAGCCGTCACTTCCTCCTTGGGACAGGAGGCGGAGCTGTGGCTGGAGCTTCTGACCTTCCAACGTGTGGAGCGCGGCCTGGACCTTCACCACGCTGTGTGAACTGACCTCAGCGACAACAGCCACAACAATGACAACAACAACAACAACAGCTGACGCTAAAACAAACAACATAACGCTCGTCTGTCTGACTTGTTTTCTTTCTGCAGAAGGAGAAGTTTTCCAGACGGCTGCTGCCAAAGTTCTGCACCAGGTGTCCAGAGGTCAGTCAACAGCCTGACACTCAAAGTCACAATAATAATGGGAATAATATCCATAATAATAACAATACTAATACTAAAAACCATAAATTACCAACGTTAATAGCCATAATAATAATAATATTAATTCTAATAATCATCATCTTCATAATCATGGCCATTACCATCATCATCATAGTAGTAGTAGTAGAAGAAGATGCCGTTCTCAATCCCACATCGAGGAAATCTGCAACATTTACAGCAGGGGTGTCCAAACTAGGGCCCGTGGGCCAACTGTGGCCCGCCAACTGATTTTAAATGGCCCTGAAAACACCAGAGCCACTCGCTGTTGAGTGAAACTCGATGACTTTGCAATTTTTCTGCTGACCTGGAGGGGGCAGCACTTCCTAGCCTAGCTTGATGCTAGCTTAGCTTCCCAGTGGCGTTTTTTCGTGGGTGAAGGAGTTCAATTGACTGAGGTTTGATGGAGCTGTGCTCTCATGGTCCTGCGTGACTCCAGTGACACAGTCGATGTTGTTGTGGAATAACGTTATAAGAGATGATGTTATGATGTCATAATCACAACTGAAGAGATGTGTTGCATTGCGTTCTCTGACAAATAATGTTTCGTGTCATGTTATGTTAGCAATGCCGCAGTTTTTTACACAGAGAGCTGTTGTTCATTTCAGCTTTTATATGAGCGTGACACCATGTTTCTATTCAGTTTGTTTGATTGCTTTTTTGAACCTGAGAAGTGCATATGATGCAGCAGTATGTGTATATGTATTTATACAGTTGGAATGTTTTACAAGTTATGTAAATAATATTGACAGACAAGTAATTGTTTGAGATGAGAGTCAGCACCTCCAAGACGGAGGCCATGGTTTTCGGTGGAGAGACCCTGCCTCAGGTGGAGGAGTTCAAGTATCTCAAGGTCTTATTCAAGAGTGAGGGAAAGATGGGGTGCGAGATCGTCAGGCAGATTGGTGCGCCAATCTGGCAGAAGATGGATGGATAGATGGATGGATAGATGGATGGATAGATGGATGGATAGATGGATGGATGGATGGATGGAGTGCTTGAGAAGATGTTTGCTGAGTGCAGTTGTACAGCCTGGAATGACCTGCGGAGGGGGGACGGGGGGGGGGTTGCTTGGCTGCATAGTTTAAGACTCCTGAGGCCCACCACCCTCAGCCACTTGACCTTTGACCTCTGGCCATCTCCCCCCCGCAGCGTGCCATTGGCTGGCTGGAGCTGCGGCAGCTGCTGGACGTCTACCAGCGCAGCGTCTTCAGCACCGCCGCCGTCAGCAGGCTCCTCCCAACTCACTGCCCCCTGCTGCTGCACCGCCTGCACGACACACTGCAAGGCTGCGTAAGAGTGCACGCACACACGCGCACGCACACACGCACGTACACACGTACACACACACACACACACACACACAGTCTGACGTCCCCATGTGTACTTTGTGCAGGTTTCTTCCTCTAAACCTTCAAAATGGCTCAAACTCCTCAAGAAACTGGAGCGGAAAATTAAAAAGGTCAAACATTATTTTTTCAATGTTTTTTTTTTAATTCAGAGTTTTGTTTTCTTTTTGTTCAGTTGTTCAGTTCATGTCAAACAGTCCACAGAGACTTAGCACCGCTAAATCGCTTTTGACCCTGGCCATGCTGCAGATGGTGCTGTTCACTCGCTGGGCTGCTTTACTGCGCTCTTTACTGCCCCCTTCAGTGCAACTGCCAGAACTGCAGCTCTTCTGATTCCTCAGTGGCAGCGGTCCTCGTCTTCTCCCTGCTGCAACAGAAAATCACGTGATAAAAATAACACTGCGCTCTTATTCATCCTGAATAACGATCAATAATTCATTGATTTGTTTCCGAAGTCTTTGACTTTACTAAGAGCTACTGCGTGTTTTTGTCGTGTTTTATCTCCACCTGCGACCTTTTAAGTATCATTCATGATATTGTGTGACGAGCTCGGTGCTAAAAAACATTTCCTGTGTTTGACTGTCAGCAGAAAAGGGACGAACGAGCCCTGCAGGCGATGAGAGAGTTCACCTACGTCCTCAGATGGACCGACGAGTTGGCGCATCACGTCCTGTAGCCCCGCCCACCTCTCAGGGTACCTGCTTTGGCACTTCTTATCTACATTTTTATCTACAACATTTATTTTGAAGAGTCAAAGTATTTCCACCCCCACCCTCCCTTAAGTATTGAACCGTGTTTAAAACAATTTTAACCATGGGAAATTTTTTTGTCTTATTTATATGCTAGAAAACATATTTATTATATTTGAGCACTGGACAAAGTTTTAGCCAAAATACTTGAAACTTTTATGTATTTGAAATGGTGTTTTTTTTTTCTTCTTCTTCTTTTGTCGTTTGTATTCAAACAAAAATATTTGTACACATTTGTCTGGTTCTTTTGAAATAAACCACATTTCTCTTGTGACGTGAACGACTTGAATAGTTTCCTATCGATCAGTTTTGCCCGATGTCTCCCTCCGATGGTCAAACTGTGACACTGCAACTGCAAGGACGCATCCTCATCACGAGGAGTGACGGAAGAGAAACGAAAACGCAACAAAGACCAAAAGATGTGGATTCTAAATCAGAGAGTTGAAATGAGCGGGCTGAGGACCTTCAGCGTGGTGAGGAGGAGAGAGTAAGATACTGTGAAGGACTCAGAGTCGGGACTCAGAGAGTCACAATCAAAAAAACGAGATGTGAAAGGTTTGAGGAGATCTTTGAGAAAGGCGGAGTGGAGGAGTTGAGAGAGACACATCCTGGTTGCCGTCTTCAGCTGAAGGCACCGACCTGGAGTTTGTGACGGCGGTGGAAACCCACAGACCCAGAGGGGAACACAGGAACGGAACCCCCGAACCCGGAACCTTACGGCTACGGTCGGAATTCTGTGACGGAGACTCGTAATGACAATGATCCGTTAACTCACCTGGTTGTCAGTGGAAAATGGCTGTGGCGCCGGTGATGTCCCCACCCCCATGGCCCCACCCCCATGGCCATGACTCGACTCTGTTGCGAAACCAATGACATTTCCACAATTAGTCAGCTCCAGTGAGTCATGTGACTCCTGGGCCTCGATTGTTGCAGCGACGGCGGTTTCGGTTCGAAAGGAGTCGGATCAATCTCAGTGCAACGGCGATTGAGCAGCCATCGCACGCCACCGAACCCGCCAACACGGCTTCGCAAAAGTCTGAGCAACGGACAAAGACGAAGAACGCTCGCACCGGTCCGGTCGCTCAAAGTGAATGTGTTTGGTGAACACGATCGGGATCACCTTCCTTTTTCTTCTTCTAGTTCTAGCCAGCAACTGGAGGCCAAGGCAAACTGGTGCTGCTGTCGCCATGGCTGACGCTCGGTGGCTAACACTCTGATGAGATGGCCACACTGACTGTGGCACTGACTGGGGCACTGACTGTGGCACTGACCGTGGCACTGACTGTGGCTCACGGTGACCCTGACAGCAACCCAATAAATGGATTTCAAAAATATATTTGAAGTTTTTGTTTCGCCGTTTTTGTGCCAATTTGAATGGTGAGATATTTAGCTGGTTAGCTAGCAAGCAGCAGCAGCCAATCAGAGGGTCTCTGTGTTTGCTTGGGTTTTCTGGTGGCGTTTCCCTTTCACTGACACTTCCACGCGAACTGCTCCCACTACTGCAATATGGTAGACAGTTTTCTGGATTGCATGGCTAATGCTAATGGATGAAGCCACACGTTTCAAGCTTGCATATGTGTGTGTGTGTGTGGATGCGCGCCACCATCAGTTAAGACAATTGAATCTGATCAAGCAAACCACACCCATAAGATTTACAGATTTCTAGTGATATTGATTGTGTAAAATATCATCAATATTCCTTTTGTGGACTCGGCCTTGTATTTAAAAAACATCTTCACAGAAGTTCTTTTCCAATACTGTTTTACCACATTAATGTTTCTATGCAACTATGTCTTATTTATAGGTCATTTTAATGTCATTCATCAATTCATTTTCATCTTCATTATATATATATATATATATATATATATATATATATATATATATATATATATATATATATATATATATATATCCAGGTACTACCTGAAAAATTAGAATATCAAGTAAAAGTTGTTTTATTTTGGCGATTTAACATAACAGATGGTTTTTTAAGCTGCAAGACCTGATCAAGCAAAATCCAAAGAAATAAAAACTGTAAATATATTGATTTGCATATTATTCGTTTATACAATATGTCAAATTCACCTTTAGAGTTGAATTGCAGAAATACAACAACCTTTTCAGGATATTCTCATTTTCTGGGTAGTACATGTACATATATATATGTACATATATATATGTACATATATATATGTACATATATATATATGTCTTTCTCTCTCTCAGAGATAGACACACAAGGCCATGAAATAAAATTAAATGTCATATAATATAATATAATATAATATAGTATCACATTTAAAGGGCTCAGTTTGTGCATTAAATGTATATGTGTGTTTGCGCGCCCGTGCATTTGTGTGTGTATTTATGGTGGCTTGTGTTTGCAAACAGGAAAACAACAAGGTTGCAACTTTCTAGGAAACACAACTGAGGTTTTTAAAGAGCCTTGATTCCAGTTAGTTTACATTTCTTAGAAGGAAAACAGCCACTGTGTGTGTGTGTGTGTGTGTGTGTGTGTGTGTGTGTGTTTATGCATTAAATGTGTGTGTGAGTTTATGACAGACTTTTTCCTACTGTCCTAATTGCTGGGTGAATTGTCAGGTCGTCTGCTCAGCTTCCCAGCTCGCTTGACATCATCACATGCTGATGGTTTTCAGTTAAGTTAAGTTGACAGAAGTATCTTGTTTCTTTTTTCTCTTTTTCTTTTTTTAAAGTGGATGTCTCAGCGATGGATGTGGCCCAACTCTCACTTGCACTACGTGCGACCACTGTGCTCCTGTCCTTTGCTCATTTTGGGTCCTGGCCTTTTCTCGCCTTTAGCCCGGCGTGAAGTTCTGACATTTTGCTCTCGTCACATTTTCGAACCTGCATGTTTAAGGTTTGTGAAAGTGAAGCGAGAAGCTGGGAATCCCGCGGCAGGAACCAAGTCCCCCCCACCCCCGTCCCCACCCCATGTTCTGCAGTTGCAGAGATGATTCAGGTTTCTCGGTGGCGGCGGCCGCAGCGATGCAGGAACGAGCTGCTTCCTGCTGACGCGACACAAAAAGAAACAGGTGAATTTCCGCCTGGCGGGCTGCGTCTGTGCCACAGTCGTGATGTCATCGCAGGTCCTGCCACCGGTTTTTCTCAGTTAGAGCCGTGCGTTGACGTGCAAATTCCAAGGTGGTCGCCTGCACCTGAGAACAAGACTCGTGACTCATTTTGTGTCTTCTGGGTGCAGACGAGACTCAACTGCCAGCAGTTTCCTGCTGAGGTGCCCAGGCCGCCTTCACCTCGCTGCAACTCCGAGGCTCCCGCTTCTGAGAGCTCCTGCAGGACCCTGCAGAACCCTGCAGAACTCTGCAGAACCTCCAGACTGCAGCTTCGGAGGTTCAGGCTGAGTTTCTTTTTTCAGAGCTGGAACAGATTCCGCTCGGCGTCTTGACTCAAAACCACCGTGAAGAGCCACCGATTATTTATTTTTTTTAAACGCCGTCTTTATTGAATTTTCAAATGTGAAAAAGACAAAACAATTTAGGACGCAGGCCAGCAGCTCAACAAAGCGATGATTTTCCTCTTTATCTACATGTCATCACTGTAACTGACAGAATGGGGACCAGAAAAACACCACAATAATATTGATAATAATGATTAAAAAACAAACAAAGACAAAATCAAAACAAATCATCAACAAACTCAAATACAACATCGGAACGCTTCAGTGAAGACATGAGGTCACCGGTCCAGAACCTCATTCTAACGGATCGTCATTTATTTATTTTTTGTATATTGGATAAATCCGCCCCAAACCTTTTGAAAAGTATGCCGTTTGTTCCCAAAAATGTGGAATTCTTTTTCCAGAGGTTAAGCAGGAAGATAATTCCCGAAACCGCGTTGCAATAAGTGCCTCCGACTTAAAATAAAATAATAATAATAATAATAATAATAATAATAATAATAATAATAACCACAGAAATATCACGTTATTAGCTTGTGCGATCTGAATTTTCCTTCACAGTGATAACAGCAGTGGTTTTCTGAGCAGTTGAACGTGAAAGCGATGCCATGTTGAGGCGCTGCTGCTGGGTTTTCACTCAAGGCCGCCGAAGGCTGAAATGTCAGACTGGGTTTTTGAGAATGGATTCAGCTTGAATCGTTATCATAGTTTGACTATCATAGTCATAGTTGACCATGAAGAGGCTCCGGAACATGAAAACGCTGCAGCGGGGCCCAAGGACCTCTAATGTGCTCTAGGCGAACACACACACACACACACACACACACACACACACACACACACACACACACACACACACACACACAGAGTGAAGTTTCAGCATAACTGAGGAGATTTTCCTCCAGTCCAACCACCGTGACCACCGTGTGTGTGTGTGTGTGTGTGTGTGTGTGTGTGTGTGTGTGTGTGTGTGTGGGCGCATCCTGACCAGGGAGTCTCCTGCAGCCTCCGCAATAGCAGCACAACTTTGACTTTTAGAGGAAAGCAGTTGTCGATGCCGCTGTTTTGTGACTATACTGTTTGCTGCTGCTGCTGCTGCAAGCCCACAGACCACAGACACACACACACACACACAAACACACACACACACACACAGAAGGGAAGGCTGCATATAAGCAACACAGGTCAGCAGCGTGTCAGTGTCATTCACACCTAATAGCCTCCAGTGTGCAGCTCCAACAGCTCCAACAGCTCCAACAGCTCCACCACCTCCAACAGCTCCACCACCTCCATCAGCTCCAACAGCTCCATTATGTCGCCTCTACTGGTCCTACTGGTCCTACTGGGAGCCTCGTCGCCGGCTTTGGGCAGGTCCTTCCTTTCAGAACAGCTCAGACAGGACTTCAACTCACTCGCACAAGAGCTGGTAAGTGGACTGGGACTGTGACCAGGACCAGGGACTGGGACTTGGCCTGGGACTGGGACTGGGACTATGATTCTTCTCTCAGTGTTCCCTTCGGGTCCCCGGAAGGTCGGGTGTGTTTGGCGCTGCCGGGCCTCCTCACATGAGACCCACTGGGACTTTATTTATTTATTTATTTATTTATTTCTCATTTTGATTGATTTAACCGCTCATCGTTTCAACAATTCGATGTCATTCTCTGCCCGTCTGAGTGAATCACTTTTTAAAGGAGTCAGTCAGTCAGTGAGTGAGTGAGTCAGTGCTTCGCTGCTCCGCTGATTCTCAACACTCTGATCCGTCTTTGACTTTTAATCGAGACTCAATTACGCGACGTTGCGAGAGCTCCACAGATTTTAATCGTCATTGAAACCAAAAATCTGCCTCTTCATTATCATCTTCTTGTTGCATCATTCTGATTTGTCAAGGCTGATTAGCGACAATGACAGTGTGTGTGTGTGTGTGTGTGTGTGTGTGTGTGTGTGTGTTGCAGAAGCTGACTCAGCCTGAAGTGATCACTCAGCCGCTCTTCTCCCAGGTCTACCACATCCTCAACACCTCGTGTCCAGTAGGTTCCCTCAGACCAGCGGAAGCTCTGTGGACTCAGCTGCTTGTCACATGATCGCGTGCTCACCGCTAACTCCCCCCCCCCCACCCCCCCAGGCATTCGACACGGACCGGCTCATCAACGCCACCCTGGACGTCTACGCTGGCGTCTTCTCCAGCGCGCTGCAGCAGCACTCGCAGCTGCTGCTGGACGTCCACGAGCCCATGAGGCAGAGGACGGTGCAGCAGCTGCGGAGTCAGCAGCAGAGGATGGAGCGGCTGAGGAGCCGCCTCAGCCACGTCAACCACCAGAGGGCGCTGAACTACCTGGGCTCCATCAAGGTACAGCAGCTTGGAGGGCCGCTTTCAGGCCTCGTTTTTCATTTTCTGCGGCGCTGGAGGCTAGGTGGCTAACGGGCTAGCGTCGCTCCCTGTGTGTGTGTGTGTGTGTGTGGCTGCAGGTGGACGACGTTGGCGTGCAGCGGCGAGCGCTGGCTGAGTTCCAGACGGTCTACCAGGCCGTGTCCCTGATTGGCCACCGCTGTAGCCACGCCCACTCCTCCTCCGCCCAATGATGACGGGCCGCTGCGGCCGGTTCCCGCTCTCACCTGGTTTTCATCGCCATCATCGTCATCATCATCATCATCATCATCATCATGATCATCATGATCATCATCATCATGATTATTATTATTATTATTATTAATATTATTATTGTTATATTTATTTATAACTACATTAATTTGTTCTCACCGATTCATTTTGTCCTTGTTTTAATTTATTCCCAGCAGACACTCCTCCCGTCTTTATCTGTTATATTTATTTTTGAAAATTTTATTTAATGTAACTTATTTTTTTCTCTCCAATTTTAGTTTTTTTGTTTCATTTGTTCACACTTGATGAGAAATAAAGGAACAAATGTCAGCATTGGAAAAGTTTGCGTTGCTCGTCTGTCACCGCCGCTGTCCATGTCATGGGGAGGGGTTGATAGGTCAGGAGGGTGGGGGGCGTCCCCCTGCAGCAGCTCGGGGGGTCGAGAGGGAAATGGTTTCCGGTCGTCCTCCTCTTTCTTTCTCACAAACAGTGACGAGGTGAGAGGAAGTCCCGCCCTCTTTTTTCAAAGCTGAAAAAAGACACCCGAAACGGCGCCGCTTCCCTTTGCAACCTTCCTGTTTTATTATAATTTTTTTTTTAGTTTCGAGTCACGTCTTTATGTCATCAATGAACTGTAGTGCATTTTTATCTTTATCATCGTTCTTCTTCTTCTTCTTCTTCTCGTTGGTAATTCACGGTGGTGGATCTCTGGGGGGGGGGCGGAACCAGCGGTCACCTGGTCTGAGGGTGGTCGGGACTCGCAGTTCCTCCAGAAACCGGATGAAATTGATTTCTTTTTTTATCTTTCTCTCTCTGGCATTTGAGAAGAAGAGGAAGAAGAAGAACGAGAAGAAGAAGAAGAAGAAGGAGAAGGGGAAGAAGAATTTCTGCAGAACTTTCACACTTTTCACGCAGAATTTTTTTTTTTCTTCTCTGAGCGAGAACTTCCAGCCGTGACTTCCTGTCTGACGAGAGGGGATCCCCGCTGTCTACCTGTTGACTTCCTGACATCCCGCTGCTCTCTTCTCGACACTCCTGCAGCCCAACCGGGGAGAGTCAGAGGTCAGAGGTCAGCCCTGTGACCTACCCCCCCCCCCCCCCCCCCAGCACCACCACCTGGAGTATAACCCCCGTGTTTATCGCGTCGTCGTCGACTTTGTATTCGGAAGCTTCATCGGTGGATGATAAAAGGGGGAGCCGCACCGTGATTGGCCGGCCAACCACAGACCTCCTCTCATTCTTCTCTCTTCTCTTCTTCTCTGGACTTTTTGCCGGTTATTTCCCCCCACTTTATTTCTTCGCGGCACACAGGACGTTTCCTTGAAATGGGGTGTGACCATGTCACCACCTGGTGACTAGAAACACTCCTCACACCTCCATTTCCTGTCCTCTTCCTATCCACTTCCTGGGCTGCTGGTGGCCTGCTGGTCCCATGCATATTCTTCTTGTGCTAATGGAATAGAATAGAAGACTTTATTAATCTATCTAAAAAATAATTTGCAGAATCACTGCAACAACACAGCAGTGCAAAGAGAAGGAAGATTATATGAATTAAAAAGAAATGAAAATAAAATATTTATAAAGTAAGAATGTTACAATTACAATTATCTACATAACGTTGATAGAAATAAAAGTTTTAATCGCATGAATTATGAATGTTGTTGATTCTTCTGTTCCTTGTTTCATCCACCAGCAGGTTTCTTTGGTGATTTCGCTCGCTAATCAGCTTCATCATTTCTGCCTTTTCAAAACGGATTTTTTTTATTTTTCAAATTCAAGCCAGTTCACATTTTATCTGTTTTAAATAAATTAACAATAAAATGTACATTGGGGTCTTGTTCACTTGTTAGACGCAGTTGTTTGAATTACAGTAGTTTGACCCTCTGTGCTGGCAACTTAGATAGATAGACAGATAGATAGATAGGTAGATAGATAGATAGATAGATAGACAGATAGATAGATAGATAGACAGATAGACAGATAGATAGATAGGTAGATAGATAGATAGATAGATAGACAGATAGATAGATAGGTAGATAGATAGATAGATAGACAGATAGATAGATAGATAGATAGATAGATAGATAGATAGATAGATGGATAGATAGACAGATAGATAGACAGATAGATAGATAGATAGATAAATAGATAGGTAGATAGATAGATAGACAGATAGACAGATAGATAGATAGATAGATAGATAGATGGATAGATAGACAGATAGATAGACAGATAGATAGATAGATAGATAGATAGATAGATAGATAGATAGATAGACAGATAGATAGATAGATAGATAGATAGACAGAATGTGTGTGTGTGTGTGTGTGTGTGTGTGTGTGTGTGTGTGTGTGTGTTTCTCCTCCCGTCGTTAGCCTGGTTGTGTGGTGACTCTGATACTGGTAAAGCAGGAGGCCGCAGCAAGCCATCACTGCCAGGGCGGGCTAACCACAGCGGCCACCGGGGGCACCGTCTCACCGGAAACCTGCATCCTTCCCAGGTTTGTCATCAAAACTGTGTGTTGTGTTCTCACAGCTGCTGAGAGGTGCTGTGTGTGTGTGTGTGTGTGTGTGTGTGTGTGTGTGTGTGTGTGTGTGTGTGTGTGTGTGTGTCCTCCAGCAGCTCTCAGGGCTCCCGGTTGCATCCTGTAGGACTGCACCAGGGCACCAGGGCATGTTGCATGCATGCGTGCATGCATGCATGCATGCGTGTGGGTGTGTGTCTGTGTGTGTGTCGTGGCACTTAGAGACCCTTCACCCGCTTCTATGAACTCTGACGATATAAAGGAAACTTCGCAGCCACCTTTTTTTCTCTTTTCACACCTCTCTCTCTCTTTTACTTTTCTGTCGGTGTCTCTCGCCCCCCCTCCCCACTCGCCCCCCCTCCCACACCCCCCTCCCCTCCTCCTCGCAGCATGAATAAAAGGTGTTGAACAGCAGAAGGGAAGCTCAGACAAACTTGACAGCGGGCACCACTTCAGGCCCCGAGGCCCAACAAGCAGTCAGTCAGTCAGTCAGTCAGTGAGCCAGTGAGCCAGTGGGATTTGAACCAGCGACCACGCAGAGCAGAAAATGGAGGGCCGTGTCAGGTGTCTGGGGGTGTGGCTGTGCGTCTGTCTGTCCGTCTGCCAGGTGCGGACGCTTTACGTGCCCAGTGAGATGAACCGGACCATCCAGAACCTGGTGGATCACTACGTGAGTCCCCCAAACAGCTCCACAGGGCCCGGCCCGCTGGGTGCTGCCTTCAGGGACAGTTCGGCTTCAAATTTCCAGGGGGTCCATGAACGAACCGGAGAACCCAAAGTTCATCCAAGTTGTTCAGGACAAAAGTAGCCGAACGCCAGAGGACTCCTCCTCGGTCCCTGAACACAACACCTGCGTGTGGGCTCCTGATGTGTCCTGCTGTCTGTGAATGCACCGTCTGAGAAACAAAATGTTTCTGTCTCCAGTTGCAGAGCGTTCCACAGCGGCAGATGAGGCAGGGAGGGCCCATCGTTGACAGCAGGGATCTGCCCAGAGAAACACCTGAGGTGAGGAACCACACCAGTGGCGATGGGGGGGGCGGGGGGGTGGGTTGGGTTCGGGGTGGGTGGTTAGCCTAGCTTAGCATAAATACCCTGAGTGAGCAGGTGCATCAATTCTCAACATTTCTTTTTTTTTTTTTGAGTTTCAATTCAAAATCGCACTTTGGAGATTTTGCAAACATTCTGAGATGAAGGTGAGTGGCGCTGCGCTAGCCTCATGCTAAGCTAATTCTAGCCTCCCTGAAGCCTAAGGCCAGTTGTTTGGCTCTAGAATTTTTTTTTTTGGGGGGGGGGTTTGGGAAGGGCTGCAGGTCCCCCAGGCTCATGATGCGTTGGAGCAACCTGCTCACTTCCTCCACTCAGGAACCTTCAGAGAGGAAAGTTCAGCAGGCTGGAGGAGGAACTGAGAGGCTCCACCACAGGGTCCTCTCGGGCTCTTCCCACCTTTCTTTCCACCCCGTCACAGAGTGACACCTGTCTGTCTGTCCTCCAGCGCTAAAACCTTTCCTCCTGCTCTACCCAGGCCATGGTGTTCATGAGCGGCGTCCTGCAGATGTACGTGAAGCTCTTTGACCACATGCTGGCGACGGCGCCCACGCCCACTCCTGACGCAGTGGCGGGCTCTGGCGCCCAGGAGGTGGACGGCCCCATGGTCAAGCAGCAGCTGCAGTACCTCCGGGACAAAGTGCAGAAGCTGCAGAGGCACCGCTACAAGGAGCAGGAGGACTTCCTGAAGAACCTGACCAAACTGGAACACATCAAGGTACCAGCAGACCGGACAGAAAACTGCAGAAACTCTTCCTCAAAGTATTCAAACTTGCGAGTAGCCCAAAGAAAAATCCCAGTGGGCTCATTGAGCTCAGGTTCCTCAGTTGGTGGTGCAGAAGGTCCAGTTCCTGGCAGGGGTCCTCACAAAGAGTTCTATATCCCAGTTCAGTGACTGGCGGAGGGATTCATGTGCGGGAGGTCAAGGGAGCAACATCACAGAGTGAAGCCTGACTGCAGCCCGAGCGACTGCAGCATGAGCTACTGTAGCCTTAGCCACTGTATCCTTAGCTACTGTAGCCTGGTCTACTGTAGCCTGAGTCACTGTAGTCTGAGTCACTGTAGCCTGAGTCACTGTATCCTTAGCTACTGTAGCCTGAGCTGCTGTAGCCTGAGCTGCTGTAGCCTGAGTCACTGTATTCTTAGCTGCTGTAGCCTGAGCCACTGTATCCTTAGCTGCTGTAGCCTGGTCTACTGTAGCCTGAGTCACTGTAGTCTGAGTCACTGTATTCTTAGCTACTGTAGCCTGGTCTACAGTGATTGGCTGCCCTTTCCACCCTGACGGCGTTCCTCCTTCTGCTCATCCTGCAGGTGAACGACCCTGTCGTCCAGAAGAAGGCGCTGTGGGAGCTGACGCGGCTCTTCGAAAAGGCCACCTCGCTGCCCAACAAGCTGGATGGGCAGAAGAAGCGGCGGCGACGGCGGCGGCAGACGCTCCAGTCCCAAGGTCACCTGGGAGCCTAACGGGGGACTTCGGGAGGTCAGGGGGGGAGACGCCGACAGCGACATGTTCAGTTCTTTTTTACCTTCCAAACTTTTAGAGAATTCTAATTAATTTAATTTAATCTAATTTATTACAAAGCGGCAGCCCGAGAGTCACTTTACAGAGATTTTTTTCTAAGAAATAAAAGGGGGGGCCAATCGCAGCCCTGGAGATCCTTGACCGTGTGTCCGTTGGAGCGGGTCTGATGTTGGTTGGATGTTTCAAGTGGCTCCGCCCCCCCCAGTTTACCAGGGCCTCGGTGCCGTCCGCCAGTATTTATTTCCTCTATTTAAGTTTTTCTATTTAATATTAATTTGCTCTGACTGACGCTCATTGTTGCTTATTTATTGTTGACTGTTGTTCTTATTGTTGTTGTTGATCAGCACCAGAATAAAAGTCCCGAGCAAACCGACATTTGTACATTTGTTTTTTTTCTCCCCATCGACTTGTTTCCACATTTGAAGGTCTAGTGTGTAATATTTGGAGCTTTTTAGGGAAAAAAAAACAGCGCCATCAAGTGGTTACATTTTATATTGCAGCGTCTCTCACTCGCTCCTGAGCTTGCCAGTGATATACGGTGGCCCGCACACCAAAACCTGGATACCTGGTCCACCTGCGTCCTCTTCATTGTTTGTTTATTTGAGGACGCCAGTGTTCAGCCTAAATACCAAATGCTATGCTGTCAGGCAGCCGGATTGTCCACACCAGGCTTCCTTAGAAATATGGTGGTGCAAGATGGCAGCTAACTGGGACCTTTATTGATCTATGGAGATTCTCATATATATATCCTAAACGTTCTAAGGGGAGGAAAATTGTGAGTATCCACTTTCATCAATGTATTTATGGGCAGTGTGTTCAGCTGTTACCAATATAAAAATACTAAATTAGGCCAAATTTTAAACACTGGACCTTTAAATTGTGTTTGGAGTGAAACTCCGGCCGCCGCGTCACAGAGAATCTGGTTGAACACTCGAAAAGTCAGCGACCCCCACCCACCCCGTGACATCACTTCCTTTTGGTAAGCAACAAGAAGTCTTCTTTTACTGTAAACGCTGCTTTACCCACAATGCACCCTGAGAGCGCAGACTCTCTGCAAGGGTTGGGGGGAGGGGGGAGGAAGTCCATTTCTAGGAAGCGGAGGCTGTGCTTCCCCACGGCTCAAGAAAGTGTGTGTGTGTGTGTGTGTGCGTGCGTGCGTGCGTGTGTGTGTGTGCGTGCATGCGTGTGTGTCTGTGTGTCTGTGCGTGTGTGTGTGTGTGTGTATGTGCGTGCATGCAGGTAAGTGTGCGTGTCTGCGCGCGCGCGTGTGTGTGTGTGTGTGTGTGTGTGTGTGTGTGTGTGTGTGGAGTGACCACACACACACACACACACACACAGATTCCATCAGGGGAGGGAACCTGGTGACCTTCAGCAGCAGTTGTCGCTTGACTGGTGTGGAAACAGAGACGGAAGATCTGCATGTTGGGTTTCGCCTACACACACACACACACACACAGACACACACACATTTCTGTTAGCTCAGAGCTAAATGCTAACCAGCACAGCTGCAGGTGCAGCATTTGTGTGTGCGTGTGTGTATGTGTGTGTGTGTGTGTGTGTGTGTGTGTGTGTTAGGGCTGCAACTTGCAACTAACGATTATTTTCGTTGTCGATCGATGGATCAATTTTTTTCCATAATCTATCAAATCATGACACACAAAGCATTTATCTGAGACGTAATTGTTGTATTTTTCAAGGTAAAATATCATAAACACATTGATTCATGATTGCAAGGTCGTATGCAACGTTTGCCACAGTTAAAATACCTCAAACAGATTTCCTACAACTTAAATATCGAATGAATATGCCCTAAATAATACAGTTGATCAGTGATCAGTAAAAGAGTTCAATTCGGTGTAGACGCCAGTGTCGACAGGCGCTGCAATTCACAAATCACTGCAGTAAAGTGGCGTTTACCTCAGAGAACTGTTCCACGATTTTCCCACAAGCAGAAACTTATTGTGTGCTTGCGTCACTCGTTCGTCGACTGATGATTGATTAAGAAACGAGTGAGTAATTTCAAAAACATCAACGAAATATCCATCCCGGAGAATTGTTTGTGACATGGTACAGCGCCCCCTGGTGGTGTTGACGGTGTTGGCGTATCGTCGTAGTGCTACCACGGAACGCGAAGTAATTTTCTGGGAAATATTCCGAAACTTTAGAAACTTTGGCTCTGGGTTTCCGAGCCTTTTCAGAGAAGAGGGCGTTCTTCTTCCCTTTTTTTTTCTGGAGGATGTAAGCAATGAGCGACACCGCCACCCTAAGTGCTCGGCCAGTACTGCACCGCAGGTACAAATGAGCATTCAGCGTCCGGAGTGTGATTTCGTGATTCAGCAATTTAACATAACAACAGCGCGACGCGTCGATGCTTCGATTTTCACGTAGACAAATTTATGTTGTCGACGTCATCGATTACGTTGTCCAATCGTTGCAGCCCTGGTGTGTGTGTGTGTGTGTGTGTGTGTGTGTGTAAAGTTGCTGTTGACCTCCTTTCGACTTATTTTCACTTTTTCACTCAATAAAAAGTGTCGGAGTGAACTTGGAATTGAGTTTCCGTCTCTCTCGTCTGTCATTGGTGCAGATTGTTGTGGCAGTGCATCTGCTGCATCTGCTGCTGCTGCTGCTGCTGCTGTGTGTTTGTGTGTCTCAGTGTGAGTCAGCAGCCTGCTACTGCTGCTGCAGAGTGCCGCCACTCTGCGCTGCTCTGACCTCAGATCAGTTTCAGTCTGCAGAATGTGCAGCCTGCGGTCGGATTCCAGGTATTTTGACGGGGGCAACGCAAAGCTGTGACTGTGCAGTGCTCGACATCCTACTGGTGGGAGGCCGAGGTGGACGGAGCCTCAGCCTCAGCAGTGGGCCTCCTGGTGGAGCTCCGCAGGTCCTCCGAGTCAAAGAAATGATCCAACAAACTACACATTGTTACTGATTTGTGTGAGAGACCAACGAGATGAAAGTGATACAAACTATTGAGCGAACAGTTGAGGCCGGTGCAGCTGCCACATTATTTACATCGTAAATCGCAGATGATTCTGCAACTAAATATTTATCTTCTCCTTGAGAGATTGTAAGTGAGTGGATCTCCAGGTTGACTTCAGGCTTATAGGCTCTCAGGGCTTCTTATCCAATCACAGTCCAGCGTAGAGCATCTCGCTGGTCTCGGCATCGCAGACTCCACATCTGGAAAAACAAAAAAACAAACATATAAATATATAAATATATGTATATATATATATATATATATATATATATATATATATATGTAAATGTATATATATATATATATATATGTGTGTGTATATATATATATATATATACATATATATACACACACATATATATATATATATATACACACACATATATATATATATATATATATACATTTACATATATATATATATATATATATATATATATATATATATATATATATATATATATATATATATATTTATATATTTATGAAATCACACCCACAGGCGCAGAGGCAAAGTCACAGAGAATTGCACCGCAATGTTTCCGTGAAGTTGTTTCCTGTTGCGAACAGGAAACTGAGCGATTGCAAGGAGAGAGAGAGCGAGAAAGAAGGAGAGAGAGAGAGAGAGAGAGAGAGAGAGAGAAAGAAGGAGAGAGAGAGAGAGAGAGAGAGAGAGAGAGAGAGAGAGAGAGAGAGAGAGAGCATACATATACTATGTATTTGTACACAGCGATTTTTAAATGTTTCACATTTTCTTTGCAGTGAAGCACAATTTTGGTGTATTTTTGTTTTAATCTTTATTTTTTTCTACTACCTGCATCACGTGGCGATGGAAACTTGTAAAAAGAAAAATAAATAATTAACCCGGATGAAAATCTATTAGTTATTGTCATAATAATAATAATAATAATAATAATAATAATAATAATAATAATAATAATAATAATAATAATAATGATAGTAGTTGTTGTTGCAGTAGCTATAATATTTATTTTCTGTCCTTATTTCTGATTTACTTCCATTGCTATTAAAGGTGTTAATTATGAACCAACTAATAGTTTGTTTGCATTTCGTTATGGACGTTTTTTTTGCGCTCATGGCCACGCCCCCTCATCACCTGGCCGCTGACTGCAGCACCTGCACTGTGTCAGTGTGGTTATGATTGCGGTTAATGGGATCGGCGGCTCTCTGGAGGAGACGCAGCCAGACTGAAACTGTCTGGCGCTGTCAATCCTTTGGTGGATGATGTCATGGAATCACCTCGTGCCGCCATGTTCACTGTAGCGGTAAGACTGTTTTGTTTTGAGGTTTTTTTACGTTGGAGTATTGGATCGACGCAGTGTTTTGTCCAACCACGCTTGGGCGCGTCGAACTGAACGATTTCAACGGGAACGAAGCGCGATATTTTATTGGAGAAATACCGCGCTTTAAATATTATTATTATTATTGATGAATCACTGACTGTGAAATGAAGTTTCTGCCTCTCGCGGCTGAAGCTTGATCTCTGCTCCCATCGGGTGGACAAAGCGTGCAGCTGCAGGTCAGGTCGTTTTTCTGATGCTGCTGGGACGGCAACACGAAGCAAGAGCGCCCCCTGCCGTCCGAGGGGGTCGGAGAGCGCTTTGTCCCACTGCCTTCGCGCGTGCGTGCGTGCACGTGGAGACTGATTGATACAAGTGTGTGTGTGTGTGTGTGTGTGTGTGTGTGAGAGGGTCTCCGCTTGTTGTGGTTCGGTGACAGTATCACTCTTTGAATCGTCCAGCAGAGGGTGCTGCCTTGTTGTTTTTTTTTTGCTGCCTTCACGACGTCACTTCCTCAAGTTGCTTTGCGCACAGGTTCGTCAGCTCCATGCTAAACATGCTAGTTGCGGCAGCGTTGTCTCGTCAAAGCATACAACATAAACATAAATAACAATAAAATTGTTTTATTCATAATTATAACAATATTTTCCACCACAATAAAATTTAACAAAGGCTCACTAGAAAAAGTGTCAACTTCTGTGTTCTGTACAGTAAATACAGTACGTAGTAAAACTGGCTGTGGCGTCGCACTACAGCGCAATTCAGGCGCTCCCAAACACACAGAAAAAAAAAAAAAAAATCTCAATTTCCTCGCACATTATATACAGGTCAAATAAAAACAACCCAGCAGGCTGAGGTGACAGATACACAGCGCAGCTTCACGCTATTAGCAATTGTGTCTGGCTGCAGAAACACCTCCCAGAAGAAGCTAAGTAGCTAACTGGCTAGCATGCTACAGAGCTGCTGCCTTCACACACATTGTGTTATTGTGAAGCTGCCGAGAGGTCAGTAAAGGTAAGTAATGCCAGAGGTCAAGTTTCTGTTGGAGCGCAGCCTCTTAGCCACCTATGCTAAGCTAGCTCTCACATTTTTCTGTGCTTCGTTCTGCCTGAAAAGCAGCAGCAGCCACCGTCTCCTTCTCCGTCATCTCACTTCCTATCCCCTGTTAGCATAGCTAGCTTCCAGCTAGCCTTGAAAGGAATGCACTTTGGTAGAAGCAACCAAATGCCCTGCGAGTTCGTCACAATCATGACAACAGGTTAAAAAAAAACTTTTCTTTAAAAAACAAAAAAACAAAACAAACATGGTGAAAAGTGAGCAGTCTGAGGTGCCAACAAACTGGGAGAGAACCAGATGTGTGCTAGTCCCAGCACTTTGCATGAGCGCCCCCTCCTGGTGGTCCCAGAGACTGAAGTGGGCAAGCTAGTCAGTAGGTAGGCTAGTGTTAGCAAGCATCAGTGCAGCGGCTAGATGCTAGGGTCAGCTGAGCACCCCCCACGCACTCCTCGTCTGCCAGCAGGGGGCACCGGCGAGCTGATATGTGTCTGTAGTACATTGTGCTGCTGCAGCTCACCACCGACACGCCGGTCAGGTGACTGATTTAAAGCTACGGTACGCTGCCTGTTGCTGCTGGTCTGTAAACAGTACGGAAGCCTGGTGCTGCAAAAAAAACATCCAGGGCTGAAAAACAAACCACGGTCTTACTGCTAAATGGCAAAAACTAGGTCAACAGTCAAAGTATATCATATAGAATATATAAAAAAAAAAAATTCACTGTTTTAATTAAAAAAAAGTCTGCTATTAAAAACACCACGTGGCTCACATTCAGACTGGTGACGTTTTGAGTGGACGCTGTGGTTGCTGTTGGGCTCCCATTTATAAAAAAGAACACTAGTGGTTTGCTCGTTAACACGTCCAGCCTGACGCAGCAGCTAAGTTTAGCTTAGCTGAGCTTAGCTTCGACTAAGCTCAGCTTCGAGCGCCTTCCACAGTCGCGAGACGACCGCATCTTCGGCTCATTCTTACATTTTTTGTATGTTTCCGATTAAAAAATAAACAGTCAGCCGCTCCCTCGGCCTGTCAGACGCGGGCGACAAACATCCTGAAAGAAGTCAGGCGAGGTCGGAGATTGGTTGAGCCCTCCGTGACATCATCGAGTGGAGTGAAAAACTGCCTGTTGTCGGCGAGACTCGCTTTCACTGCGTGTGTGTGTGTCTGTGTGTGCGTGCGTGTGTGGCATGGCGACGAGATACTGAAGGCACAAAGTTACGACTCAGCACTCAAATCATTTCAAACAAACCACAGAAAAAGTTTGAAAAAATTCTAAAAAAAACAAACAACAAAACAATCAACTCTTCAACATAAACATCACCGCCCCTCTCCCTCCCCGTGTCCCCGGCCATTTTCCTCTGTGGTCGCTTCCTGTTTCCTGTCCTGAAGAGGAGTGGGTGGGGGGGCGAAGCTTCTCCTGAGGTGGGCGGAGCAGTGGACACGTTCCTCCTGTGATTGGCGTCCACGCCTGCTACATGGCAAGCCTCTCCTCCTCCTCCTGTAGCTCCTCCTCCTCTTGTAGCTCCTCCCTCCCCAGAACAAACTCCACAAACCACAGAGTGCGTCCTGAACATTACATCAGTGTTAGGAGCCATTTGTTATAGGTCTGTGTGTGTGTGTGTGTGTGTGTGTGTGTGTGTGTGTGTGTGTGTGTGTGTGTGTGTGTGTGTGTGTGTGTGTGTGTGTGTGCGCGCGTGCAACTGACGCACACATTCAAGTATTCACGTCGTGAACTGCACAATTGGATCCTGTTGATAATAAATAATGAGTAAAATGTTGTCAATAAATAGAAAAGTGTCTCTAAAAACCCCTCCTGAAGCCCTGCCCCCTGATCACATGGTCAACACTGACGTTTGATCGACATCACTTACACGATGCGTGTGTACGTGTGTGTGTATGCGTGTGTGTGTTGCTTGTGCAGCATTTCCTTTAACAAGTCCACATTAAAAGACAGACAAAGAAGTTTGTTTTTCCCGAAAACGCCGGAAGGTTCGAGTTCCTCATCGTTCCTCAACAACATCTTCTGACAACAACACCTCTTCTTTCAGACAATTTGTTTTTTTTTTTGTATCGCGCTCGCATCAAATTTACAAACACACACTTTGTTAAAATTCAATTTTGACTTTAAAAAGGGGGACAAAGTACAACAGTACAATAGTCGTGCGTTCCCCAGTAAATGTAATGATATGCTCACATTGAACCAAGGTTCCGTATTTAAATTACATTAAAAAAAATATCCCAAAATATTTTAAAGCGGTTCTCCAACTTTAAGTCTTAAAACTAAAGAAGAACCCTTGAAAGTTTCTCCTCCTCCGTGTTAAGGCTGATCAGTGGAGAGCTAACGGTTAGCAGGCTAAACAAAGGCTAAGGCTAACGCCGGCAGACCGCCTAGGAGAGTGGCCAGCACTAGCTTGGCTTGGCTAGGCTAGGCTAGGCTAGGCTAACTGCTAGCCATCCCTCAGGTGAAAAGGTAGTGGGTGTCGGCCGACGACGACAACCAACCAACTAACAGTGAGGCAGCTCGCAGGCACCACGGAGGCTAGCTGCGGCTACGCGCTGTAGCACGGCAGCTCGCTAGAACGCTAGCGGGGCTGGCTAGCAGGGCAGGATAGCAGGTAGGGAGGTGCTTGAGTTTGGGTTGCCATGTTTGTGTTCAGGAGCCACAATTCCAGGAGGAGCTAACTGTGTGTGTGTGTGTGTGTGTGTGTGTGTGTGTGTGTGTGTGTGTGTGTGTGTGTCTGCGTTGTTCCCTCCATGAACACAGTGTTGTGTGTCTCGGGTGCATCATGATTGTCGGTGAACACCCGCTGCACTCTTGGAGCGCTAGGCGGTCTCTTCCTGTCGTTGCCGCCCAAAAGTATCCGGACGGACGGCCACCGCGCCCCGATCATCCCCAACAGGGCGGTGCCACTGAGCCGCTCACAGGCTGCTTCTTCACAGAAAAATCAAAAGCAGCTGGATCCAGTCCTAGCCTGCTCGCGCTGGCTGACGGCGGCTAGTGGGCCCTCCCTCAGCTGACCAGCTTCGGCAGCACCGTCCTGCTGGGCTGAAGGTTCCCGTTGGCGTCGGTGATGGCGGCCAGGTTAGTCCGGGCCTTGGAGGCCGAGGTGGAGGAGGAGGAGGTGTTGGAGGAGGAGTTGGCGGCCAGCTTGGCGATGGAGGTGATGGCGGTGGCGGCGGCGCCGTCGGCGGCGGCGTTGCTGGTGATTCGCCTGGAGGTGGTGCTGGCGGCGGCAGCGGCGGTCTTGTCGGCGGCGGCGGTGGCCGGCGGCGGCGGCTTGGGCAGCCTCCTCCTCAGCCAGGGGTGGCGCAGCGCCTGGCCGGGCGTCATGCGCAGCGCCGGGTCCCACTCCAGGCACTGGCGCAGGAAGTCCAGGAAGAGCGGGTCGTCGCAGCCCTTCAGGGCTCCCGCCCAGTCCTTGCTGCCCGGCGGGCCGCGCACCTTGCCACGGCGCGAGCGCCCGGCGCCCAGCGTGGTGGTGCCGTCAGGCAGCGTGTTGACGCTGCAGTAGCGCGGGAAGCCACGCGACGACACAAAGTTCTTGGCGCGCTTGGACGAGTCGAGCAGCTTGGCCGCCGGCATCCCCAGCAGCTCCATGATGCACGCCAGCTGGTCGGCCTCGTCCTCGCCTGGCAGCAGAGGGTAGCCCGTCAGCAGCTCGGCCAGGATGCAGCCCAGGGACCACATGTCGATGGGCATCCCGTACCTGGAGCCTGAGGGCAGCACAGACATGACTCAGCCAGCAGGGGGCAGCAAAGGGGGGGGGGATTCCTCAATGGAGTGGCACGCCTCCAGCACAGACACCCAGAAATGGGTGTTTTTTGTTGTTTCCTTTTTTTTTTGGAGGGGGGGGGGGTTCTGCATCGTGTGGTCCCAATAGATCCTTTAGCAGTAGCGTCGCTTCCCATCATGCCTCTCCAGCGCCCGCAATGGAGATTTCTGATGAACTGTGTTTCAGGTCAAAGGTCATCCATAGGCGATGAAGGGATGATGGTGTGTTCTGATGGGATGGATGCGTTCTGGTGTTTGGTGTATTCAATATACGTGTGCTCGCTGTGCTGTGTTCTCAGTGTTGAAACTAATAAAAAAATGTTCTTTGGGACCATATGGGGTTTTTGGCTGCAGTACCTCCAGTGACCACTGGGAAAATGCCCGCAGCACCATATTGGCAGGCTGGTATCGAGTTCTGATAGCACACCTCAGGAGCTGTGGAAGCTTTATCAAGAACTGGATACCACACTGCCAATATGGTTTCCACCACTGGCCACTTGGAGGTACTGCAGCCAAAAATCTCCTAAAGCCCAAAATGCATTTTCCCCATCAAACCAAAATACAAACAGCTGATAGGATGACCTTTGACCTGTATTTAATAAATCTTTCTCTTGTAGATTTCTAAGTTCTGGACTTTCTGAAAAACGTTTGAAGGCCAGAAAATATTTTTATATTCCCAGCGTGTCACGGCGTGTTCTGATTGGCTGATGCGTCCTGGCGCATTAAGTCAGTTACAGAGGCATGATGGGAAGTGACGCTACTGCTATGAGGCTTCATGATGCAGAAGTCCCCCCCTCCCCCCAAAAAAACAAAAAAAAACTTTTTCAGCATATGTGCTAGCAAGCTAGCCTGCTAGCCAGCCACTCCATTGAAATGAATGGGAGTACCATACTGGACAATAGAGGTGTTGCTGCAAAGTGGTGACTCACCCAGGATGACCTCCGGCGCCCGGTAGAACCTGGACTGGATGTAGGTGTAGACCCGCTGGTGCTCGTAGCAGCTGGAGCCAAAGTCGATGACCTGCAGGGGGAAGCAGAGGGGCAGAGGAAGGGCACCAGGGGCTTCAGTAGGGGGCCCCAGCACTTTGGCTGTCTCGCCGTTCCGTTGCGATTCCAGGCCAATTCAAAATCAATTCTCAGTTGAGTCCTGCAAGCCTCTCTCATTAAACTAACGGGGAAAAAAATGTTAAGTTCTCTGCGGCCGCTGGAATAGCGTCGCGACGTAGCGGCGCGCGCTGCGTCGCTAAGGCTAAGTGGAGCGGAGCCTCACCTTGATGCCGCTGCGGCCCTGCTGCTTCAGCAGGATGTTCTCGGGCTTGAGGTCGCAGTGGATGATGCGGTTGCGGTGCAGCAGGTCCAAGCACTGCAGGATGGAGTGGGCGAACTTGCGCACCAGCGGCAGGCTGAAGCCCTGGAACTTGTTCTTCTTGATGAGTTCGTACAGGTTCATGCTGAGTAGCTCAAAGGTCATGCAGATGTGGTTGCGGAAGGTGAAGTTCTCCAGCATGTGGATGACGTTCATGGCCGAGTCCTTGTCCTGCTTGCGCAGGTGCTCCAGGATGCGGATCTCCTCGGCCGCCTGCCGGTGGAAGCGCTTCTCGTTGCGCACCATCTTGAGCGCCAGGTGGCTCTGGGTCTTGTGGTCGAAGGCCTTCACCACCTGCACAGGGGGGCGGGGGGGACGGACAGCGGACAGGAAGTCTGAGCACCTGATTCACGCTGAAAGCATCTGCGATGCATTGGCGGCTCTGCAGCAGGCCGAGGCCGTTATGGTCAGTGTGTGTGTGACGCAATCACCACCAGGGGGCGGCGCGGTGCCTTTCAAAAGCGTCACAAGTGTGAAACCAGCGACTGAAGCCACTTTGGAAAAATACTGCAACTGCTGTTTTATAGTTGAGGGTTCACGCGTAGCGATCCAGTCAACTGCAGCAGGTAGAACTGTTCAGACAGGAAGTATCTAGTATATATCTACTATCTATCTATCGTCTATCTATTTAGTATCTTTTTATATTGGTATCTATCTGTCTATCTAGTATCTATCTGTCTATCTCTCTAGTATATATATATCTATCATCTAGTATCTTTCCATCTAGTATCTATCTATCTATCTATTGCTTGCTCTGGGGCCCAGTTGGTTCCCTTTTCTCTGATTGTACAAAGAGCTTTGGATGTGATTTAGCGCTGCACAAATAAAATTTGATTGATTGATGATCTATCTGTTATCTATCTATCTATCCATCTATCTAGTATCTATCTATCTACCTTTCTATCTGTCTAGTATCTATCTAGCTATCTATCTATCTAGTATCTATCTATCTTTCTATCTATCTAGTATCTATCTATCTAGTATCTATCTATCTAGTGTCTATCTATCTATCTAGTCTCAGGTGTATCAGCAGGTAGAATGGTTCAGGCAGGAAGTCAATGATGGTAAAACTCGGTGGATCTGGTTGAGTTTCATCATCGTATCCGACGTGGCTGTGTTTTAGTTTTCGTGTGCTGCTGCTGCTGCTGTTTTTTACTGCTTCAACACCGCTCAGTCGGGCCGTCAAACAAACAAAGCAGACATGACTCGAAAAGTGAAGGTACCTGTCCGAAGCTGCCCTTGCCGATGACCTTGAGGACCTCGTAGCGGTAGGAGATGTGGTCGTGTGGCACCTGGATGTAGGAGCCCTGGTCGTCGTCGTAGCCGCCGTTGTTGGCTCCGCCCATCACCCCCGGCCGCTTCTTGGCGCTCGGACCCACAAAGTAGACTAGGAGGGAAATGGGTGTATTACCACAACTGGAAACTGGACTCCCAGTGGCCACTCCAGGTACTGCAGCCAAAAACTGCACGTGGCCAAAAAGGTTTTTTGGGTTCCCCATCATGCGGTCCCCATAGATCATGTAGCAGTAGTTTGACTTCCCATCATGCCTCTGTAAACTCCCCGGACGCATCAGGAAGCATCAGCCAATCAGAATGAGCTGAGACACACTGGGAATTTAAAACGCTTTTCTTTTTCCTACATTTTTTTTAAAGATCCTCAGGAGAAACCTCAGGAGCCTTGGAAGCACCACACAGCCACTAGTTTTTCCACCAGTGGCCACTGCAGGTACTGCAGCCAGAAATCCCATACGGCCCAAAAAGCATTTTCCCCCATCAGATCACCATGCAATACTAAAGGGCTGTAATACGGCTGACAGGACGACCTTTGACCTGAAACACGGTTCGTGACTCACCCTCTGGGAAGCTGAAGACCTCGTGATGCTCAAAGGACGACATCTTGGACATGAACTGCTTCATGGCCTGCTCCGGGGACATGCAGGGGGCCTTGGCCTTGGCGGGGGTGGAGCCAGCGGCCGGCGCTGACGAGGAGGGCGGCGCCACCTGACGGCCGGAGGAAGCGGTGGGCGCCAAGCCGTTGGGCTGCGAGGTGAGGGCGACCCGCTTGTTGGTGTTCTCCTCAAACAGCTGCGTGACGTGAAGCTGCTGCTGCTGCTGCTGGATGCCTTCCGACATGGCGCCTCTGCTGCCCCCCTGTGGCCGGGCAGAGAAGGACACCCAACCCCACCATCAGCCACCAACACACACTGACAGCGAAGACTCTGGACAGACACGCTGGCTACGTGCGTGCGTGTGTGTGTGTGTGTGTGTGTGTGTCGGGGGAGGTGGGTGGGGTTAAGAGGGAGGAGGAGCAACAGAGGATACCTGACCCACCCACTTCCTGTTTCAAAGTAAGGTTATGAATTCAATTATTTTTGTGTTGTATGTGCATTGTGTTGTGTGTGGTTTGATGAGTGCCCACGCACGCACGCACGCACGCACGCACGCACGCACGCACGCACGCACGCACGCACGCACGCACACCTTTGTGTCTCTCTCTTCCATCCTGTTCTTTTGTCTCTCATTCAGCGACTCACTGGCAACACACCTGCTGCCTTTCAGATCTCTCACACACACACACACACACACACACACACACACACACACACACACACACACACACACACACACACACACACACACACACACACGTAAATGAGCTCTGTTCAAAGAGCTGCTTTACGTGTGTGTGTGTGTGTGTGTGTGTGTGTGTGTGTGTGTGTGTGACAGACAGCCATAGCAGGAAGTGAATGGAGGACGGTGGGACTCGTGTTGTGTTGTGCGTTTTCAGAGGCATGCGACTGCACAGAAGCGTGGCTCCTCCCTCACCTGAAAACACACACCCACACACACACACATGCGCTCACACAGTTGAGTCATCCTGCTTGTTTGTTTTGCTACCTCAGGTCCGTGGTCGTCAGTTTATCAGTTCAGTGCAAATCAAAGGAGCGGCTGAAAAACAATGAGACTTCCTGAACAACTGGTCAAAGCCTCGTTCATCATTCACTCTGATTAGAGTGGCAATCTCCCCAGTCTGAAGGACTGACAGACGGAGCAGGAGTTGCATCGACCACTTTAATCCACCTCTCTGTGTGTGTGTGTGAGTGTGTGTGTGTGCCCTTCAGGCCAGCCTATAAACCAATCAGCTGCATTAAGCATCCTGAAGCCGGTGGCTATTATTAGACGCCGACTGGCCAGAGAACTGAAGCTTAGCATAGCTAGCCGTACGCTAGGCTACAGTGTGACTGGACCAAACTGGGTCAAACAGAAACTCACTCAGGCATAGGTGTGTGTGTGTGTGTGTGTGTGTGTGTGTGTGTGTGTGTGTGTGTGTGTGTGTGTGTGTGTGTTACCGTCAGCGGGTTGATGTGGTTGTTGTTGCGAAGCCGCGGCAGGGCAACGGGCGATGTTGTCTGGGAGCCGCTGTGAGCCGGAGAGCGGACCGGCTCGCCCGATTTGCCTGAGAGAGAGAGAGAGAGAGAAGACTGACTCTGGTTCTGGTTCTAGTTTGGGCAGCACATGAACAGGAAGTGACGTTCTCAAAGCCCCTGTCTAAAGCTACAGTGAGCTGCCAACTCAACTACTAAGGCCGGGTTGCCAGGTTTGACCTCTGACCTGACTGGCAACCCGGCCTTCCAGCGCAGGAGACAACTCTTCCCTGGGACGGAACCGGGTCGACCACAGCCAATGCAAATCGCCACACGATTTGACTGAGAGGAGCAACATTGATTCCCCGGACCGGGATACTTCCCGGAGTGCCAGACTGGTGCACCGCACTGGGACCAGAAACTTCCTGGAGCACTGCACTGGGACCAGGATACTTCCCGGGGCAGTGGACTGGGATACTTCCTGGAGCACCAGACTGGAGCACCAGACTGGGACCAGAAACTTCCCGGGGGAAGTGGACTGGGATACTTCCTGGAGCCCTAGAAGGCCGACTTCTCTTGTGTCTGTGCGTTCACGATCCAAAACGATTAAATGATGTTGGCAGGTGCAAAGCTCCACGTGTCTCCTTTACGAGTGGAGAGAGAGAGAGAGAGACACACACACACACACACACACACGCGCGCGCGCGCACGCACGCACGCACGCACGCACGCACGCACGCACGCACGCACGCAGACCCTGGGTAGTGGCGTGTTTCTGAAGCCCGGCCGGTTGAGATTGGATCAGATATGTTTAGACGGCAGCAGAACACATTTATTTAAAGACACATTATATAAGCTCCACCTCTAGCAGCCAACCAACCCGACTCAGACGACCTCCGTCAACTCTGGAGCCGGAGCAGCGGCAGCAGCGGCGACGTCGAGACTTGGAGGGATTTTTAATAAGGAACGACTCCACTGTTTGCCTTCCTACACTGCCCTCTAGCTGTCGGAGGAGTGAAACACGGCAAACGCAAAGAAAGAACTGCTGTTGGTGTTGTCGTTGTTTTTCCCCGATTCCGGTGTGTTTGGGTGCAGAGCCTGGGACGGCGTGTCGTGGAGGACAGCTGCCCACAGCCCTGCCTCTGACCCACTGACCCACAGGCCCAAAGGACCTGGTCCAATCCTGGTCACTTCTAGAACCGCCTTCAAGAACGACGACCTTTCATCCTCGCCTCCACTCCGAATCTGACGGAGGACGGCCGGGGTCAAAGGTCAGCAGCAGGAACCTCCGAGACGTTTTCACTTTGAACACCGACAAGTCGTCTCCTGTTTTCTGTTGCTTAGAAAAATAAAAAACGAAAAAGGCGGCGGAGGGGCCAGGACCGAGGTGACTGACAGCTGGGAGACGACGTCGCGGCCTCACGTCGCCTCTCTCTCTCCCTCTAAGGTTGCTGCTCCTCGGCCGCCGACAGATGGCCTGGACCGGCCACCGCTAATCTGGAGGTCAGCTGCAATCCCATTAATGAGGAGGAGGAAGAGAAGGAAGAGGAGGAGGGGAAACGCAACGCCGACACAACACAGAGTGGAAGCGCAAATCAATAGCAGCTGATAAACTGACGAAGCGATGCAGCGGCAGAGCGACTCCGACCGACCAGGAGCTGCTTGCTGATTGGTCAAGGTGGCAGGGGTTGGGGGGGTTGATGACTGACTGACTGACTGACCAGTGACTCCCCCTCAATCGTCACCAGTAAATCATCCCACTGTTCACACTCCACACCGGTGATGTCACAACCATGCTGAGAGGCCCTGCCCCCATCTGGAAGCACACCTGGAACAGTACACACACACACACACACGCACACACATTCTAGGCAAGCCGCATGCTCAGCGTGAACCCGACACCCCGGCGGCTCAGCACGCTCGGCTTGCTGCTCGACCAGACACTGCAAACCCTCCAAGCGCAAAATAAAACCCACTGCCACTTAAAACAATCAGAATAACAATAACAACAAGTTAAGCACGTGAGAAACTGGTGGTTTGTGTCCCACGCAGGCCTCTGTAGGTGGCCAGAACACAGAGGTGGTGGTAGCAGTGGCAGCAGGTGATCTCTGCTGTGGTTCACTGCTGCTGCTGCACTGTTTCCAAACCTAACCCTGCAGCTGGTGGGAGTCACCGTCTCGACTGGGCAAACTGGTTTCCACAGGGAGCCGCCACACAGGGTAGGAATGGGAAAAAACCCACTGCAGCAGCAGCAGCACAACCACCACCACAACAACAAACCAGAGAGTGTGTGAAAGGAGCAAAGCTGCCGCTTCACTGGAGTGCGTTTCTCTCACTTTGTTTTGGGAAACGTTCAACGTGCTGAAGGCTGCGGCTCACTGCGGTCCTCTGGGGGGCGCTGTCACGTTGTCATACCGCCGAGCGAAACCTCTCATAACGAGGCACAACTTGCCCCTTGTTAAAAACATAATTCAATAATAAAAAAAAAAAAATAAAAAGCCACAGAACCGAGCCAGGCTGCTGAACGAGACCGAACCGACGGCCGTCAGTGGCCGAATCCAACAGAAACCCGCTCATTTGACGTCACTGGTCGAGACTGACCGTCAAGCAGGAGACGCAAAAGACGCTGACAAGGATCAAAATAGATCAAAGCGACTCGACAAGTTATTTTTGACTTCCTTTTTTCCCTCTCCATTCGCTCGTGCCGCCACTGCAGTACAGTGTAGCATACATATAGCTACATGCTAATGTGCTGTCATAGCAGCAGCGTTAGCGCCTCATACCCGGGCTGCTTGTTTTGACGGGTGTCAGCAGGGGAAAGTGACGTCATCGCAGGTGTGTTGATCAATCAGGCCGCCGGGCAGCGGAGCTCGGACCCCCTTTGACCCCCACTGACCCCCGGCTGACCCGCTGCGGAATCTTCGGCTTCGAGCTTGGAGGCCACAAACCACCTCCAGCGAGCGAGCAACACAGCAACAACACAACCAGGTACGACGACGACGACAACAACGACAACCACCACCACCGGAGGAGGAGGAGCCCGGTCCGGACACCCGAGGTATCCGGGTCCGAAATAACCAGGCGGTGGGGGACGGGGGGGTCCAGCGGCTGTCACTTCTCAGCTAACGCTAGCTATAAATAAACAGCCCGGGGGTCGGTGGTGGCAGCCCCGGCAGATCCCCGCCAGACCCCCGGCTCTCAAGAGCACCGCCCCGCGGCTCGGTCCCGTCCTCCCCCTCCAATGACCCGCCGCTGTCACCGGTCTTATCTTTACCACATTAGCGATAATTGAATCAACCGCGGCGGTCGGAGAATCCAGAGGCTCCAGCGGAACTCCTCCAGCTCCTCCCTGGGCTGCCTGGCTGGCTGGGACCCTCGGCTCGTCCCCGTACCGCCCCGCCCCGCCCCGCCAGGAGGTTCCCCGGCCGCCGCCGCGATCACCCGGACCCGCCACGGTGCCCCGGCGGACCGCGGCTGCGGAGGCTGTGCACTGCTCACCCGTCGGGAGGAGCGAGGCTCCGGGCTTCTTGGTTAACATGGCGGCCGCTCCTCTCCTCTGGTGGCAGAGCGGCAGGACGCCTCCTCCTCTTCCTCCGTCTGCAGCTCCTCCTCTTCCTCCGCCTGACCACGCCCACTCTCCTCACCCCTCCGAACCCTCCCACTCAGTGCGCAAACTCCAGGCGGATACCGGAGGAACTCCCAGTGTCTGGCACGTTTTAGTCATAGCACTTTTTTTTTTCTTCCAATAAATGCCGTTAGAAATGCAAAACATCAGTCGAGAAAATGATAGTAATTTCAGTCAGTTATAAATGAATGTATAAACTTGTTAGTTACAAAATTGTAAACGAGATCAATCCTATAATATTTCAAAAATATTGCATTACAGCCTTTTAATAGGTTTTCTTTGACTGTTATAAGAACAATCACTTACAGATTAAATTGCCTGTGTGTTGAATTATTAAAAATCTATAATTCTATAATTAGGTCAAAATTTTATTACTTTTTTTAAAAAAAAATTTTTAAGTAAATTATCAAAAGTGTGTTGGTAGTTTCTCTCAGTGTTGTAGTCAAGACAGCTCCAATCGAGACCAAGACATTATCAAGACTAGCGAGGATTGAGATCGCGGCATGACCAAGACATTTGGGATTCCAGACCAACACGAGACCAAGACTTTATATATCAAAGAAAAATAACAGCATAACAGAAAAAAAATGACCAGTATCTTTTTAATAAAAAAATAAAAAAATGTGAGTTTGCTTCTAAATCGAACAGCAACGTCTCTTTTCAGCAAGATATGTTCTAATAATTCTCTTTAACATGTTGCTGCTTTGCCAACTATTTTGAACCATTTTCAAAAACAAAACAAAAACAACAACTTGGCTTCATAAAATTCAAAAAATAAATAAACAAACTAGGAATAAGGGGGCAGAGTGTCACTCTGGGTGTCACCAACAGAGCGTAAAGCGGCATCAGCTGGATTCTTTTCCATTATTATCGTGTCATTGTAGTGTCGGCTGAGTCTCGACTGGTCTGGATCAAAAATCCCTGGAGTCCACCCAGTCCCAGACCGAGACCAGACCCAGTAAAAAAAAAATGCCTCTGAGCCTTAAAAGGTGGTCTGGAGACCAAGACCAGTCTCCAGGACTATACCCCTAGTTCCTCTGTTTGTTTAAAACCAGGCCTGCAACCATAATATTCAGATGTTCTGCAATGCAAACCATAACAATTACTCACCGTTTCCTGCTGGAAGATGCAGATTTGTCTCATTTGCAGATGACGGGTGAGGATGACGATGGTGGTAGCGGCGGCGTCCTCACCCCACAACCTCACCTGGCCGAGCCACGTCACGGCGTCCGACGTGCAGCAGGTGTGTTTTGCAGGGGTGGGGGGCCGCTGCCTGGACACCAGCGGCCTGCTGGCACCCGGGAAGCTCCTTCTGGTGGCCGCGCTGACGTTTGAAGCCAGGGAGCCGCTCACCTTTCATGGCTTGTGCTTAAGTTACAGAGTGACTTATGTAAGACTCACTGAGTCGTCGCAGGTGGCAGCAGGAGTCACTGGAGTTGGTTTACTTGGTCACCCTGGCAACGTCTACTCAAAGGTAATCATTCTCTTGACTGGATGGTTCATAAATAGGAAGTGATCACAATGTTGACATTTGAGGGATTGGAATTGGAGAATAGGCCTCATTAACTGGCTGAGAAATGCTCAAAGAGACTGAACTAATCAAGGAGTTTGTTTTTACTGCCACCTCTGACCGGCTGCATCAGATTGTTCTTTTTAAAAGGCATTAAATAATGAAATCAATGAAAATAACAAAACAACAGTCATGGGCAAAAGTTAATCATCACACCCATCAGTGTGTGTCTTTCAGAAACACAATACAATTTGACAGTGTTGATTTTATTAGCAGACATTTTGGTTTAGTAAAGTGTTAAAATATCCATTTGATTTACACACTCACTCCAAAAATATACATTAAAAAAAAAGAAAAAAAAAAAGCAACGCATACTTTGTTTATAAAATCACCCCTAAATTAAATGGTCGCTTACATGAAAAGTGCAAGCGAGAAAAAGAGTAACTGTAGTGCCCTCTAGTGGTGCGACTGCCCAATCAATCAGGATTGTATGGTGAAAATGATAATGACAGGTATCAAATATCAGACCTTGCCTGTACGGGCCATTTGTATGAACTGTCCCGGCGTTCATCAGAGTTTACCGGGATCGTAAACACAGTCACGAGGTCATGCACTGGTGTTGTATCTTAAGAAATTCTCACACAAAACATCATAAAAAGTGTTCACTGTCAGTAAGTATTAAAGCGTTATTATTTTTAAAACACAATTACAAGGAAATAAGACAGAAAGGCACACGGAAAGCCATAAAAGTAGCGATCATGAATAAATTCCTGCGGCTGCGGGTGACCTTGAACGCTGCACGGGTCCGTGAAGATGGCGGTGGATCGGGGCCAGTTCGTCCAGAGTTTTGAGGAAGGCATCAAGCGGTTGGCTGTGTGTTCCGTCCCGGGCAGACTCGAGCGGCTCGATGCGTAAGGAGAGATGCCCGGTCCTTGTTCTGGTCCCGGTTCAGGTTCGGAGCACCCGGGCGGAAGGAGTTTCCAGAGGCCCCTGAATGCGGCAGCTAGCCGGACAGACCCGGGGTGACTCGGGGGGGCTAATTAAAAGCGGAGCCTCCTCCCCTGGGCGCCAAATCCAAAATTAATCAATAAATTATTTCATCATGTCTGACTTTATGTTTCGCCTCATACTTCCTTAGAGGACCACAATCCCTTACAGAGACATCGGAAACACATTGCACCCGAACCGACACCGGTACCACCCAGATAACCTGCCTGGACATGTAGGCTAAACTAAAGGCTAGCTCGTTGTTAGCAGCTAGCCGCTGGTTTCCAGGTGAAAGCTAGTGGATGGTAGCATCTGGCAGTAGGAAGTTCACTTCCGTGTTGTCCCGCAGTGACGGGGACGTGTTTTCCTATAAACTTCACCTATTTTTTATTTATTTATTTATTTATTTATTTTTACTTTATTTATTGAAGAACAAAGAAAAGAAGAAATCATTCTTATTTATGTTAAATCCAAGCTGTAAAGACGAATGGCGCCCCCCAGAGGTTGACTTACTAAACTGATCTGGCAGTTTTCTACTCAACACTGTTCGGTCTTTACTCAAACTAGTGCACAGAAATACTTTGCACTTGGCTTTTAAGAGTTGTCAGTAATGTTATTTATGCGTGAACCCTCTTTTCTTTCTTTCTTGCCCGTCCTCAGGCTTCCTCCAGAGGTCCTGCTGAAGATCCTGTCTCACCTGGACCCCCACTCTCTCATCTGCATCAGCCATGTCAACAAGCTCTTCCACCAACTGGCCAATGACGAGTGAGTGGCTCCCACACAGCCTCCTGGCTGTCACACACCTTGATCCTCCTGTGTGCAAATGCTGGCTCACTCTACTTCACTTTTAATATTTCAGGTATCTTTATTTCAGCTTTTCTTTTTATGGCAACTTTTTTTGTTGGTTCTTTGACTCCCTGCATTTGTCACACAGATTTCTCTTCTTAAAACGTCTCACTCTGCAGATAAATCTGTCACTTTTGTATTTAAAAGCGTTTGAAAGACACAGATTGCGTTTGAAGTCATTCACTTAGTATTAATTCTAGTCGTTGCTGCTTGAAGTGGAGTGATTTGAACTCTGCTGTCGTGCAGTTTGAATATAACAGTGGGTGATACTTTAGAGACGGCTGATTATTATTTTAGAGGACCCTGGCTTTGGGGTCAAAGGTCAGTACCATTTAAGTACAGAGAAAAATATACATGTAGAAATTAACATTGTGTTATTGTTATTAAGAGTGTCAACATTCCGTAATGTCTCTCTGGTCAGAACTATTACTGAGCTGCAGTTGGAAAAGTGTGAAAAAAAAATGTGTGTGTGTGTATATATATGTGTATATATATATATATATATATATATATATATATATATATATATATATATATATATATATATATATATATATATATATATTATTAAAAAAAAAAGTAGTATTCAGGGAAGCAAAGTTGTCATGACCTCTGACCTCTTGTCACTTCAGTCCAGAATTTTCCCTCACAAAGTTTTCATTATTTTAATTGATGACAAAAAAAGACATTTTCAATTTTTTACTCCAGTACATTTCAGAACCTGAACTTTCCTGCTTTTGCTTGAGTCAAGGAGTTGAATCAGTACTTTTACTTTTACCAGAGTATTTTTTTTCACGAGTATCCATACTTGTACGTACCTTAGCCCTCAGTGAGCTAACTGGTGGTTTGTCCAACGCAGCGTGGTGTGGCATCGCATCTACATGTCTGAGTTTGGGACATCCAAGGCCAGGTGGTCAGTCAGCACGGTGGAGGAGCGCCCTCTTCAGGGCCACTGGAGGAAGCGCTACCTGTGGCAGGTGGCTGGACAGGAAGTGGACACCTGGAGGGAGGAGCTGAGGCACACCAACCCCAGCACGGGGCTGCCCTGGGAGACCAGGCAGGTCCTCAGGTAGCACCACCGCACTGCTGCCTTAGCGTGGCTATACCAGGCTAGCAGCAGCTCCCACAGCTGTTGATTAGCGATGCTATTGGCTCGGATCAGCCTCCACCCAGTTCTACTCTCCAAATCGTAATTTCTTCTCTTTGGTGTACTAATGGAAACAAAAAAACCCTCAAACTTCCTCCACTTCCTGTTTGCGCAGGAAGCTGGGTGTGAGTTGGGAGCTGACGGTGAGCCAGTCGTGGGGCTCGAGGCAGACGCAGCCGCACAGCCACGCCCACTACTACGAGTCGACGGTGGTGGTCTGCTGGAGCGGCCCCTTCCCTCACTACCAGCACATCCACAGCCTGCAGCTCCACGCCAGTCACAGGGGGGCGCCCAGGAGCACCGCGCTTAGGAAGTGAGTGAGTCATTCAGTGAGTGAGTCAGTGAATCAGTGGGTGAGTGAGTGAGTGAGTGAGTGAATCAGTGAGTGAGTCAGGCCACTGAGCGCCTCGCACCTCCACCTCCTCCTGCTCCTCCTCCTCTTCTTCCTCTTCCTCCTGCCTCTCTCCGCCTCCTCTTTGTCCTTCTCCTCTTCCACCTCACCTCCACCACCACCTCCTCCTTCTCCTGCTCTCCCCCTCCTCCTCCTCCTGCTCCTCTTCCAACTTCCACCCCCCCCCCCCCCCGCTGCTCCTCTTCCTGCTCCTCCAACTCCTCCTCTTCTTCCTCCTCCTTTTCATACTCCTCCTTCTCCCCCTGCTCTGTCTCCCCCACCTCCTCCTGCTCCTCTTCTTCCTCTTCCTCCTCCTGCTCCTCCTCCAGGACTAGCTGGAGGTCAATGCTGCTCAAACTGGACATGAAGACTGGGACTGCTCGCCACCTCGGCAAAGACCGACTGATCTCTCTGGTCCACGTGGCGCCCAGCTTCATCATCGGCATCTGGAGGGTATCGACCAATCAATCAATCAATCAATCAATCAATCGATTAACGATAACCTGTTGATTCACACTGACCTAACCATATGCTGAACATTCTTTGTGTGTGTGTGTGTGTGTGTGTGTGTCCAGGGCCACAGCCAGGTGGCCTTCGTCATGGCCTGCCTGCACCAGCACCTGCTGGTGGAGAGGAGCCTGCTGGGCTCTCCAGCCAGGTGGGTGTTCAAAGAGCGCCCTCTGGTGGTCAAGAAGAAAAGACCACCCCCCCCCACCCACACACACAAACAAATCGTTGCTTCTGATTATAAGGAGGAGAGGGAAAAAAATGGGACCATGAAGTCGTCCAAAAATGTCAAAATGTAATTCTTTCTTGTTTATTATATTTTCTTTGTTTCTTGACAAAATCGTCTTTTTCCAAAACATCGTCCGCAGCAGGTGTTCAGGTGTGGTCAGTTTTTTTTTGGTAGGTGTTTTCAGTTGTGTTCAGGTGTTTTCAGGTGTGTCTCCCTCACCTGCAGCCCCTACTCTGAGCCCCCTGCCCCCCCCCAAGCCACCAGGTGGGACCTGGAATTGAGCCTCCGCGGCTTCACGCTGCGCCTGCTGCTGCACGGCTCTGACGGTGCAGAGGTCACGACCCTGCACTTCCACAGGTTGCTCGCCCGCCCAGGTAACCCCACTCTCTCTCACTCTCTCTCTCTCTCTCTGTATCTCACTCTCTCTCTCTCTCTCAGTCTCTCTCTCTCTCTCTGTGTCTCACTCTCTCTCTCTCAGTCTCTCACTTGCTCTCTTTCTCTCTCTCCCTCACACTCTCTCTCTCTCTCTCTCTCTCTCTCAGTCTCTCTCTCTCTCTCTCTCTCTCTGTATCTCACTCTCTCTCTCTCTCTCTTAGTCTCTCTCTCTCTCTCTGTATCTCACTCTCTCTCTCTCTCTCTCAGTCTCTCTCTCTCTCTCTCTGTGTCTCACTCTCTCTCTCTCAGTCTCTCACTTGCTCTCTTTCTCTCTCTCCCTCACACTCTCTCTCTCTCTCTCTCTCTCTCTCAGTCTCTCTCTCTCTCTCTCTCTCAGTCTCTCTCTCAGTCTCTGTCTGTCTCTCTCTCTCAGTCTCTGGTGTGTGTGTGTGTGTGTCTTCCCCTCCTCCAGGTGGCGCCCAGCTGGTGGAGCTGCAGGCGGTGCAGCGTTGGGATCAGTCGCAGCACCAGCTGCTGACGGGCGCTGTGCAGCTGGCGTGGCGGGCGGAGCCTCTGGAGGGGGCGGTGCAGGTGAGGGCAGAGGTCAGAAGTCAGAGCAGTGACTCCTCCCGCTCACCCACCTCCCTCTCTCTCTCTCTCTCTCTCTCTCTAGAACTGCTGCTTCCTGGCTCTCACCCTGCTGGACGGGTGGCGCCGGCCCTGCTGGTGCGTGGCCACGCCCGCCTGCCTGCGCCCGGTGGCGGCGTGGCGGCACCACCGCTGGCCCGACTACGGCGGCGAGCCCGTGGCGGTGGAGCACAGTGACGGCGGCGGGCGGGTGGAGCTGCAGCTGGTGCGGCTGCCCGAGGACGGCCACTTCCTGTTGGTGGCGCTCACCCTCCACGTCCCGCTGGACACGCTGCGGCCACACCTGGGCGACCAGCACCGCTGACGGCCCATCAAAGAAGAAGAGAAGTGTTGTTCCAAGGTTTACGCAGAGGTTGATTGGGCCGTTTCGAGTTGACGTTGTTGTTGTGACAAAACCTTCAGTTTTTGTGTGTCTGCTCACATGTTTCTCCACTTCTCCGAGTTTCAAGAGTGAGAAAGGACGGACACTACGGTAGTTTGTGTTCACGTTCAAGCGAAAATGAATGAATGAATGAATAAATAAATGAATGCACTGTCAATCAACCGCTGTGTCCCGCTGGGTGGTAGTTGCAACCTGCCGCCGCTAGATGGCGGCAGAATTCTCATCTCGACTGTGGAGTTCCCTCAGCGGCAGCAGCAGCAGCAGAAAACTGTTGGAAAATAAGTTTATCGCGAGCACAACACTACCGGGAGTTCAGTGTCGACGACTAGAAGTGACAAAATGAAAATAACTACAGAGTGACATCATTAAACGTTCAATGTTGGCACTTCATACTGGTCTTACTTCCGTTCCGTCCGTGCGCCGGTTTCGCCTTGCCGTCACCCCGGCGTCACGTGACCGACCGAGAACAAAGGATTTCCACCTCATCGGTGACGACAAGAAATTGAGGCCTCAGGTGTTCGGAGGACGCGCGAGAGCGGGGTCGGGCTGAGCCAATCAGGAGGCAGCTGGGGAGGTGGGCGCGGACAGGTAGAGTAGAGCTGGGCAAGTGGGCGTGGCTGAGGAGGCTCCACCTCTTCCACCTCCTCTTCTGGTCGTGCAGGAAGCTGCTCCCTCACTTCACTGCAGTCCAGTTCGCAGGGAGCGGAGCGACGAGCCGGAAGCAGCGTGAAACATGGCCGTGAGCAAGTGTGTCAAGTACCTTCTGTTCTTCTTCAACCTGCTGTTCTGGGTGAGACGCGCGCGCGCACACACCCCCCGATGATTTCAAAGCTCTTTCGAGCTGCTGGCGGGTCACATGTTTTATTCTAAAAGCTATAAATTCAGAAATATATGTGTACATATATATATGTTTTAGTGGCTTTTAGCATAAAAACGTATATATTAAATGTATTTATCCGATATTTCAGCGTTTTTTCTCTTTGTTTTTCATCCGCCGGATGCGGGAAAGTCTTTTTTTCCCAAAGTCCTCCATGTCCATCGAACAGGTGCTGTGTGTGTGTGTGTGTGTGTGTGTGTGTGTGTGTGTGTGTGTGTGTGTGTGTGTGTGTGTGTGTGTGTGTGTGTGTGTGTGTGTGTGTGTGTGTGTGTGTTGTCGCGCCCGCAGAACAAGGCTCGTTGCTGAGACAAACACTGAATGGCTTGCAGGGTGTGTCGCGTATGGTTTCTCTTGTTGTTTGTGCGCTCCCTCCTTCAATTTTATTTTTTTTGTTGTTGTTGTGTGTGTGTCATTTTATCGGTCCAACAAACAAATGAGCTCACGAGCGCAGAAGTCACCGGGCTTGTTTGTCCTTAGGTTCTTTTCTTGTGTTGTGGTTGTTTTTGTATCAAATGATGATCCAGTGACTCTGCGATTTGTGTGTCCCAGAACAAAACAGGAAGTGGTTTTAAAACACGTTTTTGTGTGTGTTTTTTAATTAATTAATTAATTTATTTATTTATTTTCAATTGCAAATGTGAATATTTCAGTGTGAGTGTGTTGAGACTGGAGAGCAGCTGTTTGGTTGTTGAGCTGGACATATTTCGACTTTTCTTCTACCCACTTCCAGTCCTTCAAAGGTGTGTCTCTTGTTTTGTTTTTCTTTTGTGACGAGACAATCGGGTGAGGCTCTGAAAGGCCTGTGGTGTTGTGGGTACACACACTCTGCAGTGACGCCCCGCTGGTACCTGCTGCTCTCACCGCTGTTGCTCAACATCACGGCGACAGCGGCATGAAGCAACTGGTCGTGGGCGGGAGACTCTCTGGCACCCTGGGGGAAGGGGTGGGGGGGTGGTCGGTCGACTGCATTACTTACTTACTCCGGAGTCGCACACGTGCCCTGAAGTCAGCCCTCTGTGATGTCACAAAGGGCACTGATGCACCTCCTAGCTGAGCGACCACACCACCCCCCCGGCCCCCCCAGCCAGGTGTTGGCTTGTCTCTGCCCTCCTCCTCCTCCTTCCCTTCTTTCAACTGTGAGGGTTTTAGCAGGAGGCTGCGAACAGAGGGCTAACGGAGACAGAAAGTCGGTGCTAATTTTAGCCTAAGCTGCTGCTGCTGCCTGGGGTTGGGAGTGCGAAGCTCTCACAGGCAGCAGCCTCCTTGCATTAGCGCCTTTTAGTGCAACGCCAGCACTCAGCCAATGTAATGGAGCCCACGGTGCATTCAGGGACCACTTCCTGAAGCAGGAAACGGAAAAAAAAAAAGTGTGTGTGTGTCCTGTGAGTCAGCGCTGTGCGCTATACTTTATATATTTTTTATTGCATTTCTTTTCTGTAGGTGGGCGTGTCCCTGTCTAATCTCTCGTCCAACCTGCTGCCAGTGTGTTGTGAATGAGGGACGAGTCTGGTGACACGCAAACAGGAAGTGCACGCAGGCGTAGACGGGGGTGTGGGGGAGAAAAACAAAAGAGGGTTCAGCGAGATTGAGAGCAGCGAGCCTCTAGAGGGCGACCTCAGTCGCTCGGAGTGCTAAGGGGCGCTAGCGTGCAGGGTGTGTTTGTTTTGGCTCCCTGCAGGGGGCACCGGCTGACTGTTTGCTGCCCTGCAGGGTTGTTCCTCCTTGTGGGTGAAGTCAACAAAGTCAAAGTGCGCGTGTGCGTGTGCGTGCGGTTTACGCTCCAGCGTGACCTGCTGGCCTACACAAACATCTTTTGAGTGGCCAATGGTATGAGAGGGGGCGGGGCTTCCCAGTCACAAACCCCGTCTCACCTGTGTCTCGGGTCACCTGCACAGATGAGATGGCCTGGGCAGCAGGACGGGAAGAAGGAAGTCAGTCACACGTCCATCAGAGGGAGGTGTTTGGGAAGGGGTGTGGCGCTTTCGAGGAGTGGATGGGCCAATCAGGTGCCTCCTAGCAGTGTTTGTCCCACCTGGAACCAGTTTTCCAGAACGATGCTTTTGAAGGAGTTGCTGCCTTCTTATCTTTGCACCTGACGAAGGTTCAATATTGACCCTTGGCAAAGTCAACAGGGTGTAGTGTGTTTGCTGGCCTGGGGGGCGCGCTGTGTTCCACGCACACCAAATAGCTCTACAGGGTGTCGCCCCTTCAATACTTGACCATGTAACCAGACTGCTCAGAAGAGGGCGGTAGCGCTGAACTCTGTACCTGGAAGCTTGTGTTTCTGAGGGTAGCATGTAGCATGTAGCTAGCCAGCTTTAGCCTCCGGGCTAAAAGCCCACTGTTTGACTGCGGCCGCTGAAAACCAACAGCGACTGTTTTTGTTCAGTGTGTTTGAAGAGTCAGATTGAAGGTCAACACGGACTCGTTGACTCTCAAGGTGCTTACACACTGAACGCGTTTTTGGCGCGGTATGGCGCAAGCAGGCGCAGACCTGGCGTCAACGCCCTGTGATGACACCTCGGCGCATCCAGTAGGAGAGCAGCCGGTTCTGTAAAAAGTGGCACCGGAGGCTTGAATAACTGCGGTGGAACGAAATCTCGTCGTCCCACCGTTTGCACACAACATCCTCCCGCTTGCTACTCAGCGCTTCGCTATCAATTTTGCCGAAAACCCGTGCGAAAACAAGTGCGTTCCGTGTTGTCCAGACTCTAGAGTATAAAATAAAATGTGAATCAAGGCGATAATGTCCCGACCCGAATATATATGAAAAAAACAACTTTATGTTCATATATTGTCAGGCACAGTTCGATGTAGAGAAGTTTTAACACATATTTAACAACCGGTGCCGTGCTGTGCATCTGGGCACTCCCACCCTCCCCCCCGAACCGGCTGCTCTCCTATTGGCCGTGCCTAGATGTCGTCACAGCGCATTGACGCTCGATTTAAAAATGTTTTTAATCAGGCGTCAAACGCCACCCTTGCGCCGACGTGTGTGTGTGTGTGTGTGTGTGTGTGTGTGTGTGTGTGTGTGTGTGTGTGTGTGTGTGTGTGTGTGTGTGTGTGTGTGTGTGTGTGTGTGTGTGTGTGTGTGTGTGTGTGTGTGTGTGTGTGTGTGTGTGTGTGTGTGTGTGATAAATAGATATAGAATATTATAAAAAAAAATGTTTAGAAATTCCAAAACAATCCAATTGAATTTGACTATATGTCTGTCGAATGGAAAAAATTGTAAGCAGTGAAGCTAATGTCATTAAAAAAAAAATAAAAAATCTTTAATTCTTTAATGAGCGTGTTGGACAAACTCGCTAGGTCGCCTCCGTGTGGTCAGGATGAGTCACTGCGCTGGTGGAACCCGCCCTCATTGATATCGAGGTGATGATCAGAAACCTTAGAAGCTCCCTAGCATGCATTATGCAACAGCAGCAGAGGTTGAATTTCATAACTGTTACTGTGGTGGTGTTGATGGTGATGGTGATGAAAAGCTGTGGCTGTGTCTACGTGGCGCTGATCTCACCCTCCAAGTCCCGCCTCCTCCACCATCAATCATTGATGGCGGCTGATGACTCAGTGCGGCTCGTCTGGTGTGGGGGCAATTATCGCGACCGCTGAATTATGCATGATTGGGCCAATCAATGGAGGCCCCGCCCACTCCACGGTTCGTCCCTGCTGGTTGGATCGGCTACTGCAGCCTGGAGGAGCTCCTCCTGCATAATGAGATCTTCTGCTGTGGGAAAACGCTCTCCTGCACCCAGCGGCTCCATGAAGAAATATGCATGAGTGTGGCCAGAGGGGGCGCCGCAGGAGACGGAATCCTCTTGCTCCTCCTCCTTCTCCCCCTCCCCCTCCTCTTCCACCTGTTGCAGGGCTTCTCCACTGGGTGGAGCCAGACTCACCACCTCCTTGCTTGTTGTTTGTGGTTGCAGATCAGCGGTTGCATCATCCTGGGCGTGTCCATCTACCTGAAGGTCAACAAGAATGACAACCAGGTGAGACCCTGACGGACGGATGGAGCCGAGCGAGTGAGCCCTGCCCACCTGCCTCCAGATGTCACATGACCCCCCCCCCTCCCCCTGTCTGTCTCAGCTGACCAGTGAGGCGATCCCTGGCGTGGACCTGATGATCGCCATCGGCGTGATCATCATGGTGCTGGGCTTCCTGGGCTGCTGTGGCGCCATCAAGGAAAACCGCTGCATGCTGCTGCTGGTGGGGAACGCATCCTGACTCCACCCACCCTCCCACACCCCACCTCCACCTGGCCACTTTCATCTCACCCACCCCTTGTCTTCTTCTCCTCTCTCCTCGTAGTTCTTCATCAGCCTTCTGGCCATCTTCATCCTCCTGCTGGCCGCCGGTATCGTGGGCGCCGTCAACGAGAAGACGGTAAGGTGGAGGAGAGGGCGCGGCTGGTAGTCGGTGGGCGTAATCGGTTGGTTAATGTGTGTGTGTGCGTGTGTGTGTGTGGCTTCTTCTCAGGTGAACGACTGGGTGAATAAGCGCGTGGTGGAGAAGTTCACGCCGCTGATGGAGAAGCCAGAGAGCGTGAGGCAGGACCTGGAGAAGCTGCAGACGGAGGTGTCTCACTCTCTCACACACACACACACACACACACACACACACACACACACACACAGCTCTCGGGCCACTTGGAGGTCCCGACGTTGCCTGTGCTAAGCTAACGTGCTAACATGCGTGGTCCCCACCAGATGAAGTGCTGCGGCCTGGTCCAAGGCAAGGAAGACTGGGGGGGCAAGATCCCCGAGTCCTGCCGCTGCGAGGCCACCGAGGAAGACTGCAAGGCTGGATTCTACTCCACGGTCAGGGCTGAGTCATGATGTGATCATCATGATGATGTCATCATGCTGATGTCATTAGATGATGATGATGGAGTTGTTTGCCATGATGACGTCATTGTGATATCATCATCACCTTCATGATGATAACATGATGATGAAGATGAGGATGATGATGTCATGGTTTCTTCCTGCAGCCCTGCCTAGACCGCATCGTTGAGTTCATGGAGGGAAACCTGGAGGTGGTGCTGGGAATTGCCTTTGCCATCGCCGCCCTGCTGGTCAGCACACACACACACACGCACACGCAAACACACACTCAATTGAAATTTAAGTACAAATGCGCTGATGAAAGTGTTGTAGTAACCTTGAGCTGCCACCAGAGGGCAGAGCAGGCCGACTGATTGTCTTCCACTGTGTGGCTGCAGGTCTTTGGGATGGTCATGGCCATGATCCTCTACTGCCAGATTGGTGGGAAGGACGCGACCACCACCGCTTGAGTTCCCCCCTCCCCCCACCCCGCCCTACACGCACCTGGCCACGCCCACACCTGGTCACGCATGACAACGATGCATGGCGCAGCATGTGTTTTTATTGCAGTAGTCCTGAGAGTGTACAGATGTTTTGTGTACAGTTGTTGGTGTTGTTCTTTTCTTCACCTGCTCTGGAAAAGTAACCAAGTTTCAGAAGACGGTCCTTTTTAAATGAATTAATAATATTGAAAAAAATAATCTGGTTCAAACGTGTGTGTGCGTGTGCGTGTGCGTGTGCGTGTGCGTGTGCGTGTGTGTGTGTGTGTGTGTGTGTGTGTGTGTTCCAAAAATACATTTTTAAAAGCCAAAAAACTCAATAATTAAAAAAATTGTTTCCAAACAGAATCAATTTCTAATTAATTGTTCATTTGTCATTTTTTTTCTTCAGACCTTCAGTGTCTGAGGGACTTTTATCCAATGACTGTTTTTCTATTTTGTGTCCTCTTTTGTTTGACCTTGTTCACAGATTAATATCCAGTGAAATCATCCTGTAATAACCAAAGAATAAAAAAAAAAACATCCAACCATTAGAAGCCTTTTTTTTTCTCTTTGTGCCGTCTTTCCGATCAACCTTCCAGCACTTGTCTGTACTGAGGCACTTCGCCCCCTGCTGGCAGGACCTGTCCAAAAGGAGAGGAAAGCCACATATGGCGGCGCTGCGACGCGGCAACGCGGCGTGGGATTGGACGGAAAGTTTCCAGCCACATGATGCAGTACAGGGTGCCTGTTCAGGACACACACACACACACACACACACACACATCCACGCTCGTGCGTGCGTGCGTGCAGAGCCCCAGTTATTTTTAGTCCAATGTCAACAGAGCACTTTGCCTTAATGACTTCAGTGAATTCCTTCCTTTGTATTTATCGTTCCATCTCGTCGCGTCACAACATCTGAGCTCAAGTGACATTTCGCAGGTTTCTGCCGTCTCCCGTTGGCTCCGGTTCTTTCCGGGTCTTTTATTTGGTTCCGCTTTGATTGAATTCAGCTCGAGTGTTTCTCGCCAAATTGTTAAATCTTTTATCCGAAACGACGTAACAAACTCCAGACAAAGTTGTGTTGAACCTTTGACGTTCACAGTTGCGCTAATGTTGCGCTAATGCTAGCCCCCTTGTCGACATCTACCAGCGCAAGGCCGGCATTGGCAAACTGCGGCCCTTCAGCCGAGACTTGGAGAAATTATATTTATGTTGATAAGTGAAATTTATTCCAGACTCCGTTTTTTAAAAATAAGTTCAGTCCTAAAATGTCTGTATTTCCTCCATGTTTGTGAAGAGCTGAACACCGCGGGGCTTCAAAGACACTGATTTGGTTGCAACTTTGCTTTGGTTCATTTTCAGTTGACCTTAAAGCAACGTTTTTTTCTACACATCCCATGATGGATTTTTTTCCCTCCTACAAGGTGGCTCACCAAAACGCTCCATCCGTCTGCTGCTAGTCCGTCCCCTCTGGCACATCTCCTGGTCCAGATAGTCCAGGGGTCTTTCTTGGAAGACCTAGGTGGTTCTGTGGCAGTTCTGAGAGTGGTTCTAAGTTGTTCTAGTGTGGCTCTAGAAGGTTCTAGGTTGTCCTGGGGTGGTTCTAGGCCATACACGGCAAAACTGTGAAACTATATTGTTTCCTCCTACGAGGTTGGCCACGAAAACACTTTGTCTATCTGCTGCTGCTCCGTCCCCCTCAGGCATATTTTAGAACCCATTGTCCCACCACCTAATATCTGTACCTGTTGGCTCCAGAAGCATTTCAACAATCGCAATGCACACTCACTTTTATAAACGGGCTAAAAATAATGCTAACAATGACAGCTGCCACAGTTCTCCGCGAGGCTAAAAACAGCATTAGCCACTTAAAAAGCTCAAGTTAGCGCCCCCCCCCTCCCTCCTCCCTCTGCACCCTCGGCAGGCACGCATGAATACAACACTCATTGTCAAGCGTCAAAAACTGAAATCAAGTGAGCTGGTGGTTTTTCCCAAAGTGGGAACTCTTTATTCTGCCGCCCTGCAGGCTAACACGCGTTACTGCAGCCAGCAGTTTATCTCTGCTCTCCTTGTCATTTGTGCTGCTCCATCACTTGGACGGACAGAAGCCTTCCCTCCTCCTCCTCCACCGTCCAGCTCATCTTCCAAACTTGGTCATGTTCTTCGTTCTGCAGGCAAACACTCGCGAGGTTTAAACACACACCCTGCTCACACACACACACACACACACCGTGGCTCTCCCTCTGCTGGGTGGCAGCTCCCCCTCAGACGAGGCCGTCATGGCTGGCTGCAGGAGTTACTTGAGAGGACTCGCCATCTGCGTCACTGTCCTGCTCCTGGTAAGCTAACTGAAGCTAAATGCTAACACACACACACACACACACACACACACACACACACAGACAAACACACACTAACGTCAACTTAGCTGCCTGACGGTCACTCTGACTGGTTGGTTGGTTTGTTTGCGGCTCACTTAAAAAATAAATGATTAATTTAAATTCATTTAAAAATAGCAGAGGAAATTAATTATTTTTCATCATTTATTTCTTACATATTTATTGTATAATCTAACCTTTGCTGCTGCATTGTGCACTTTCCTCAGTCAGAACTAAAAAAGATATAAACTATTCCCTTCAAAACAATATATGTAAATCAAATGTTTTTGCAATTGTTTTAAAATTCTTTCAGTGGCTTGGATATTTCTTTCTAAAGTGATTTAGTTTAGTTGGTGCTGATAAGTTCATTTTTTTTCCCCTGCTCTGTTTTCACTCTGCTGAAAGGTTTTTATTTTATAAAGTGAAAGCGCTGAAAGACTCCGGAGCTGCAACTCCCATTTTCCTGCTTCCTGTTTTGATTGCTGCCTTGTTTCTGCGACTCACTGCTGCAGTTGTTTCACTTCCGAGAGCTGCTGCTGCTTCTGTGACTGCTGCTGCTGCTGCTGTTGCTGCTGCTACTGGTGTTGCTGCTGCTGCTGCTGCTGTTGCTGCTGTTACTGTTGCTACTGGTGTTGCTGCTGCTGTTGCTGCTGCTGTTACTGTTGCTACTGGTGTTGCTGCTGCTGCTGCTGCTGCTGTTGCTGCTGTTACTGTTGCTACTGGTGTTGCTGCTGCTGTTGCTGCTGCTGTTACTGTTGCTACTGGTGTTGCTGCTGCTGCTGCTGCTGCTGCTGCTGCTGTTACTGCTGCTGCTGCTGCTGCTGTTGCTGCTGCTGCTGTTACTGCTGCTACTGGTGTTGCTGCTGCTGCTGCTTCTGTTACTGCTGCTGCTGCTGTTACTGCTGCTACTGGTGTTGCTGCTGCTGCTTCTGTTACTGCTTCTGCTGCTGTTACTGCTGCTACTGGTGTTGCTGCCGCTGCTGCTGCTGTTACTGCTGCTACTGGTGTTGCTGCCGCTGCTGCTGCTGTTACTGCTGCTACTGGTGTTGCTGCCGCTGCTGCTGCTGTTACTGCTGCTACTGGTGTTGCTGCTGCTGCTGTTAGTACTGTTGTTGTTGTTGTTGAGATGTTTTCAGTGGGGAAACTCTCTGGAAGTCAGCTGATCCTGCTGCCTGATTACCGTCTCTCTGTGATGGGACACGCCCACCTGCCCACTGTCATGTGACCCCCCCTGTACCTCCTCCTCTGTCTGTAGGTGTCTGGTGTGGTGATGATTGGCGTGGGATTCTCCTCCAGTGATACACCGGTTGCCGAGGTAACTGACAGCAGCTGACAACACTGATGTAAACAGGAAGTCAGCCTGATTGCGTGCACCTTCACATTAAAACACCATGCGGAACGACAGGACTGGCATTTCACACCAGTTCAGTGGTGTAGTGGAAAATAATCCAGCTGATATGTTAGAAATAATAAAGTGAAACGGTTTAACATTAATAGTGAAGAACCAGAGTGAATCAGCAGAGGTGGCAAACAAAATCCACAATTTGTACTGAAGTAAAAGTATGGATACTTGTCTAAAAATGTATTCTGGTAAAAGTACTGATCCAACTCCTTTACTCAAGTAAATGTAAGAAAGCACTTGAGTAAAAAGTCCAAATGCTTTTTCCCCCCATCGATGAAATAACACATTCGTTGTCACGTACATGTCGACACTTCAACAGTAACCAATGTTATTTTTTACGTGTTTATTTTTCTCTGTACTGAAAACGTACTAAACAATGAACCGAAACCTGAGCTACTTGAGGTACTTAGATAATCTATCTCTAAAATACCATTTGCTTTTATATTCAACTGCACCACTTCAATCAACAACAACTAGAATCCATTCACATTTTGTCTCATTTAAGGACTTTTAAAGACACAAAAAAAGAAAAAGAAATACTCACAAAAAGTACAGGTACTTGAAAAATCTACAGTACAGTCACAACGTATTTGTTCTTGGTCTCCCACTTCCGGTCCCCCAGCTCTTTGACCAGCTGCCCACCAGCGATGGCGTCCTGGCCCTGCAGGTTTTTGGTCCAATCACAGTTCTCCTCTCCGTTATGGGCATCTCAGCTGCAACGCTGGACCTCAAACTCCTCCTCCTGCTGGTGAGAGCCATGCCCACACTGACTCGCACCCAGTCCCCGTTGACCCGTTCCTGTTGAGACTCCAAGTCCCTGAGAGGGGGAGGGACCAGTAGGGATACACACACACACACACACACACACACACACACACACACACACACACACACACACACTGCGTGTCCCTCGTCCTCCTCCAGTTCTCGGCGCTGGTGTTGGTGGAGTTTGTGGCTCTGATGGTCGTGGCCTCGCCGCTGCTGCAGGTCCAGGCTCAGGTAGGACTTCCTGTCCCACTCTCAACGCTGCTGTCCCGCTGGCCGCTCACAGTCAATAACATGAGACACGTGGCTGATGATGTGTGAAGATATGAGCGATGCCGTCTCTGGCGCTTCTTCTTCTTCTTCTTCTTCTTCTTCCTCTTCTACGTCCTCGTCTTCCTCCTCTTCTTCTTCCGCTGTGTCCGTGCAGCTGGACGGCGCCGTGGACGAGGTATTCCTGAACGCCACGCCGCTGCACCACACAGAGCCGTTTGTCCAGGAGCAGCTGAACAAGCTGCAGGTGTCGGTGAGGAACTTGTGAGGAAAACCTCCTCCTGGAGAACTTCTGGATGTCTTCTTCTCCCTCATCCTCCTCTTCTGCTCCTCCTCTGCAGGACTCCTGCTGTGGTTTGAGGAGCTACCAGGACTGGCGGAGTCAACTTCCTGCTTCCTGTTTGTGCACACCTACTGTTTCCTCTGGACAGAGGTATTAGGCGGCCTTGAGAAGCTCTCACGACATTTTATTTCCAGATCTGGTTCTCGTGAATGTCGCTGCAGTTTTTCTTTGTGATTGCCGTGTTTTTGTTTTTTTTTTAATTTTATGTTGCAGCGACAACTCCAGCGCCACCCCGGGGCCCTGCATGCTGATGGGGGCCAACGACCATCCAGCGCCGGATACACGCGAGAACCTCTGGGTTCACTCCCAGGTGACGCAGCCCCGCCCACTTCCTCTCCTCACTGTTAGCCTGTTAGCCTGCTAGCTGTTTGATCAATACTTCATTCGCCTTCTTCTTGCCTCACAATGTTTGCGACTGCGTCTTTTTCTTTTTTCTTTGAGTGTGGGTTGACCTTAACCCTTGACCTTTGACCTTTGTGCAGCCCTGTGGCCCCCTGCTGAAGAGCCACCTGAGCTTCCCCATCAAGCTGCGGATCGGAGTCATTTCGGCCTTCGCCACCATCGCCGTATGCCTGTTCTCGCCGCACTTTCACCCCTTTGATTTAGAGAGAAAACAGAAAACCGGAGAAAAGGTGTGGGACTGACGAGCTGCATGTGTGTGTGTGTGTGTACCTGCTGCAGGTGTTCGCCTTCGCACTGTGCCTGATTTTGGGCTCGGAGAGGTTCTGGGCCGAGCCGGCGGTGGAAACCACGGTGGACGGCTTCAACAGGGTCAAGTACCAACCCAAGCCCTCGCACACTTGACCTCTGACCTCTGCCGCTGCCTACAGACACCATCCGGCCCAAGCCAGAGCTTACTGCTGTGGAGGAGGAGAGAGAGGTGGAGGGATGAGGAGGAGGGGGAGGCAGGGAGAAAGGGGCGGAGCCTGATTGAAAAATGTAAACCTGGCTGTAAAAAAAAAAAAAAAAGTCTATCAGAAATAAAGTTTATTTAATTTATCAGTGACGTTTCAGTGGTCTGGAGCTGTGAGTCTCCTCGGTGGCCACTAGATGGCAGCAACGATCAACACACACAGTGGCTGAGGAAGACCGCGAGGAGGGGGACAGTGAGAAGGTGGAGGGTGAGGAGGTGGAGGAAGAGAAGGAGGGGGAAGAGGAGGAGGACAGTGAGGAGGAGTAAGAGGAGCAGGAGGTGGAGGAGAAGTAGGAAACGCTAACATTTGATTGAATTTACTCAACAAATCAACGTCACGCTGCCGGCTGCTGTGCTGCTAACCGCTAGCAGCTAACCAGCCAGCCAACACTGGCTAGTTCAGCGGAGTGGGAGCACCAGCTAGTGTGTCGCTAACGCTACAGTCAGAAATGTTCCGGTCAGTTCAAACTTTGAAAAACAATAAAAAAACGCTGCTGTGTCGGTGGCTTGGCAGCAGAGTCCAGGAAATTCACGTCCCTGTTCTCAGGTTGCATGATGGGAATTCCTGGGGCGGCGTTCCTGTCATGGCGGCGGGAGGCCGAGGAGACGGCGAGGAGGCGGGTGTTGACTCATATGTAGGTCAGTGGCCGGTCGAACCAGAAGTGTCTGAACAATGAGCCTCTTTACGTTCAACAATCAATCAGTTGTTTGTTTGTTTTTTTTAGAAACAAGAACAAAGGGAATTAAAGCACCTGTAAATTATATACATATAAAAAATATATATATATCAATCTTTAATTGTCTGAATACAACAACAACACTTCCTTCACAGTAATTAAATCGTTCACACTGCAAATCGTTTGAATAAAGTGGAAAATGGTTCGAGATCCTTCACACGCCATCAATGACACAACTGAATTGGAGCAACGTCAGTGAATATACACATATAATCTAATGTGATTTAATATGATTTCTAACATTCTGATATGAATTTCGTCAAACAACGATTGTAACAATGCGTGATTTTTTTTTATGTTGGATTTTTAACAAGTCACTGTTTAAAATTAGCTTCAAAGTAACAACAAATACAATCATTTAGTGAAGAACTTTACTCAGAACTCCGACCACGGATCTGGAGCTCTCGCACAGAGTGAGTTCTGTACCTGTGAAAAGATTGAAAAATATGAGGAAATTGGCAAATATGGCGGCAATTCCTCCTCAACTGCTCGCACAAACCTCACAAGGAGTCGGTTGGTGTGAGTCCCTCTTGGACTGGAGCTCCTGGAGAGACCTGGGCCTCAGCCGGCAGGCAGGAGATTTTACAGTCTTCACAGTGAGGAAACGTGACCATGTCAGAGACATCTGGAACTCAGAGAGAGTCTGGAAGAGTCAGGAGAACCAGTAGGGGAACCTCTAGGAGAACCAGTAGGGGAACCTCTAGGAGAGCCTCGAGCAGAACTACTTCAAACGGTCAGTTGTCCACATGGTTCCTGGTCCAGGAGGAGAAGTGGGGAGTTGAGAACCTGGAGGAGTTCTGGTCCAGTTCTGGTCCAGCTGGTGTTCTGGCAAGGTTCAGCGGCTCATCTCTGCGGGGCTGAGGATCCTGAGGGGAGCGCTGTTGGCCCCGCCCTGGCTGAGTCCAGGGCAGAAGAAGGGGAAGATCTTCCCAGAGAAGCGGCAGTGTGTAAAGCGGTAGAGCAGCGCTGCCGTGTGGCCGTCGTGGAAGGAGACGCAGCCATGGTCCAGCTCCACCAGCACGCCCAGCGTCCTGGGCCTGGAGCTGAGCTGCAGCCGGTGGGGGACGCCCACCAGCGCGGCGTACTCCTGCTCCTTCAGCCACAGCGCCCATTGGCCGTTCTCCGGCTGCAGCGATAGGACGCCCCTCCTGGGGGCGGAGCCTCTGGCCACGCCGACTGTCCACCTGCTCTTGCCGTCCACCTGCACCTCGAAGTAGAAGGTTCCAGAGGAGAAACCCTGGCGGGCCAGGACGCAGCAGCAGGGGTGGAAGCGGGACGGCCCGTCCGGCACCTTCCTCTGGGGGGCAGCGTGGTGCATGGCCCGGCCGTCCTGGGACAGCACCAGGGAACGGTGGGCCGTGTCTGGGTCCAGGACCAGGTCTACAGCCGGGCGCCGCAGTCGCTCCAGCTCCAGGACAACCAGCCGGCAGCTCAGCTGCTGCTGCAGCAGCTCCTGCAGCCGCTGCAGCGACCGCCGGGTCGCCCCCTGGTGGCAAGGCAGTTCCAGGGTCACGCCGGTCCAGTCCCTGGTCCTGGGTGGCGGAGCTGTGGCGGCAGCGCCGAAGCTGCGTAGGAAATCCAAGCGGTCGGTGGCGGTGCCTGCCGCCGCCGCCGTCTGCAGCTCCTCCAGCTCCGCCTGTCGCTGCAGCAGCTCTGCCGCTTCCTGCTGCAGCTCCAGCAACATGGCACCAGCCCGCTGCTCGGCCAACGCCTGCCGCTCCTCCAGCTCCACCAAAAACTCCTCCCAGGCAGCCGCCAGCTGCCGCTCCAGCGCGCCAAAGACCTCGGTGGCCAGCCGCCGCTCCTGCAGCACCATCTGCCGGCTGAGCACCAGGCCGCTGTCCACCTCGCCCACCTTGTGCCGCTTCCCCTCCGCCGCCTCCCGCAGGAGCCGTCGCTGCCCCTCCAGCTCGGCGATCTTGCGGTGCCACTCGTCGTCCAGCGGCACCACCTGGTGGCCGCGGTGCCCCAGCATGGCGCAGCGGGTGCACACGCAGCTCTGGTCCGTGCTGCAGAAGAGGTCAAGGGGTCGTTCGTGGGCGGGGCACAGCCGGGCCTCCAGGTGGGCGGGACTGGTGGGCGGGGACAGCGGGTGGAGCTGCAGCCGGGGGACAGTGGTGTGGGGACGGAGGTGCAGCTGACAGTAGGAGGCCAGACACACCAGGCAGGACCTGATGGCTGGGGTCCTGGTCCTGGACCTGGACCCTCTTGTGGACCTACTCCTGGCGGTGCATATGTCACAGAGAACGACCTCCTCCACCTCCAGCTCCTCCTGCTCCTCCTCCTCGAGCAGGAAGTACTGCTTCCTCCTGGTGCCCGACAGTCGCAGCTGCTCGACCATCTCGGAGAGGATGGAGTTGATCTGCGGTTCTGGCCCGCTGGGGGAGAGGAGGTGTTCGCAGGTGGGGCAGGACGTCCAAGGCCTGACGCAGGCCAGACAGAAGGTGTGACCACACGGCAGTGTGACCGGATCGTTGAAGAGCCGCCTGCAGAGGGCGCAATGGAGCTGCTCCTCCCGCAGCAGGCACACCGTCATGGTGGTGAGCTGGAGCTGCTTCTGCTGGACCAGGGAGGTTCTGGAGTTCTTCTGGTGGACCCAGGAGTTGATGTTTCTGGAGGTTCTGGAGCTGCTGGACCAGAGATTTGAAGGTTCTTGAGGTTCTGGAGCTGCTGGACCAGAGATTTGAAGGTTCTTGAGGTTCTGGAGGAGCTGAGATCTGCTCTTCACCTCGACCAGGCGGAGAACTGGACTGAGTCGTTCCTGCTGTGACTGTTGCTCCACTTCGACCTGTGTGGAATTCTGGCTCCGCCCCCTTTCAGAACCAGGTGAACCAGTTTGCCGACTGGCTGTTGGCTGAAGTTCAGGGAAGAAGTTTCTCCTCTATCAGACCTGTGCCAGACAGGGTCTGGCCTGGTCTGGAACAGGTCTGAAGCAGCGTGACTGACGGCCACTCCGCCTTTTAACATCTTTCAACTTTAATCTGCTTTTACTGCTGACATCTGTGTTTCTCTGACTGTGTGTGTGTGTGTGTGTGTGTGTGTGTGTGTGTGTGTGTGTGTGAGAGAGACTGAACTACACAATGTCACGTCGACTGGAGAGAAAAAGGAAACCTTCCCACCAGCACCACCGTGTGGCCAAACGTGTTTTTTTTTTTTTACATTTTTCTTTATTATTGTGGTCAAACACTAATTTATGACCAAATAAACAGTGAAAGCAGCAGAAATCATTATTAATTTACAACACACACACACACACACACACACCTGGCTGCAGTAATTTTCCTGCTTGTCGATGTTACTCATGAATAACATTAATAACCTCCCTGTGCTTGCGTGTATGTGTGTGTGTGACCCAAATTTCTTAATAGAATCTCTAATTTGTTGAAGAATTATAACGTCAGGAGCTCTAATAAACTCTTAATGTCCTTTGTAATGTATTTTTGTACTGTGAGTGTGTGTGTGTGTGTGTGTGTGTGTGTGTGTGTGCGTGTGTGCGCGTGTGCGCGTGTGCGCGTGTGTTGTTGGTGTGTGTAATAGGTTTTAAATGGATGGAGGCTCCGCGCCGCTACGAGGCAACTAGCCCAGATGTATCCACTACGTTAGCTCGTCTGCTAACGAGCGGGTCGAAGTAAAAAAAATCAATGGCTCTTCTCTGTCGAGTTCTGACTTCCTGTCGTCCCTGTTGTTCACTCCTCCAGGTTCCCCTGCTGGTTCTGTGGGAGCCGCTTTGGTGTCTGGCTTCAGCAGAATAAACTTCCGAACGAACCACGAGCCCGAAACTTGTTAGCGAGAGCTAAGACCTTCAGCTGTCTCCAGTGGTGGGAGGGCTCTCTCGGAACCAGGTGGACCGTGTGATGGGCTTTCTTACAGGTAGTTTAACTGGACCTGGTGAGGGTGAAACTTTGGGGGCGGTGGAGATTGAAGAGATCGCGTCATGTTTTCCAAGTAAAGCCGGACTTTGGGCATGTCTGACCTAGAACCACCCAGAATCACCAAAGAACCCCGCCCATAACCACCTAGAGTGTCCGCCCTGAGACAGGTAGGTTGTGGGTTCGGTCCCCGGCCGGATCATACCAAAGACTGTAAAAATGGTACCCATTGCCCCCCCTGCTTGGCACTCAGTATTTGGGGTTGGACTTGGGTTGAGTTAGATCACCCAATGATTCCCGGGCGCGGCACCACTGCTGCCCACCGCTCCCTCAGGGGATGGGGGAAATGCAGAGGACAAATTTGTGACAATCACTGGGACTTTAACTTTAACTTTCAATTTTAGAGCCACCCAGAACCACCTACAACCACCACCAGAACCACTGAGACACACCCAGAACTTCCTCGAACCCGAGACTTTCCCTAGAACCATCTAGAACCACCGCAGAACCCTCCCAGAACCACCCAAAATCACCCCAGAATCCCCCCAGAACCATCTAGAACCACCCAAAATCACCGCAGAACCCCCCCAGAACCACCCAAAATCACCCCAGAACCACCCAGAACCAACTAAAATCACCCCAGAACCACCCGGAACCACCGAGAATTTCCCTAGAACCTCCTAGAACTGCCCGGAAACCCCCCAGAACCACCTAAAATCACCCCAGAACCACCTAGAAGCAAATGAAAAAATGGATGAAATACAGAATGCTGAACTAGACGAAGCAAGCCAGTTGATTCGTCGGCGATCCCCCCCCCCCCAACTCCTTGGAGCGTGTGCCCAGCCTCAAAGACTTGGGCGGCTTCAAAACACCTCCACGCTGATCTTCTCTCAGGAGTTTGTTCGCGCGCCGCCGTCGCCGCCGCCGCCGCCGCCGCCTGATCTTTCCATTTGTCTCCATTTCCTGTTGACGTTCCTGTTTTCTCGGAAATATTTCAAAGAGGGAAAAAAGTAAAAATGAAAAAAGTCCCTTTCATCTGTTTGTCATGCCATTTTTTTTCATCTACAGCTAGTACATCACGCAGGCACACACACACACACACACACACACACCCTCACACACACACCCACACAAAAAAAAGACTGATGGGATTTCATAGCGAAGACGAAAGCAGCGTGTGTGTGTGTGTGTGTGTGTGTGTGTGTGTGTGTGTGTGTGTGTAATGAGCCGTGACTGGGTCAACACCTCCCGGCCTGCTTCTTTCTGCTTCCTCGCTCCGGTATTCTGATGGCGTTCCTACGGCGTTCCGATGGGATTTACATTTTTTATTATCGTTATCAAACACGGTCAAGGAGACAAATGAAGGCGGCCAATCACGATGTATTGACTTTCAGGGCCTTGTGACTGGTACGCCTTGTTTTGTTTTGAAGAATGAAGAACGTGTGTGCGTGTGCGTGTGTGCGCGTGTGTGTGTGTGTGTGTGTGTGTGTGTGTGTGTGTGTGTGTGTGTGCCAGGAATGCATCGGTGGTTACTTGGAACTTTACTGGAACTTACTAGAAGGAACCAGGAAGCAGTCGAGGAGAAACTGAAGTGGCAGGAAGAAGCAGAAGAAGAAGAAGAAGAAGAAGATGAAGACCTACAGAGAGACATGAGTCTTTTTTTTTTAAAAGAATGAAAACTATGTACTTTTTTTCCTGAATCCAGGAAGTAAAAAACAAGACTGCGACGATTTAAAGTAAATGTGTGCAATTTTTTTTTCTGCATTCGTTTTGTTATCAGGGAAATTTAGTCAACATTAGAATAAAGATGCTTGCGGCCTCTGGTGGTAATACCGCCTGAGACCACTAGGGGGATTCCCTTACGTTCATGTCACCCAGACACTGGATTTAGGAAGGTGCTGCCAGCAGCTTTATCTCCACCCGTGAGTGCAGCTGTTCTTTTCTCCCCGAGACAGTGAGTGGGCGGGGCCTCACTTGTTGTGCTATGTTTAGCCACTAATTGTCGCAAGTCGCTCTTGTCCTCGTTGCTGCGACAACCGTCGGCAAGCGGGATGTCAGAGGTCGTCGTGTTTTTAGCTCGGCTGGTTTTTCCCTCTCGACAAAGATGACGCGCGCGCGTGTGTGTACGTGTGTGTGTGTGTGTGTTCCTGTGTGCTAAAGCGTCGCCACGGGAGACACCGAGTCTTCCGTTGATCCCTGGATGGGAAAAAAAGAAAAATCATCCAATCAGGAGCTCAGATTGTATCGCCGGCCGGCCATTGGTCAGCAGCACCAGCAGCCTCCGCACCCTCGCCTTGAAATTACGAAATGGAAAAAAACCCCAAAACTAAACTAAACAAAACTAAAAAGCCAAAGTTAGCTTGCAGAGTGGTTCCTCAGCTGGCTGCCCTGCTGACTGAGAGTGATTGGCTGACTGGCCGAGGGGGCGGGGCCTCGGCCAGCCATCACCTTGAAGGATGAATATTCACAACGTTTTCAGTCCCGCCTCCTCTTCCGCTGTCCGTCATCCCTCCACATCAATAACCTCTTTCATGGAAACACAATTTATGGCGTGTGGTGTGTGTGTGTGTGTGTGTGTGTGTGTGTGTGTGTGTGTGTGTGTGTGTGTGTGACTGTAGATGAAAAAAATGTGCAGCTCCGTCTGGATTTTTTAATAAACGTTTTGTTTTCAAGGAAAAAATAAAATAGATAAAATGCGAGTCGACGGCCACAAGGCTGTTGAGGGTTAAGTCCAACAGGAAGTTGTTGGTGTGAGGAGCAAGTGGAAGGAAACATTTTTCACAATAACAGCAACTTGAAGTTTGAACTTTGAATCACATCCTCAGAAATGAAAGAAGAAGACCTGATTAACGTGACCCTCTTCTGTTGTGGGATAATTGTGTGTGTGTGTGTGAGGACACACACACACACACACACACACACACACTCAGGAAGGATGAATAAAACATGAGTCCCAAATTATGTCCAGCCAGGCCACAGGGAGCGACACACACACACACACACACACACACACACACACAGATTTGTGTACGTTTGCGGGATTGTTGTAATAGGGTGTGTATCTCTGTATCTGTGTATGTGTGTGTGTGTGTCGTGGAGCCAGTTGCCACGACGACGGTGATGAAGCTTCTAAATGGAACTCAATAATTCATGAGCTCTTGATAAGATGCACAACACACACACACACACACACACACACACACACACATATCGAGAAACACACAAACACACATACACGTTGTTCACATTGAGAAACAACACATGCAATTACTGGGAAACAGGGCCGTCCCGCCCACACACACACACCCACACACACACACACACACACACACACACAGCGTTCTCTCTTGATTACACAAGAGGGTTTCAGGGTTGTGTGTCAGTCTGAATGATCCAACCAATCAGGGCGGAGCTCACGAGCACCTGGTGGCAGAAACAGGAAACAGGAAACAGGAAACAGGTCTTTCTCTTCCTCCTCTGATCCACCATGAAAAATCAAACCTGATCTATAATCCTGAATCCAAGCAATGTGAATCACAGCTGAGCTGAATCAGCTGAGGAGAGGACAAATGGGCCAATCAGGATCCTCCTAGGAAAGAGGGGCGGAGCTACAGTCAGGTGGTTTTGACTCTTTGAATTTGCCTGGACGTGTCTCCAGTGTTTCTGACTGTGTGTGTGTGTGTTCCAGCCGGCAGCCAGACTTTCAGTCATCTGATCGACTCGTCCAATCAGCAGCAGCCTGATCAGCTGACCATGTGACAAACTGGCCGAAAAGACGCTGAAACATCAGAAACATCTGCTTCTTCTTCTGTGGTGACGTAACTGTGAGTGTGTGTGTGTGTGTGTACGTCACTGGAGCGTGATGAAGCTCCTCTCAGCGTCTCCAGGCTCAGATGGTGTGTTGGGTTCGTCCTCCTGCCGCTGCCCCCCGGGTGGAGCTGAGCTGCAGCTGTGGCCTCCACCTCCACCCATCATGACGTCTCCTCCTCCTCCTCCTCCACTTCCTCCTCCTCCCCCTCTTCCTCCTCCTCTTCTACTTCCCCCTCCTCTTCTACTTCCTCCTCCTCCACTTCCTCCTCCTCCCCCTCTTCCTCCTCCTCTTCTACTTCCCCCTCCTCTTCTACTTCCTCCTCCTCCACTTCCTCCTCCTCCCCCTCTTCCTCCTCCTCTTCTACTTCCTCCTCCTCCACTTCCTCCTTCTCCTTTTCCTCTTCCTCTCTTCCTCCTCCACGTCATCTTCCTCTTTGTCTTCCTCCTCTTCCTCCTCCTCATCTTCCTCTTTGTCTTCCTCCTCTTCCTCCTCCTCCTCCTCCTGCTGCTGATGTTTGTTGTTGTTTTAAACGGTTACCTCTGACCCCAAGTCCAGGCAGAACCCTAAACTGTGTTGGGAAGCTGCAGCTCGGCATGGCCAATGCTTCATACCGACTAATCAGCAGCAGGCTGTGTGATGATGTAGGGGGGTGGCCCTAAGAACCTGGTTGGACCAGGACTGACTGACAGGTTCTGACTCTCTGAAAACTGACTTTGAAAAAAAATGAACAAAAAAAATTGCTCATCACAAATTCTGTTTGCTCACTGTGTGTGTGTGTGTGTGTGTGTGTGTGTGTGTGTGTGTGTGTGTCCTGTTTTGTTCTTCTTTTCATTTTTCTTTGATGTATTTTAGGAAGATGCTTTTTTTCACACCTGGTCCAGCAGGAGGCTGAGATGATTCCTTCAGGACCAGGACCAGGACCAAGACCAAGACCAAGACCAGGAACAGAACAAGGACCAGGACCAGGACCAGGACCAAAACCAAGACCAAGACCAAGACCAGGACCAGGACCAGGAACAGAACAAGGACCAGGACCAGGACCAGGACCAAGACCAGGACCAAGACCAGAGAGGATTTCTGGGTCTTATCAGTATCAGTAGTACCATCCATCCGTCCATCCGTCCATCCGTCCATCCATCCTTCCGTCCATCTCCAGTTCTTTCTGCCTGACGAGAGGTTTTTACAAGGCAGCGGCGGCGGCGGCGGCGGCTTCGTACGAATTAAGCGCAAATTAAATGTGACGGCGGAGAAAAATGTTTCATCGATCACGCTGACAGATTAATCACCGGCAGACCTGCGGAGAGAAAGAGAGAAAGAAAGGAAGAGAGGAAGAAAGAAGCAAACGGCGGCGCTACTCTTTTTTTTTTTTTTTTAATAAGGTGCGTTGAGGCTGCGCTGCCTGATTGATCCGGGTGATTGATTATGGATTGATCGATGGGCGTGCGGGTGAAAGGCCGACCTTCAGCTCGACCTCTCTGCCGGAGTTACACGTGGTGCATGATGGGAAAACTGGCGGTTGAGCCCCAACAACAACAACAACAACAACAACAACAACAAAACAGAAAACAACAATGTTTTTTCTCTTGGCAAAAATCCTTACGAGGAAAATAATGGAAGACATTGAAACAGTCGGACTTTTTCAAGAGTTTGACGCTATCAAGCTAAGCTATCAACCGTGGAGACATGCCATTTATCGCACACATTTCTTCTCAATCTCTCTGTCTTTTAAGTGTGTACAAACTAGCACATTGCACGAGTGCAATGCATGTACATCACATATATAGAGAATCAGATTATTTAAATTTATTTTTGTAATTTTTTTGCTGTACTTATATCTCTTTTTTGATATAGTTTAGAACGTTGCAGGACTTCTTCATTGCAGATCTATTTCTATATCTATATCCATCTATATCTATCTATATATCACCTGTGTGGACCCACTATCCTTGGTCTCGCTAGCCTGCTAGCTTTGTGACATCCGCCAGTTAGCGTGGAGCATCATTGGCTTTGTGGAAACGGGCGTCCTGTTAGCGTTAGCCGCTAACCCTGGTGGCTCGGCGGCAGCCGGCCGGCCACGGTGGCCGCTTGTCGCTGATTGGCTGCCGGGTGCTCACACTGTCGGGACTTTGCACCTAGCAGAAGATATTTTGGGGAGACAGGAAGTGAAATCCAACACCTGCTGCGGCGCCGCAGTTAGCACCGTCGCGCCAGCGTGCAAAGAAAGTTGCTTGCTAATGCAGTCGTTGAGAACGTGTCGTATGATTTTCTCACCTGATTTATTTTGTGTCGGTGCAGCTAAAGTGGAAATCTTCTCATCAATAAACATGGAACACAAAACCCCCCTGCTGGGTTTGCCCCCCCGCAGGGGCGGGCGGGGGGCATCCACCCTTCCCTCGGGGCCCTCCCAGGGGCAGGTGGATGTGCTGCTGCTACTGTTGCTACTGCTGCTGCTGCTGCTGCTGTTACTGCTGTTACTTCTGCTACTTCTGCTGCTGCTATTACTGCTGCTGCTGCTGTTACTTCTGCTACTTCTGCTGCTGCTGTTACTGCTGCTGCTGCTACTGCTGCTGCTACTGCAGCTGCTGCTGCTGTTACTGCTGCTACTGCTGTTACTGCTATTACTGCTGCTGCTGCTACTGCTGCTGCTGCTGCTACTGTTGCTGCTGCTGTGACTGCTGCTGTTACTGCTGTTACTGCTGCTGCTGCTGCTACTGTTGCTGTTGCTGTGACTGCTGCTACTGCTGCTGCTGCTGCTGCTACTGTTGCTTCTGCTATTACACAGCTGCGACTGCTGCTGCTGCTGTTACTGATGCTATTGCTGCTGCTTCTTTTACTGCTGCAGCACATCCACCTGCTGCTTCTGCTGCTGCTACTGCTGTTACTGCTGTTACTTCTGCTACTGCTGCTGCTGCTGTTACTACTGCTGTTACTGCTGCTGCTACTGCAGCTGCTACTGTTGCTGCTGCTGTGACTGCTGCTGTGACTGCTGTTACTGCTGCTGCTGCTACTGTTGCTGCTGCTGTGACTGCTGTTACTGCTACTGCAGCTGCTGCTGCTGCTGCTACTGTTGCTGTTGCTGTGACTGCTGTGACTGCTGCTGCTGCTGTTACTGATGCTATTGCCACTGCTTCTTTTACTGCTGCTGCTGCTGCTGTTACTGCAGTTACTGCTGCTGCTGCTCTCCGTCTCTGGAAAGGGGTAAAAAAAAAATACCCCAAAACAAAAAAAAAGAGAGTTTTTGGCGAGAAGATCTTTGGCGGCAACTTCTCGTCTCGGCGAGACGACCTGAGAGTCGACAAAAAAACACGATCAGAGCGTTCGAACGCCGCCGCTTTACACGCTAGTGTGACAGCAGGGAGTGTGTGTGTGTGTGTGTGTGCGTGTGTGTGGTGTGTCTCCTCAGAGGAGAACTGACACCAATCTGTCAGACATCCCACACGCACACACACACACACGCGCGCACACACACACTGTGAAATGAAAAAAAAAAATAATGGAGATAAAATGAAGACGAGGGGAACAGAGAGGAGGAAGATGAGACGAATGAAAACTGTGACTCGCATGGCAAATGATGTGTGTGTTTCCGCTGCAACACACACACACACACACACACACTCCATCTCTCCTTCAGGCTATTCAGGCTTCAATCCATCTTGTTTGTGTCGTTGTTAACAGCGTCAGACTCTCCACATTTACATTTAAACACTGTGTGTGTGTGTTTGTTTGTGTGTGTGTGTGTGTCAGTGGTATCAGTGTGCGGCGCTAATGAAGTGCCAGGATATAAATATCTCTTTTTTTAAAAAGAAAAAAACAAACTAAGAACATGTGAGAAACACAAGGAAATAGAGCAGTGTGTGTGTGTGTGTGTGTGTGTGTGTGTGTGTGTTTTTGGTCTTACGGATTACCAGCAGGGGGCAGCCTTATGTTTTTAGAAAAGAACAAATTTTGTGCAAAGTAATCCATAATCATAAACACAAAACACTTCTGGAGCAAAAACAAAAGAATGAAGAATAAATGTGGATCTTCTCTGAATTAGCCACTTAGCTGCTAGCCACGTTAGCATTTTAGCAGCGCTCCAACCCGAACACCTGTCTGCCGCTGACTCAATAAGCCGCCGCGGTTGAATTGTGAATAAAGACGTGAAAACTTCCTGCGCAGTTCAAGGTCTCATTTCAGAAGCGTCACGTTAGCCGCCACGCTAGCGTTAGCGTTAGCCGCCCGCGGCTTCCCGCTAGCAGACGCCGAAGCTTCAGGCGCCCGAGTCGCGGTGACGCTCGTCTGTGGGGTGGCGCTTTGACGGATGGCGCTCTGCATCTCCCCGTCGTGTCAGTCATCACTCAGCAGCGGCGAAGCGAAGGAGAAGAAGAAGAAGGAGAAGAAGAAGGAGAAGAAGGAGGAGAAGAAACCAGCCTTTGATTCTTCTTCTCCTTCTCCTTCTTCTCTCTGTCCTTCAGTCCTTCAGGTTCTCTGTGTGTGTTTGACATTTGTGTGTGTTTTGAAGGCTCTCTTTCTCTCTCTCTCTCTCTCTCTCTCTCTCTTCCTCGCTCCCTCCTTCACACACACACTCAGTGTTGCGACTGGTTGCATCAGGCCGCTGCCACAGGACGCTCTGACGGACAGTGGACAGTGTGGAGACGTCCGTCCATGCGTCCGTCTGTCCGTCCGTCCCTCCTCCTAAGCAGCAGCAGCTTTGGTTCTCTTGGCCCTCGCTGTCGTCTGTCAGGCTCCGCCCTTCTCCTCCCCCCCCCCCCCCACCCCTCAGCCCCTCCCTCCCCCTTCGCTGTCAGGCACCAATCAGGAGGTTGAAACGTTCAACTCCCTGTGGGAGTCGGGGGTAGGTGGGGGAGGGGCTTTCTGGTGTCCCAGGAGTCAACTTGTTTTGTTGTTGTTTTTTTTCCCCGGCTGTGAATTTGAATAAAAAACAAGGTTTAATTCTAAAAGCAGCCGAGCGGTCTGGGAGCCACTGTTTGTTTGTTTCTTGATGGAAACTTCCTGTTGGCTGCGTGTGTGTGTGTGTATGTGTGTGTGTCTGAGTCGCACTTTCTATTGTGTTGTTGTTGATCAGTAGGGCTGCCAACCGTCCCCGTAAAATACGGGACTGTCACAACTAAGACCCCCCCCCTCCCTCATGCTGCCCCCCCGCCCCCCCAGCTGATTCCAGCGCAGGAGGGGCTCATTGTGCGTCGCCGTTGTCGTCCGAGTCGCCTCTCTGCTCACAATGACAGGGCATCATTTGTTGTTGTGTAACGACTTTTGGGAGGACGAGTGCAGACATGGAAGCTAATGGAAGCTAATTGGAGCTAACCGACCCCACTGCAGGTCACTTCAGTCAAAGCTAAGTAAAGCTAACCGACGCTTAGCCTGGCTGAAGCTTAGTCAGCCACCTGCTGCTAGCATGCTAACGGCTGTGCGACGCTGATTGGCAGGCAAGAAGAAGAAGAAGAAGAAGAAGAAGAAGTTCCAACTGGTCTTTACATTTAAGAGTCTGGTCGTCTTCGTCTTCTTCTTCTTCTTCTTCTTCTTAAGATAAGATAAGATAAGATAAACCTTTATTCGTCCCACGACGGGGAAATTTAGGTGTTACAACAGCCAGAAGATAGGGCAAACAAGAATAAAGTGAACAGAGCATATAAAAATAACCTAAAATAGTGCAGGTGGACAGGTATGAATAAACACGCTGCTCTTCTGGTGTTTTCAAAGTGGAGGAAGTGGAACTTTATTTTACAGTTTTTACAGTGGTTTCAATTAAAAAGAGAGACTCGCCCAGCGTTTCTGCTCCAGAAAGCCTCACTTCCAATTAAAGTCCATGCCTCTGGTGCCAGAAGAAGAAAAAAAAAGAAGAAAAATCAGGAAAATAGAAAAAAAAACAACCTCTTTGGATTGAGAGAATGTTTTACATTCATTTATTCCAGAGTTTTTAACGAGGCAGAAGGTCAATATTTTTCATTTCATTGCTGTTTGCCAACGGACTGATTTATTTTTCCCTCCTTGAATAAGGAAGAAAATCCCACAATAGAGTTGCTAGTTTGAGTGTGTGTGTGTGTGCGTGTGCGTGTGTGTGTGTGTTCGCGTGTGTGTGTTCGCGTGTGCTTGGGTGAGTTGCAAAAGGCAACTTTGCATGCATTGTACACAACTGGACATGGATTCTGCTTCCTGTTTCCTGCGACAGGAAGTGAGCGGCCGCTCTGATTTCCCTGCAGACGCTCTTGACCCACAACATTCGCACAACCATCAATTATTTATCATCAGAGTCTGTCCTGAGTGTAAGTGCGTGCGTGCGTGTGAGTGTGGTAACTCCACAATGAACACCTCGCCAGTTTGGTGAAACCCCCCCACCCGATGTCAGGGAGTGACACCATCTCTGGCAGAATTTCTTGTGACCTTTGACCTCAGGCCGGGTCTCACACCTCTCACAGTAAATAATTCCCTTTTCTCACCTGAAATATCAAATCCAGGTTCCTCTTGTCGGTCTTGTTGTCATTAGCGGTGAGTGACCCTGGACACAGGCCACAACTCCTCTGATGGAGGGGCGTCAACTTCCTGTCTCTGCAGGCCGTTGTCTCCTCCCACTTCTGCAGCAATTACCAGGACGTGGACTGACACTGAAGGATCAGCCATTACCTCGCCGCGCGCGCGCGCGTGTGTGTGTGTGTGTGTGTGTGTGTGTGTGTGTGAGTGAGAGTGAAGGAGCGTTCAGGCGCAGCAGGAGTAACTTCTTCTACTCCTTCTTCAGGCTGTCCTCATTAAAACTTCACAGAGAAGAAGAAAAAGTAAAAGTAGAGGAAACAGAAGAAGAAGAGACGGCTTTCTGCTTTCTTTTTCTTCTTCTTCTTCTGTTTCTTCTTCTTGGATACTATTAATGCAAGAACAGCCAGGCAGCGCTGACCTCTGACCTCTACCTCCTCCGCTGCCTAGATGGAGGATGCGATGACAAACATCTGCAGCTGTGGCCTCGTGGTTACCATGGAACACGTGGGCCTGTCGGACCAGGACCAGGACCAAGACCAGGACCAGCACGAGGACTAAGACCAGGAACAGAACTAAGGCCAGGAACAGGACCAAGACCAGGACCAGGCCAGAGAACCAGTACCAGGATGAGGACTAGGATCAGGATCAAAAACAGAGCGTTGATGAGGACCAGGACCAGGACCACAAACAGGGACAGATCTTGGACCAGAACTAGGACCAGAACTATGACCTGGACCAGGACAAGGACCAGGACCATATCCTGGACCATAACAAGAACCAGAAACGGGACCTGAACCAGATCCAGATCCAGAACCAGGAACAGGACCAGGACCAGGACCAGGACGAGGACCAGTCTGGCCTCCAGATTGGTTGAGGGAACAACCTGGTGGAGCTGGAGGGGGTGTCGGCCAGGTTGTAACAGCAGACCAATCAGCATCTAGTGAGGAGGTAAGGGGCGGAGCCGCAGCCAGGCGATGAAACCATCAGTGTTACACAATCGGACAACGCACACGCTCTCAGAGCAATGTTGGACCAGCGTGTTGTGTTGTCAGCCGCTGGCGTGCGTCGCTGTGAAGCCGCTGAGCAGCACGCCTTTCTGTTTCTGCTGCTTTTCCCCTCTAAAGTGTGTTTCTGTGTTTCTGCTGCGTCCGCAGAATAATCCTCTGGATTTCTTTATATAAACCCACTCTGTGGCTTCATTCACTGCAGTGTTCCATCACTGTGTGTGTGTGTGTGTGTGTGTGTGTGTGTGTGTGTGTGTGTGTGTATGTGTGTGTGTGTGTGTGTGTGTGTGTGTGTGCAGTTGTTCGCTCCGCTGACTTTCTGAGGGGAGCTCGGTCTCATATCACTGCAGACATTAAAAACTTTTTTAGCTGTCAGCCTCAATATTACTGTGTGTGTGTGTGTGTGTGTGCATGTGCGTGTGCATGTGTGTGTGAGTGTTACAACACACAACAGAAACAGTGTTGTAAATGGAATTTTAAATTTTGAAGACCTTCATGACCCCAAAGTCACTCCCCTCTCTTCACACTCGCACACACACACACACACACACACTCAAACACACACACCGCAGCGTGACAGTAGGGGTCGTGACCTCTGACCTCTTCTGTCTAAGCCTTGCGGCTACCGACCCGTGAACCAAAAGCATCCATACCCTCTGCGAAACAAAGGCAACCCGAAGCCCCGCCTACCTCCTCCCACCGGGCCCAACGGTTGGCCACCCGCTTGCAAGAGTGAACAAAAAAACTCACTCTTAGGTGTTCACTTGTGTTAATCCATCACTCCCAGCCATCTCGCAGGGCGCTGTTATTATAATATTCTGTTATATAATATATCATACATCGAGGTGTCTGCGTTGCCAAGGAGCAGCTGCGCTCGCTGTGGACGTGACCTCACTCTCACAATAAAAAACGTCTGTGGAGATTTTCTGACCTTCAGAAAAATATCTAGAGATTGAAAGTCCAGGAGTTAAAAATATACAAGAGAAAGACGTGTTATGAATCATGACTTTGGTCACAGTCGTCCTGTCAGCCTTTTTGTAGGCCATTATTTTTGTTTTGCAGTCAATTGGAAACTGAAAAGCTTTTTGGGCCAGGTGGGATTTTTTTTTTTTTTTTTGCTGCAGTACCTCGAGTGACCAATGGGGAAGATTGGCCCACCACCATATTGCCAGTCTGGTATGCAGGTCTGATAGTGCATCCGTGCTGCTGACCCTGACTCACCGTATTTGTGTCGCACTTCCTGTTTTATTTTTAAAAACTCTGGCCCCGCCCACCCATCAATCAATCAATCAATCAATCAGCCTCCACCTCGAGCCACTTGCACTGAGTTTGGGACTGTTGCTGAAAAGTTGTGCACTGTTTAACCTTGAGCGGTTAACCGTGAGCATTTATCAATCATTCAACTTAGCCGCTAACAACTGGCCGCTAGCTGCGCCTGACATGAGGAACCATCACTTCTCACACTTGTTGCAATAATGGCTCAGCAGCACCGGCGCCCTCTGCTGGCCTGCCCGCTAACTTTGGCTTCACTCACTGACTGCATCGTTTGTGACGCTTCAGGAAAAGTGTCAATAAATAAATAAATAAATAAATAAATAAATGTGCGGTCACGCCACCAGCGTGCCTAATGACATTGGCACCCCCTTCAGGCAAAGAAAGTCTTCTTGCCCTCCGACAGCCAGCAGGATAGAAGCAGGATGCTGTGGTGTGTGTGTGTGTATGTGTGTGTGTGTGTGTGTGTGTGTGTGTGTGTGTGTGTGTGTGTCTTGAGGCAGCGGTCCTCTCATCCTCACTTCTTAATGAGATTTAATGTAGACTTGTCAAACACTCACACACACACACACACACACACACACACACTCCTTCCAGAGCTGCTGCCGAGTCAGAACATCCCATATCATGTCTCCATGGCGATGAACACTACACAACCATCAATATTTACTGACGTATTTAGCTGATGCTGCTGAGTCACCTGACTGGCTGGAGTCTGACTTCTTTAAGTTTCACGGGCACCGCCCCTTCCTGTACAGCTGACTTCCTTTCTCTCTGACTTCCTGTCTCCCTGACTTCCTGTCCCTCTGACTTACCCTGGCTGTGTCTCAATTCAGGGTCTGCGTCCTTCGAAGGAAGCGTCCTCCCACCAGGACCTGGCCGAAAAGGACGACCCCAAACCCCGCCTCCCCGGTAACCACACGGGACGGTCTAGCCTGCGGCGTATTTCCTGGTTGCGTCACCGCCGTTCCCTCCTGCTGGCCAACCCCAGAAGTGACGTTTTCATAGCATCAAGCTAACCATTGGTTCGCCATCCAACGATGGCGTTGGATGTTCAAATAAATAAAAACCCTACGGTAAAAACTGAATATTTTACGTGACATTTGAATACTTAAATTTACATGTCGTGTCTTTGCCAGTACATGCCGCTAACTTCAGCTGACTTCCCAGGATCCCAGGATGCTTTGCAGCAGCTCGCAAGGCATCCTGGGATACAGAAGGACGCGAAGGATAGTAGCGGTGTAGCCTTGGAATCGGCTAAAAGTAGTACGCATTTGGAGCGTCCTTCAAATTTTAATGAATCGGGACAAGCCGTCACGCAGCGCTATGATGCAACTGGCCTTCAAATGCATGCTTCGAAGGACGCAGACCCTGAATTGAGACACAGCCGCTGTGTCAGTTGTGTATCACGTGGCACTAAAAGCTGAACTGCCGCCTGCTGCCCTGCCGGGTCGCAAACGGCCAAACCTGCCAAAAGACGAATAAGCATTAAAGAAACATTTTGTGGGAAATCCTCGTGGTCGTGAAGACAAAATCCTGCTCCTGGCAGTGAATACGGTTTAACTGTTTGTTTTTTACAGCTTCCAGATGAGAATTGATTTCCTCTGCTTTCAAATGTGTGGTCGGTCTGTAAGGTGGAAACAGCAGCGCCACACGCTGGAAGCTGGGGTAAGTTCGCTCTCTCTTTATTAGCCCGTGACCCTAGAAAATGGACGGATGGATCTGCTTCTTAGATCAAACATATTGCTCGCTCCCTGGTGGCTGCCTGCTGTACTTCTCCTAAGCTCCTCCCACTTTATTTTCTGGTCTGATTTTTGGAAACGCAACCACCTTGGTTGACTTTTATGTATCTAACAAAGCCTCTCTGTATCTGACTCACACACACACGCACGCACACACACACACGCACACACACACAAACAAACACACACACACACACATACGCTGTGTTGGGGTGTGATATCGATTCCTGCTCCTCTGTGTTTGATGAAGGATTTGCGGCAAAGCCGACAGACAGGAAGGAGTTTTTACTTGATGGTCTCGCAAGGTTCGTCTGGGTGGAAGGAGAGAGGGGGTCAAAGGTCAGCCACGGGGGTCAGAGGTCGACACGCAGCTCTGAGCCGGACTGACACCGACGCAGTGTGGAGGATCAGAGCCTGGGGAGCTCGGTTCTGCTCGGCTGGATCTGCTTCCTGTCCTCTGAGCGGCCAGCTGGCCGGCGGTTCCTGCGCTCTGATTGGACCGACTCCTTGCTAGCCTTCCTGCTAGCCCGGTAGTGACGGCGCCTCCAGCAGGCGGGAAGGGACGGCGGATTGTCGAGCTGCCTTGTTGTAGTCTGTGAAAAAAAAACAGTGAATCGTTGTTTCAGTGGGCGGAGCCTCTCTCTACCTCTCCGCCCCTCCTCTCTCTCTCTCTCTCTCTCTCTCTCTCTCTCTCTCTCTCTGGAGAGGAAGCGTCACCTTTAACTCTCATGGTGGGAACTGACAAGGCATTAGCGCCGCACACACACACACGCACACACATACACACACACATACACACACAGCTGACGAGATGATGGGGAGAGAAGCGGGTGGTGGGGGGGAGGGGTCAAATAGGGTCACAAACAGTGACACCATAATAAGTCTTTGTCAGCCTGATCAATGACCACACACACACACACACACACACACACGCACGCACACACACACACACACAGAGTGAATACCAAACAACCAGTGGCTTCCCCTGCTGAATGGTGATTAGCCGCTAGCCGCTAGCCGCTAGCCGGCTGTGTGTTCACAGTTTGTGTTTCCTGCTGGCGACTCGTCGTTCATCAGCGGCGGGAGGATTAATCAGCTGTTTGTCTCGCCGCAATTAGCGGTCGGATCGATGAGAGGCCGCCAGGGACAGGAAGAGGAGGTGGGGGGAGGGTTGGGGGCGGGGCGGGGGGGGGGGGGGCGGCCATCTTTGTTTGGCCCAGCAAAATGAGGCCGCCAAAGGAGGTTGGAAAGAAAGGAGAGAAATTCTCTTCGGGGACTCTCCGACCGAGGCTGAGGCCTTGTGTGTAGTGCCCCTGTTTGGCCAATGAGAGACGCTCCAGCCTGATCGATGGAAACCCAATCAGAGCGCCCCCCCCCCTGGTTGTCAGCGGCTCCGCCCCTAACGGCGTTAGCGCCCCGCAGCAGCTGTTCCATCAGGGCGCCGCTGCCGATGGTGTAATAACCGCGGTGGCCCCCAGGGGGCTGCACCTCCGCTTGCTGTGATGCCATCTAAACATCAATGGGACAAGTTCCCCCTAAACCTGATTTAACCCCTGCCGCCGCCGCCACCGCCGCCGCTCTGATTGGACGGCGAGAAGCCTTTTGATTGTTTTTACTGTTTTTTTTCTTTTTCTTTCTTCTTTTTCTTTGTCGTAAAAAAAAAGAGGAAAAAACGGTGCGTCTGCAAAGCAAATCTCACCTGGCGGGACAATAAAGTGGCCGATTGAATCGCAGGATTTTTTATTCAGCGGAGACGAAACGGCGACAATAACTCCTAATGGATTTAGAGGTGTGTGTGTGTGTGTTAGTGTGTGTGAGAGAGAGACAGAGAGAGAGAGAGAGAGAGAGTGTGTGTGTGTGTGTGTGTGTGTGTGTGCACACACTGTACTGTAGCAGAAAGTTGCAGTGAACCTCGACTGAATATAAACGACCTGAAATCCAATACTGACCTGTGTCTATTGTGCGCACGCACGCACATACACACACACGCACGCACGCACACACACACACACACACACACACACACACACACATGCACTCACACATTCACACACTCTCTCGCTGCTCCTCCAGAAGGTTTCTCACCTCCTGCTGACGACGCTGCTTGTGAGGTCTGAACTGCTGCACAAATCGATACCAGAAATTATTCATCATTTCAAGAATTTTTGGTTTTTCCTTTTTTTTTTTTAAATATTTTTCTTTTCATAATTTTTTTCCAACGTCTCTGCGGCTCTGCGGCCTCCTTCTCCGTCTCTCCGCTGAAGCTCGTCAGCTCGGCTCGCAGCGGCGGGAGATCTCGACACTGAGCTCGCTGTCGACGCTAGCTCCGCCTCTCCCACCGCCGATTGGCCTTCTTGGGCCACTGTTGCGTCAGCAGTTCCACTGCCCCGCAGCTAGGAGGCGCTGAGATATGAGCCGACATGTCGGTGGGGGGTGGTGGTGGTGGTGGGGGGGGGGGGGGGGGGGGGGGCGGTTTAGGGGTGAAATACCCTGAGATGTTGATGGCACTTGAAAATTTAGCGACAGAGTCAGAAGGACAAAAAAATAGAAAGAGGAGAAGAAGATGGAGGAGAAAAAGGAGAAGGAAGAGAAGGAGGAGGAGGAGAAGAAGAAGGAGGAGAAGAAGGAGAAAAAGGAGAAAAAGGAGGAGATGGAGGAAAAGAAGATGGAGGAGAAGAATACAGAGAAGGTAGGAGGAGGAGAAGAAGATGCAGGAGATGGAGGAGATGGAGGAGAAGAAGAAGGAGAAGAAGAAGGAGAAGAAGGAGGAGGAGAAGGAGAAGATGGAGGAGAAGGAGGAGAAGAAGAAGGAGGAGGAGAGGAAGGAGGAGAAGAAGGAGGAGGAGAAGAAGAAGGAAGAGAAGAGTGTGTGTGTGTGTGTGTGTGTGTGTGAGTGCTTGTGTGTGTGTCAGTCATTGAAAACCAAGGCTGCGACTGTGACATCGCCCCCTGCTGACTGTACAGGGTGGCACTTTGTAGCGACCGGTCCAGTCCACTTAGTTTCCCACAATGCATCACTTCTTACGGTGCGATGGAACCCAAAAGGTTGAAGAGGTGGGAGGAGCCCAGCAGTCTTCATCTCATTTGAATATTTAAATATTTAAATTAATTAAATTAATTAATGTATTTATTATCACCTGCTGACTCGCGACCACAACGACGTGTCTGAATTTTTTATTTTTTTTTCCAATTTGGCTGATTAGCGCGTAGCGACGTAGCTTGGTAGAAAGCCTGGAGGGAGGATTTTCAACGTGATTATTCGACGTTTTGCAATTTTATTTTCCATCGCCGCCATTTTTTTTCCACCAGATGGCGCTAAACGGAGGCACAGTGCGACTCACGGCGGCTCATCTTCCATCTTTTGTTGTTCTTTATCTGCGAGTGGTGTGTTTTCTCCTCTGGTCTGCTCCAGGGGATGGAGGGATTTTTATGTCCTCCATCCATCATCTTTCTCAGAGCCATGTGAACCCGCAGCAGCGGCGGCGGCGGCAGCGGCAATGGCGGCCCACGCCTTCAGAGCGAGGCGGCGTGCGTGTCGGACGTGTGCATGTGTGCGTGTGTGTGTGTGTGTGCACGTGGACACGCTGAGATATAATAGAGGTTAAAGGGAAAAAAGAGTCTGCCTGAAGGAAAGAAGAGAGAGTGAGAGAGAGAGAGAGAGAGAGAGAGAGAGAGAGAGAGTGTGTGTGTGTGTTAAGTGAATAACTCCATTTTCACCTTTGTGTTAAAACGACCCTGAACATTATTGTGTTGGTCTCTCTCGCTGTTTGCGTCACGTTGTCGACCTCTGCTCGCCGCCTGATGTGCTTTTTTTTTTAAACTCCTCGGCAGCTCTCTCTCTTTCTGTCTGTCTGTCTGTCTGTCTGTCTGTCTCTCTCTCTCTCTGTCTGTCTCTCTGAGTGATTCTGGGTGTTTGCTGTCCACAGAAGACAGGAGGTAAACCGGGTTGCGCTGCATTTCGCAGCCGTGATTGGACGAGCAGATCAGCTGGTTGACGACTGGTGTCGGCTCAGATACGAATTAGCGCCGTCGCCGCCACCATCAGACGACTCCTGCTTCCTGCTAGTAATTGGTCCCCAAACAGAGTTTTTTTTTTTTTGCAGACGTGCAAGTGCATCGTCTTGGAATGCTGTTTGATACTTAGTCAACATAACGCTTTAGTTTCTTGTGTGAAAAACGTGACAGAATTTATGCCTTCACTAACGTTGCATTGCTACCGTTTGAGTAAAGGTTGCATTTCTTCAGCTACACACGTATGTAGTTGTGGTAATGTTTGTTTCCGGCAGCAAACTGCAGCTGCAGACGCTACAGCTAAGTTGCTCCGCTTGCTAGTTCACGCTAGCACATGCTGGCTCGCTAAGTTTCTTTTTTTTTTTTTTTTTTAACTACGCTAGTTAGCTTTAGCATTTCGCAAAATAAGAAAATGGCAAATGGTTTGGGCTAACTTGATAGCATGGGTGGCACTTAGCCACGCCGCTACAGCCCGCAAAGCTTTTTTTTTAAACACCTGGAAGCTAACTCTAGCTTACTAGCTAACAAGCAGAAGGGGGTAAGTAGCTTTCAGTGCAGCTCTTGTTGTTGTTTTTGTGGTGGTAGTGGTGGTGGTTGACGTGTTGGAGCATTGCTTGAACACTGGAACGAGATCCAGCGAAACCTCAACCATCCAAGACAACAGAGTGAAGCCTCAGCCTCTAACCAATGACTCGGAGATTCCAAGATTCTTCTTGGTCACATGTCATGTTGCACAGCTGTGAAATGTTGGTGAGGATAAAACCCGACGTGATTGTACAAGAAGGAATAAAGCAAGAGTAAAAAAAGAGGATTAAAAAAGTGACAAATACAGATAAGGGTGATAGAAGTGCTATGCAATGCGATGCAGTATTAGACAATAGTGCAGTTTGATATAATAAACAAAAATAATAAAGTATAATCAGTTACATGATTTTTGAATTGTAAAATATAATATAATGTAAAATCTAAATCTAATGCATATGTTTACATACATACATATATATATATATATATACCTGTGTATATACAATGTAGTATAGTATAATATAGTCACTATATATGAATTCACATGATTCTGTGTTATGGTGGCAGACGCGGTGGCAGCAGCGGCGTCGGAAGTGGAAAAAAATCCCTCGGAGCGCGTCGGCGCCACCCGGCTGTGAGCAGCGTTTTATCCATCATCCGGCCGCTGAGCGAGTAACCAGGCGGCGGCGGCGGCGCTCGCAGGCCAGCAGCTGTGTTTTTCAACAGCCTTAAACACAGCCATTCAGCCGCCGCCGCCGCCAGCTCCAGATGCATTGTGGGTACCAGGGGGGCAATTTGCTCTGGAGTGCCTCTGTCTGAGCACGGCGGCGGCGACGACGACGACAACACACACACACACACACACACACACACACACACACACTGGCACGCACTCGACGTGATTCACCGGCGCTGAGTTACAACCCAATTTACAGAGGGAGAGTCTCACTGATGACCTGGCAACCCGGCGGCTCCTTTATTTACTATCTGGCAACCCAGCGTCACACTCAGTCTGGGGGCCGCGCCGTCCCATCCATCCTGCAGGAGGCGGCCGAGAGAGAGGGAGAGAGAGAGAGAGAGAGAGAGAGAGAGAGGACGAACGAGTCCAAGTCGTTTAACTGAACCGCCGCCAGTCGGCCCCAGTTTACCCATCATGCCTTGCTGCTCCGCCGTCGTGTGCAACAAACTGGAGCCTCGTTACGACAAGCGCCGCCTTGTCATTGGAGTCAATGGCTGCTTTGTAGCGTGCGTGTGTGCATGTGTGTGTGTGTGTGTGCGCGTGTGTGCATGTGCGTGTGTGTGTGCCCGCGTGCGTGTGTGTGTGTGCCAGATGGTGATGCAGCACACAGACAGTCATTAGGAGGAAATTAAAATAATGAACAAACTGATGATTTGTCTTCTTTTTGTCAAGGTAAAAAAAACTGAAAACTAAATGGGACGCAGCCTGCAGACGCCACCTGTGGCTGCCGGGGTTTCTCTGGGTGGCGCCCCCTGTAGGCACCAATTGGAAACTTGGAATAATTGGAAATTATTCATACACATACATATATGTATATACAGTATATATATATATATATATATATATATATATATATATATATATGTCTATGTATATATATATATATATATATATATAAATATATATATATATATACATAGACATATATATATATGCGCGTGTGTTTGTATGTGTGTGTGTGAGAGTGTGTGAGTGTGTGTGTGTGTGTGTGTGTGTGTGCGTGTGTGGACCACTCGTCCAGTTTGACTCTGCGAGTGTTCGCGTGGCTCCGCCATGAATCATGGAGATGTCCGTGCTTTTGAGGAATTTTAAATATTGATGTGTGTGTGTGCGTGTGTGTGTGTGTGCATGTGTGTGTGTTCATCTTTGAGTCTGCTGTTCTCCCGCCGACTGCCTCGCTCGCTCTTCTTTCTCTTCTTCCTCCTGCTGCTGTTAGACTGGTGTCAAGCACACACACACACACACACACACACGGGCCCAAAGTGTAACTGATGCGTGTATGAGTGTGTGTGTGTGTGTGTGTGTGTGTGTGTGTGTGTTCTTGACACTGATCTGGCCTGCGGCAGCAGAAAGTGCCGCCCACTTAGATCTCTGGCGCTCACCGCCGTCTTCCACCTTGATCCAGTTGGAGGAGGAGGACTCTAATTGGCTGAGCAGTGTCAAGAAATGTGTGTGTGTGTGTGTGTATGTGTGTGTTTGACAGAGTGAGTCTTGACTTTGCCCACGCAGCAGCAGCAGCAGCAGCAGCAGCAGCAGTAGTTTAGATGTCTTGTGTTTTGTCAGTGGTGAAACATGAGGCCATCAGAGCGCCGCCGCTGTCGCCACCGCCGCCACCGCCGCTGCCACCGCCGCTGCCGCCGCCGCCGCCGCCACCGCCGCCGCCGCTGCCGCCGCTAATTGAATTGCCTCTGATTGGTTGACTCCCTGTGGGTTGTTGCCGCCACCGCTGGCCTCCTCGACCTGGTTTGTGCTGCTGGATTGCTGAGCCTTCAAGTCCAAGGCGTCGCTCATCCATCTTGAGGAGCTCTAATTTGAGTCCTGGTTCTCCAGGTCAGGAGGACCAATCAGCTTCCTGTCTGGCCGTGATGGAAGCAGGAAGTGACTGCGGCAGGGTTGGGCAAAAAACACCTATGAAGGCAGCAGCAAGAGCAGCACCTCCTCCACCTGACCCCCCCCTCCACCTGACCCCCCCCCCGCCTTCACCTGACCCTCCCCCCCCACCTCCACCTGACCACCCCCATCTCCCTGACCCCCCCTCTACCTGACCCCCCGCCTTCACCTGACCCTCCCCCCCACCTCCAGCTGACCACCCCCATCTCCCTGACCCCCCCTCTACCTGACCCCCCGCCTTCACCTGACCCTCCCCCCCACCTCCACCTGACCACCCCCATCTCCCTGACCCCCCCTCTACCCGACCCCCCCCCCTTCACCTGACCCCCCCCCTCCACCTGACCACCCACCTCTACCTGATCCCCCCTCCTCCACCTGACCACCCCCATCTCCCTGACCCCCTCCTTCACCTGACCCCCCCTCTACCTGACCACCCCTCTACCTGACCCCCCCTCCTCCACTTGACCCCCCCTCCACCTGACTCTCCACCTCCTCCACTTGACCCCCTCCCCTCCACCTGACCCCCCCATCCATCTCCTTGGCTTTCACCCAGCCAGCTGTTTGATTGGCTGTTGACACGGCCTGCCAGCCGCTTGATTGGCTATAACACGAGTCATTAATTTTTACGATTGGCATTTGTCTGCCCATCTGTCACCTCGTGTGTGTGTGTGTGTGTGTGTGTGTGTGTGTGTGTGTGTGTGTGTGTGTGTGTGTGTGTGTGTGTGGGTTACTGATATCACGCTCAGTGAAGCCAACTGTTGGCTTTCATGGTGTTCACTGTCAGTCGCTTCACTGGTCCTGTCCAGTCAGAGGCTGCAGGGAGGTCATGTGACACAACTTGTACCTCTCTCTCTCTCTCTCCCGGATCGGAGCACAGCTTGTGTAGACAGGAGTGGATCAGTGGTTGCAGACGGCGCTAACTTGGTGTCTGCAGGAACAGTGTTAATAATTGAAGCAGGTCCCTGCTGATGCTGGAGACCATCGCTGCTGCTGCAGCGCCGCTCCCCCCAGCTGGAACCACTGGAGGTACTTTTAAATCAATCAACCAATCAACCGACAAACCAACCAGTTAGTCAGTCAGTCAGTCAGTCAGTCAGTCAGTCAATCAATCAATCGATGCAGGGCTAAATCACATCCAAAGATGTTTGGAAGTAAAACCAACTGATCCCTCATTGGTTGGACATAAACGTTACAGGAAGTTGCTTAAAGCAACCCTATCGGCTAATGCTAATGGCAGGAGAGGAGAGTGGGGTGTGTGCAGTGCTGCAGCCGGCCACCAGGGGGCAGCCGATGCTCACAGCAAGCGTCACATCTTCTTTAGCCTATGTGCATGACTGGAATGGTTTTTGGTGACTTTGTGGCCACGAGAGTTCAGCTTTTTTTTGGTCTTGGAAACTTAATGTTCAGTTAGCCCTCTGTTTACAGCCTCCGGCGAAAACTGATGCTTTGGTCGCTGAAGCTGCTTGGAGGAGGCACGTCAGCAGAGGGCGGAGCCACAGCGCCTGGCCGGGGGTGTGGCCGCTGACCCAGTCCTGTGACCTCATGGAGGGATGGTGCCAGCAGAAGCGTGTCGGGTGAAGGAAGGAAGGAGGGAGGGAAGGAAAGAAGGAAGGAAGGAAGGAGGGAGGGAAGGAAAGAAGGAAGGAAGGAAGGAAGGAGGGAGGGAGGGAAGGAAAGAAGGAAGGAAGGAAGGAGGGAGGGAAGGAGGGAAGGAGGGAAGGAAGGAAGGAGGGAAGGAGGGAGGGAAGGATTTCTCACGTACGCAGATGGATGATTGTTATGGAAGAAGGAGGAGGAGGAGGAGGAGGGAACTTTGTCTTTCTTCCAGAGGGAGGCAGTTTAATAACTGCAGCAGCGGGAAGGTGGAGGTGATCCGTCAGGGTGGAGCTCCACCGAACACTCCTTACTCCTCCTCCTCCTCCTCTTCCCCCTCCCCCTCCCCCTCCTCCCCCTACGATGGAGATGGAGAGCTTCACTCGTCTTTTCATCATTAATTTGCTTTTTGTCTGCTGTGGAAACACTCACTCAGTCAGACTGAGGAAGGGAGAGATAAAGAGAGAGAGAGAGTGTGTAGGTGGAGGTCTCTCTCTCTGTCCCTCTCTCTCCTTTGTATTCATCACCTCTTTCCTCTCACTCTCTCTCTCCTCCTCTCTGCTTCCCTCCTTTATCCCCCCCCCCCCCCCCCCCCCTTTCCTCTCTCTCCCATCGTGCCTGCCTCTCTCTCTTTGCTCGTGCAGCAGTAGCAGCAGCAGCTCCAGCTCCACTCCGGGCTCGGCAGCAGGCACGAGCGCACAGCACGAGCCGAGCGAGCGCTTCTCCGGCCGCTGCACGGACCGACTTGGCACGAGGGGCTCTTCATCTCCACCTGCACCCCCTCCATCCCTCTCTCCTCCAGCAGCTCCTCCAGCTCCCCCTGCTGCTGCTCGCCGCTCGCCGCTCCGTCACCGACACCGAGGCTTGGAGCGGAGCTTCGGCCGCGGCAGCAGCGCCTCTCGCCGGGACAAAAAAAAGTTACGGAGCCGCCGGCGGAGCTCCGGGACGCTGCTTAACCCGGGTGAACCCGCCCGGCACGGCACGGCACGGCTCCTCAGCGGACTCCATGGAAACAGCGCCGTGTGGACGGACTCCGCGTGCAAGCTGATCTCCGGACTGTGTGAACCGAACCCAGAACCGCCCTCCCTCCGCGTCCTAACAGTCCGCTATCGATCCGCCAGGACGAGGTGTTGATTGTCCCGGTAGATCGATACCGGTGATCAAACAGCCGGGTCCTTGGGGGACGGGGAGAGGGAGAGGGAGGGCCACGTGACTCGCTCCTCTCCGTGACGGATCCCCGGACGGTCCCGCTCGACATCCGGAACCGCTACTAACTAACCCCACGAGGACGGAGGCAGGTGGAGGAGGAGGAGGAGGAGGAGGAGGAGGGCGTGGGGGTGAAAAAAGCAACAACAAAAAAAAACATATATCGCGGCGCGCGGGTCTCTGTGACGTTCACGAGGCTCCCGTGTGGAGCCAGAAGTTATCGGAGCGTGGGGCGGCTGACAGATTGCGGACTGAGTTGTCTCGGTCCGCCGGTCGGTTCGGTCTCGGCGCGAGCGGCAGCGGGCACGAGCCGCCGCCGCGTTCTCCCGCTGAGCTCCGCCGCTGAGCGCGAACCGCAGCGGGCGATCCGTCATTTTGAATGAGCTCCGAGGATCCCCGCGGAGCAGCGGGCCGAACCAGCTCCTCCACGGTGAAATACAGCCTCATGCTGGCCGTAAATGATCCTCTTAAGCTCGCCTCAGGAGAGCGCGAGCGTACAGAGTTATCGCCGTGATTGAATATCCCACCAGAACAACAGAGGCGGCGGTGAAACCGCGGTTCGATCCGTCGGTACGAACCGTCAGGTGTCCCTACGGGATCTCGGCTGATACCTGGAACAACGGCGGAGAATCACCGGTCCTGATCCAGAGAGCGAGCCCGAAAACACTGTGACTCCTTGGAACTGAGTCGCAACTCGACTCGGCCTGAATCGGTGAATCGCTGAGCTGGTGAATTAAACCTGCGAGTCGTTCCCCAAAGTGAGGTGTAATCAAAAGGCGGAAGCCTGTGCTGTTGTGTTGTTGTTGTTGTTGTTGTTGTTGTTGTTGTTGTTGTTGTTGTTGTGTGTGCGTGCCTGTGTGTATGTGAGGTCGAAGTGCTGTTCATCTCCCGCTGTAACGGCCCTAATAATCCAGAATGGTGCCGCGGGGGTTTGTTTACGCTTAACAGCAGCTCTGGAAGAGATTTTTTAACGCTGAGGAAATTAACTTTACAGCCGCGCCGCAGTGGGGACTGTGCGTGTGTGTGTGTGTGCGCGTGTTTGTGTGTGACTGGTGTTTCCAGCCATGTTGACGTTACACTCGTCCGGGCGGCCGTCTTCGTCGTCCGAATGTGCGTAAATTAATTCTGGATTAATCGCGCTCTCGGTTTTCCCAGCTAAAGTCCATGGATGCTCCGCTCACCCTATAGCCACGTTCTCAACAGCATCCCTCCTCCTCCTCCTCTTCCTGATCTTCTTCCTCCTCTTCCTCCTCCTCCTCCTCCTCCTCCTCCTCCGACTCAGGAACTTGAAATCGAGCCACGCGCCATTGATTTTCCCGGACGACGCCTCCTCGCTGCTCGCGCTCCCTCGCTCTCGTCGGCTGACATGTGATCGGCGGCCGCGGTGTAGCGTTCCCGCTTCGCGTCGGAGCTGAAGGACGTCCGCGGCCAGCGGAGGCGGAGGTCAAAGTTCAGCCACTGCAGAAAAACCAACTCTCGCCGACTCTTGAGCGACAGCCTGCTGAGGTCGGTGCTCGATGAGCGTCGGCGCCCTCTGACGGACCTTCAGGGACATCCAGCTCCTCTCTCTCTCTCCCGGTGACCTTTGACCCCCTGGGCGCCATGGGACTGGAGGAGCCCCGCGAGAACCTGCGCAACGGCGGCGGGCTGTCGGAGCAGTGGGCCGAGTCGGTGGTCCGGCCCCGCACCACCGAGCGACACATCCAGGTGAACAAGCGCCTGCTGCTGGGCTTCGCCGTCTCCATCATCGCCCTCATCCTGGTCAGCGGCCTGGCCGTGGCGCTGGGCGTGCGCTTCGAGGACTGCAGCGGCCGCACTGACCCGGACGGCGCCGCCGCCGCCGCCGCCGAGTCCGGACCCCGCGGCGGGTCCCCCAAGATGAACGCCAACAAAGGGGAGCGGACGACGGAGGAGGAGCCCTGGAGGAGCTCCAGGCTGCCCGGCTCCCTCAGGCCGCGACACTACGAGCTGCAGCTGCTGGTCCACATGGACAACTTCACCTTTGCTGGAGAGGTCAGCATCGAGCTGGAGTGCGTCAACGCCACCAGATACATCGTGCTGCACGCCGACCGCCTGGAGGTGAGAGCCCTTTAATTCCACTGCCTTTTATCTATAGGTTTTTATAAATGTGATAAATCTGATGGCTGAAAGTTACGGATAATTAGGTGTAAAAAATACGAAAAAAAAAAATTTTAAAGTACTGATTCAAAGTGAGAAAGTACAGGTTCTGAAATGAATGTCTTGTGTTTTGGCCATGAATTAGACATTGGGTGATCATTTTGCAAAAAGTCAAACAAGTTGTGACAGAATAATCTGAAGGGGTCAGAGGTCAGAGGTCAGAGGTCTTGATGAGCATCTGGATCATTTTGAACAGCTTTGCTACTCTCAATACGAGAGTCTTTTTTAAAAAAAAAAAAAATCTTTTTCAACCGCAGCAAGTAACAGATGCAGGGAGTCCGAAGATGAACGACAATAAAATGAAATGACAACCAAATAATCAAGTACAGATACGTGGAAACGCTACGATAGAACTCCCTCTCTCGGAGAGAAGAACGGAAAATCAAAAGGGAATCTCCAGAAGGTCCCTGGATCCAGAACGAAGCGGTTCTGGACGCCGACATCCGTCACGGCGGCTCTTCAAAATAAAACCACAGAAGAAGAGACGGTGTTTGCGGCGCCTCGGTTTCCTCCTCCACCGCCGCTGGGGTGCATTTCAGGAGGCGGAGCCACACTGGCCAAGAGAGAAAGTTCCAGATTAAAATCGCCACATTGCTCCGACTTCCTGCCGCTTGCTGTTGACTTTTCTGATGGTTGACTCCAAACAAAGACGCCTCGTCTGTGGAAAAAACAAACCCTGCCACCCCAGCACCCTGTCCCCTCCCCCCCGCCCACAAACCCCCCCCCCCACCTCAGACAACAACAGCAGCTCTGTTTATTTCCGGATTTGGCCTTAGAGGTTTCCTTAACGAGGCTAATTAACCGTCAAACTTGCTGTTTCAGCCCGATTTCTTTTTTCTCTGAGAGACCCAGAGAGAGCGAGTAAGCGAGGGAAAGAGAGAGAGAGAGAGAGAGCGCCTGGGAGAAAAACGCCTGAGTGGCGTGATTTTCCTGGCCGGTCATCCTGCCGCTTTAATATGCAAGAGTCATGAATCCGTCTAATTTGAGCAGAGCCCAATTAAAACGCCTGCAGCCCCTTTAGCTTAAAAAAAAAAAGTATTTATTTATTTATTTATTTATTCTATTTCAGTCAGAGCAGCATGGGGCCAGAGGTGGCGCTGTCAGCAGGGGGGTGGGGAGTGGGGCGAGAGTCTCTGGAGCGTCCATCTCAGTCCATTCATTCATTATAGGAACTAAAGGAAGAATTGTCATGACATGTCAAAGGTCTACGGTGAGAAAGAGCTCTGCAAAGGTGTCAAAGAAGCCCCGCCCCCCTCTAAACCTACCAGCCAATCAGGACGTCTTGAGCTCTAACACACCTGTTGGCATCCCAGAGTGGGTGTGTCTCTGTTCTCAGAGTGGGCGTATCTGTCTTCTCAGAGTGGGCGTGTCTCTCTGATTAAGGTTTCAGAGTGGGTGTGTCTTTGTTCTCAGAGTGGGCGTGTCTTTGTTCTCAGAGTGGGTGTGTCTCTCTTCTCAGAGTGAATGTGTCTTTGTTCTCAGAGTGGGCGTGTCTCTGTTCTCGGAGTGGGTGTGTCTTTGTTCTCAGAGTGGGCGTGTCTGTCTGCTTAAGGTTTCAGAGTGGGCGTGTCTTTGTTCTCAGAGTGGGCGTGTCTCTGGTCTTGGCGGTCTGCCTCTCTGAGCCGCTGCTGCAGGTTTGATCTCCAGAAGCCTCCACTGAGCGCGTGCAGTAGCGGAGCCTCTTTGAAGTTGATCCCTCTCTGACCCGACCGCTCAACTCGCCGCCGCTGCAGTACTTCCGGCACGCCGCCACGTCACCTGACCCAGCGGGTCAAACCCTGGTCATCAAACAACGTAATGAAGATCTGGGTTTTTTTCATGAGCCCGAGGGGGCGTGGCCAAGCCCAGTGCGGCGCCGCTTACGCTGACTCACCAGAACACGCTGAGAGGAAGAAAAAACCCTACAATTTTAATCCGAACGTTTCCTGTCCGTGTCAGCGAGCCCATCGATCCGTTGATTCATCAAAGAGACAACACACACACACACACACACACACACACACACACACACACGCGCGCGCGCCCAGCCTGATTAGACAAGTGTGGCTGAAAGGAGGCCGTTGTTGGCGGTGCCATGTTCTCCCATCATGCACTGCTGCCCATGTCAGTGAGTCTGCGGTGAACTTCAGTGGGTTTTATGCTTTAATGAGGAGCTAGTGGAGGTTCACACACACTCACACCCACACACACACACACCCACTCTCCCGTCTTCTATGCCAAACTGGTATCGACCCTTTCGACGATGCAGAGAAAAAGAGAAAGAAAAAAAAAGTTTCAGGGTGAAAATCCAGCAGAAGGCCGAGGAGGAGACCAAGGTCTGACTGGAGATCAGGCTGACGATCAGGCTGGAGACACCTCTGACTGAAGGTCAAGGACGGATGAACACAGGATCGATAGATGAACATCCGGGAATAAAAAAAAATAAGATAACACAAGAAAAACAACATTTTGATCACAAACACAATTAAAGAATGAAAATGTTTTTTGTTTTTTTAATGAAGTTGTCGTCGCTTTGTGACAGAAAGGCACAAAACAAAAGATAAATGACAGGTGTCTGCTTCAACACTCTTTGAAATCGCTGTGTGTCTGCGTGTGTGTGGCTTCGACTCCATCGTGTTTCGAGTCCAAAAAAATACTTTATTATTATCATTATTGTTATTATTATTGCTAGCGTCTTGCTGATCAGCTCAGCAATTGATCGTCCCCTCCCTCTGCTACCTCCCCCCCCCCACCAGGTGGACCGGGTGTCGGTCACGGCGGAGGGCGGGGCCGGCGGCCGCTCGGCCAACAAGCAGGGAGGCGGAGCCATGCGGGTCAACCGCCACTTTGCCTTTGGCGCCACCCAGGTGTACGTGGTGGCGCTGCAGCGCGAGCTGAAGCCCTCCAGGATCTACAGGCTCAACATCAGCTTCGAGGCCGCCATCGAGGACGAGCTGCTGGGCTTCTTCAGGAGCTCCTACACCCTGCACCGGGAGAGACGGTGAGGCACGACGCACACACACACCGCACGCACACGCACACGCACAGGCACACACACACACACACACACACACACACACACACAGTGATGGGCACAGATTTTTTTTTTTTTTTTCGCAGCAGCAGGTGGCTCAGCGAGAAAAGGTCAACACTTCACATCCTCGACATTGATTAACTCTCTCACACACACACACACACACACACACACACACACGCGCACACACACAAATGCACACTGCCAAGTCCCTTCTTGGAAATTTCCCATAAGACTCAGCTGCAGCGTTGTTTCCACATCAGTTTTCTTCCACCACGGTGCTGATATGTGTGTGTGTGTGTGTGTGTGTGTGTGTGTGTGTGTGTGTGTGTGTGTGTGTGTGTGTGTGTGTGTGTTTGTGAGAAAGGCCCCAGGAGGTCCAAACATTTTATCAACGTCTCTTGCACTTATCGCCCCCCCCCCCCCAGAATACACACACACAAAAACAAAGTTAATGGATGGAATGAGTGACAAGCTTGCCCCTGATTGGTCGGAGCAGCGGGGCGAGCTGGGTGTGACCGGCTGGTTAAACAGACAGCGCCTTATATGGGCTGCTTCCTGTTTTTCAGGTGGCCCAGAACTGCTGCTGGTTTAGCGATAGCTAGCTGCTAGCTCAACTGGTTCCTCAGCTTCTGGATGTGGTGAATTGTGAGCTAAGGACGTCTTAACGAGTGGAATCATTATTATTGATGACGCCATATTAATGTAATTGATTAAGATATCTCTCTGATTAGAGAATAGCAGCATCCTCGGCGAATAACTGAGCCAATTGGTGCTTTAAGCCTAGAGAGCCAATGATAATCAAAGCACTTCCTGTTGTCGTGTGTGTGTGTGTGTGTGTGTGAGCCTCAGTGGAGCCTTTTTTCTACGGAGGTCAAACCAAAACAAAGCCCTCTCTCTCTCTCTCTCTCTCTCTCGCTCTCTCTCTCTCTCTCTCATTCACCTCCCATCAGCCGCTGCCCCAATCGATCGCCCATCAATATGGCAACCAATGGAGCTGCAGAGTGCTGTGACTTACTCGCTCACTCATTCACTGTCTCACTCATTCACTCTCTCACTCTCTCACTCACTCTTTCCCAACCGGGCGAGCAAGAGGGCGTCGGTCTGCGCTTCTGAAGTCTGTTAATCTGATGAGTAACCAGCAGAGCGGCGGCGAGGTGCAGCGGCTCACGCGGCTGAAAGGGATCCGATTGGCCCCCTGTCAATCAGTCAATAAGCCCCACCCCAAAAAAAAACTCTCTTGGGCTTTTTCTCCCTCACGGACACCAATAACTCCACTGGATTATTGTGACTCGGCGCCATCTGGCGTCCGCCCCAGTCTGCTCGGTGGGTAAGGTCAAAGGTCACAGCCGTCACTCGGCTAATTATGTCATCATGATTTGGCTGTCTGGCCAAAATTCCAAATATTATAGCTGGCTGTGAAATCATAAAATGAAAACATGCGGACACACACACACACACACACACACACACACACACACACACACACACACAGAGTTTAACCCCCGCTATTGATCTCTGCTCTGTGCACATGCGGTCCTCGGCTGGTCACATGACCGTGACATCACAGATGGCGACCTGATGTGTAGCAGAGTGTTTCCCACAAGGGCTGCGTGGCTCCAGGGCTCTGCCCACATGATGGCGCCAACGTGTCCAACTGGAAGATGATGGATGCAGCCTGTTCATTTTCTTTCATTCTTTCTTTCTCTTTCTTTCTTTCTTTCTTTCTCCTCATCATCCGTTTGGTCCGAGTCCAAATTCCAAATCAATGGAAGTGCAACCACTTCCAGCCGCTGCCGGCTCGTCTCCTTTACGTCCATCGGTCGGCCAACACGCTGCGAGGCTGCCGGCGTCCAGCAGGGGGCGACTGTTGAGACGGCAGCAGTTAAAGCAGACAGTTCAAGGCACCGCCTCCAAAGGGAAAATAAATGTTTCTGTGTGGGCCCAACATGGCGGCCCATCTATTTCAATGAGGTTGCAATGTGATGCATTGGAACTTATCAGCAAATCAGAATGAGCCCAGACACAGCAGCGCAATGTAATTTTCTTTTGTTTTTTTTTTATAACATATTTTATTGAGTTTTTCATACAAACAAGGAAACAAAAAAACAGCCAGCACAGCTCTAACAATGTTACAGAAAATAGCAATAGTGATAATAATAACAGTAATAAAAAAAAACAGTAATAATAACTAATATATGGGGCGCAATGTAATTTTAACGTGGCGTTGCGCTGAGAAGATAAAACTCCCTTCTTGGGATTTTCCTGGAGACTTTTTGCATTTTCTGCCGCGGTACCTCGTGTGGCCACTAGAGAAAACAGTCACTGGAGCCAAGCAAGGTCTACAAGGTAGAACAGTTCCTCCTCCGGTTTCTCTTTTTAAGTCAATTAGATTAGATAGAACTTTATTGAACCTTTCAGATGCTGTCCTCGGGGAAATTAAAAATTCTCGTAGCTACAAAAAAATAAGCATGGAAAACAGACGCAGAGGTGAAAGGCATGGAAAGCTTAAGATAAAACAAAAATATATTCTCTTATATATAAATTGAAACTTTTGTGCTTCTGTGAAAATCCTCTCGCCGGAGTTTTAACAGCTGGGCGGAAAAGTTGAAACTTTTGGGAAATGTTGTGGTGAAAAAGAGATAAAATGAGCTTGGCCACAATAAATAAATTATGAAAATAAATTCTGTGGCAGCAGATTGTTTTTGACTCTGGCTTTGACAGCGGACGTGGCTGTTTTAGCCCCGACAACAAGTTTTTATCTTCCCACTTGTGGCTCGTCAGCCACTTCCTGTTTGCCTTTGTTTGTCGGCGCTAAGCGCTAAGCGGCTATCTGCCGTCCGCAGCTGCCGCTGCTCCTCTTTCCCTTTCTTTTTATTCCTCCTTTTGCTGTGATTCGTTCTGCTTCGCTCACATCTCTCAAAGATGATTGGCTGCCGGATGGGCGGGAGGGGGGGCCGTGGGGGAGGGGAGGGGCTCTATTAATCGTGGCAGCCTCTGATGTGTATCCCGACTTGCAGCCGCAGCAGCAGCAGCAGCAGCAGCGACGCGTCCTCCGTGTTTGCGTAATTAAAAAAGCGCTGCGTCTTTGTGTGCCGCTGCTGATAAAACAACAACACAAAAGCGCTCCAGCTGCGAGCTCGCGGGACTCATCGTCTCCAGCTCTTTGATTGGCCGAGGAGGGACACAGTCGCTCGCCAAAAAAAAGACAGTTGTTTCTTCCTCTGTTAGCGACTTCCTCGCGCTAACGAGGAGAGGAATTAGAGCTAACGAGGCGGCTAACGAGGCCGGCGGCCTGACGAGCATCGGAGATGTGGGGGTGGGGGGGAGGGAGACGGGGAGGTGAGATGGGCGGGAGGAGGGGGGGAGGGAAGTGGGAAGAGGGGGAAGGGGAGGTGTTAACAAGGGATGGAGGCAGACGGTTAGCAAAGGTGAGGCTTCACTAGCGGAGCCCCGCCCCCTGAGTGTGTGTGTGTGTGTTTGCCACCCCCCCCAGACTAGATGAGATGTTCGGGATCGATAGTCGCTGCAGTGAGTGTGTCGGAGTGTGACCTATCAGCAGCAGCAGCAGACATTAATCCGCTCTCTTACTCACCCAGGGACACGCACGCACACACACGCACACACACACACACACACACGCACACACACACACACACGCACACACACACACACACACACACACACACACACACACACACACACAGAGTGGGTGTAATGGAGCTCTCCCCAAATCGAAGATGTCATTTTGGACGTAAGGCGGGCCGAGGGACCCTGAACCTCCGTTTGAGCCTTGTTAGCCAGGCGGGTGGCCGTTACCGACAGAGGCAGGAAGTAGAAACGTAGAAACAAATTAAAATCTCTGTATTTTACGTCGCCGGGCCAATGTTGTTTTTTTGTAGAACGGCGTCTCTGAGCTTTGCGGAAAACTTGCTGTCGCTCAACGTTGAATAATGTAAAATGTTATTTACGCCACGGTGACTCGCTGGTGTAGCAGGTAGGGGGGGTTGTATGTTTTAAGTCGTTTGAGCCGAAAGACCCTGCTTCAGTTGGTGTCCGCAGTTAATGAAGCTAATGATGCTATCTCCCTCAGTTTGGCCCGGACAACAGTAGAATGAAGATGAAAAATGAAAAATACGATTCCAAAAAACAGAAAAGTCACAAATCTTTTCTAAAAAGTAAATTGAACTGAAGTTCAATAAGTGACGTTGATGGAGGGGGAACCAACCAACCTGCTTCCTGTCGCTCCTTAAATAGACTCCATCAAGCCCCGCCCCTTCCAGCCCCCACCTGCACCATGCACTGCAGGTTTCACACCAGAGCTGATGAATCAGCCTCTCAACCAGCTTCCTGTGACAAACACACACACACACACACACACACACACACACACACACACACACACACACACACCCTCTATCACTGCGGTGTTTTCAATATCAAAGCGGGAAATTGCAATTGGAGACGTTGCTTAAAGAGATCCGTATTTCCGATATGATGATTCCGTGTGTGTGTGTGTGTGTGTTCATTCCTATATCAATTACACACACACACACACACACACACACACACACACACACACACAGGAAGCAAGCGGCCGAGTCAACAGTTTCCCCTTCAGTCACATCTGTGAATCTAAGTGTGCAGTGTGTGTGTGTGTGTGATTACTGGTATTACTGACAAAAAGGAGACGAGGCGTTGATCACACACCAACACTGTGGGGTCTCACCAGATTCAGTCGGACAGTGGACAGTGAAGCTGAAGACGTGGTCCATGTTGTTCTTGTTGGGGGTGTGTGTGTGCGTCCGTGTGTGTGTGTGTGTGTGTGTGTGTGTGTGTGTGTGTGTGAGACGCCGCAGCTCTTCTTTGTTGGTCCTCTCCTGCCCAGATAATGACAAACCCTACAGGAGGAACTGATGCCATTTTCGTTCCACCGGAGTCGAGACGTCACGCTGCAGCATGAATTCATGCATGAGCTGTTCACGTGTGAGTGTGTGTCTGTGTGAGTGTGTGTCTGTGTGCGCACGCCTGTGTGTGTGTGTTGTCCGGGGCAACGCTGTAGGCCGACCGTCTATCAGGATTACTGTGACAACAAGCGTTACCTTGGCACCGCCGACTGTTGGCAACCTGCACCGTGTCAGGCCGTGCGTGCGTGTGCGCGCGTGCGTGCGTGCGTGCGTGCGTGTGTGTGTGTGTGTGTGTGTGTGTTTTTGCGCGCGCAGGCACGAGCGCTCTCTAATACATTCCCACTTTATCTCGTCCCTCTCAGGCTCCCTCCCTCCATTATTCTACCTCTCTCTCTGTCCATTTGCCTCGCTTGTCCACTGGTCATTGTTCCGTTTCTTCACCTCCTGCTCCTTCCATCACCTTCTCCTCTTTCTCCTCCTCCTCCTTCTCCCATCATTCTGAATTCTCCATCTTTAATATTTGCCATCTTCCTGTCTCCTCGTCCTCCTCCTGTCTTTCCTCTCTCTCTCTCTCCTTCTCTCGCTCCTCTTCATCTTTTCCTCCTCCTCTCTCCACCTCCCCTCCCTCTCTTTCTTCTTTCCCTGTTCTCTCTCTCCGACACCTTTGTACCTCTGCACTCGTTCCCCTCCTCTCTCCTCTCGTTCTCCACAAACTGGGGGGGAAAACTTTGCGGAGGGATTATTTCCCGGACTTTTAATTTCCAGCCCCCTCCCCCGCCCCCCAGTCAGCTGACTGACAGACAGACGTAGTGAAGCTGTGATAGGACGACGACGTCGTGCTCTGCGTTGAACAAATCTGCGGTGGAACGGAGAGAAAAAGGTCCTGGTGTTTACTTTGGATTATCTCCGAGTGCAGAAGCATCTTCTCCTTCTTTTCTGTTTTTTTTTTCTTCCCTCAACTGTGTAAGACGACAAACAGAGGAAATTTTCCTCCTTTTCCTGACCTGTCGAACTGCAGGGCGCCACCTGCAGCTCCTCCTTCAATCAGAAGGCGGAAATCACGGCAGACAAGTGGGGCTGTTTGAGATTAGAAACAGGCTGGAACCAGATGGTTCCGCTTCTCCACGTCCAGCTGGTGGAAGGTTTTTCATCAGAACCAAGACTTTGGATATTTGGGATGAACTGAGATTCAACTGCCAATCTGTCAGGGCTCCACACTGCCCCCACGTGGTCACGTTTCGCGAGTAAATTTCATGCGCAGCCAATTTTTCTTAAATGATTAAATATATTTCATTGGTGACAAACGTCTTAACGATTTATTTGCACATCAGAAGTGTGTATTTTTTATTTAAGCTTCGAGTGAAAATCAGAGGAAGTCAGAATATTTGACTTTGCAAGTCCATTTGCAGTGGCGCCCCCTAGATTTCCTTGCCTGAAGTTGTAAGTTAGGGGGCGCCACCGCGCTCCTCGTTGGTCAGTCTGCAGCCCTGCTTCCTCAGTTTTAGTTTGGCCGTGAATCATCTGTGTGCAAATCGACTCTTTTCGACATTTCCTCTATTTCACAGTTGTCAAACTCTGACCCGCGGGCCAAATTTGGCCCACAGCGTAATTTATTTCTGTGCCCGCGAGGCAATGTCAAATGACTACTTGAGCTGTTGGCCCGCCAATATTATACAGCACATGTAGCGCTAACAATACAAATCCCAGAATGCTCTGCTAGTACTATTCTATTTACTTTAACAGACTATATGTCATGTTTTCTTCATGCACTTCTTCTTGCTCCTCCAAGGCCTGAATGGTTGCACCTTCAAAAGTGCCGCACCATTTTTATTGACTTTTTATTTATTTTGATTCGTTTATTTTCTGTTGAAATTGGATTCAGCATGTGTGCAGTATGAAGGTATTGATTGTATTGTATGAAGTTTTGCATTGCTCCACATTCAGCTTGTTTGGCTCCATATAAGACGGTTCACTCTTCTGTCTGGAGAAAGATTTATTCAATTCAAGACTTGAGTTTGACACTCCTGCTTTCATTGATCTGCGTTTCTTTGCCTGACAAAACCAATTGAAGCTGATCTCCCCTGTCCTCTCCCCTCCACCCCCCCGCCGGGCTGCAGCTACCTGGCGGTGACCCAGTTCAGCCCCACCCACGCCCGGAAGGCCTTCCCCTGCTTCGACGAGCCGCTCTACAAGGCCACCTTTGCGCTGACGCTGAGCCACGACCTGCAGTACACCTCGCTGTCCAACATGCCGGTGGAGAGCAGCTGGCAGTCGGAGGTGGACGGCTGGAGCAGCAGCCGCTTCGCCCGCACGCCGCGCATGTCCACCTACTACCTGGCCTGGGCCGTCTGCAACTTCACCTACCGAGAGACGCACAGCGACTCGGGCGTGACGGTGAGTGGCCACAGCCTGGGACTGCTTCCGTTCACAATGGCTGTGTCCGGATTCAGGGTCCGCATCCTTCGAAGGAAGCGTCCTCCGTCAGAAGGAAGAGTCCGGCCGAAATGGACGAACCAAAACCCGCCTCCCCGGTAACCACATGGGAGGGTCTAGCCTTCGCCATATTTCCTGGTGGCGTCCCCGCCGTTCCCTCCTGCTGGCCAACCCCGGAAGTGACGTTTTCATAGCATCAAGCTAACCATTGGTTAGCTTGATGCTAACGATGGTGTTGGATGTTCAAATAAGTAAAAACCCTACGTTAAAAACTGAATATTTTATGTGAAATTTCAGTACTTAAATTTATACTTCGTGTCTTTGCCAGTACATGGCGCTAATTTCAGCTGACTTCCCAGGATCCCAGGATGCTTTGCAGCAGCACGCAAAGGCATCCTGGGATACAGAAGGAAACGAAGGATAGTAGCGGTGTAGCCTTGGAATCGGCTAAAAGTAGGGCGCATTTTCGAGGGCGCATTTGGAGCGTCCTTCGGATTTTAGTGAATTGGGACAGGCCGTCGCGCAGTGCTATGACGCAACTTCCTTTCAAATGCATGCTTCGTAGGATGCAGACCCTGAATTGAGACACAGCCAATGTTGTCATACAATGTCTTGGTCTGGATGAAGAACCATACTCTGCTTTTTTTGCATAGCAGATGTTCTTGAAGAACAACCACAATACGTTGTTGTGTTATATACAGCACATTGTGTTCTTCCACCTTGGATCAGAGTGTCACGGGATGTTGCCGCGTGACTCGTCTCGATCAGTTGACGTTTACTGAAGGCGTGACCCACCCGCCAAATTTGAATAAGTTAAAGATCAGCTGATAAAAGACGAGTCACGCGCCAACATCGCGTGGCTCTCTGATCAAGGTGGAAGAACAAACCTTAAAATCTATGTCTGAGATAACAGAAGCAACAAGATAATGGTAAGAATGGATTACAAGTCAGAGTTGGATCACGTCGTTCCAGCTCCAGTTTGGCCGCTCAGCCACTTGCTGTTCTCAGCTCTGGTCTCCTCACACGTTCGCATGTCCCGCTGCAATGTGATGCAGTTGCAGGTTTTGTCCACCGCATCCCACTCGGCGCTGTCCAATCAACTGGGTTTTTATGGTCCTCGCTGAGTTTATCACGTTTTACCCAGCCCTGATTTGAAAGTCAAAACCCTGCAGTGCAACACACGCACACACACACACACACACACACACACACACACACACACACACACTTTACAAGGACGAACAACACACACGACCTTGTTCCTCCTCCTCGCCTTCCTCCCCTCCTCCGATCATCTCTCTATCAGTGTAATTACAGCTCATCCATCTCGTCTGCCCGAGTGTCAAGGACACACACACTCAACGCTCGCACACACACACACACACACACACACACACACACACACACATACACACGCTCACGTCGCCTTTGTCTTCTCATTTCTGATAGATAATTTTTGAGAAATGCTTTAATGGCAAATCCCATCTGCTTCATTTATAACCATCAACTCTGTGTGTGTGTGTGTGTGTGTGTGTGTGTGTGTGTGTGTGTGTGTGTGTGTGTGTGTGTGTGTGAGTGTTTTGTACAGCAATTAGCCTGGAACCACCGATGCCTTGCAGATTTTTCATGGTTGTCATCAGTACATTAAACTTTATCTTGTATTTCCCCTCCTGCCTTTAACCTGCTGGTTAACCTGTTGCTTACACACTGCAACCTGCTGGTTAACCTGTTGCTTACACACTGCAACCTGCTGGTTAACCTGTTGCTTACACACTGCAACCTGCTGGTTAACCTGTTGCTTACACACTGCAACCTGCTGGCTCAAGGCAGGAGGGGAAATACAAAATAAAGTTTAACGTGGTGATGACAGCGTTGGTTACACCCTCATAAAAAACACGGTGAAGCTCTTTCACATCCTTCAAACGCTGCAAGCCGTCTCCCAGTTCATCCCTCCATCCTCTGTGATGGGAGGAGGAGCTCTACTTTGAATTGGGCGTTCAGACTCCCCCCGCTGGCTGGCTGAGGTATTGCTGTTGCATGCGGTGACTGGCAGTCGTGCGCGGCCTCTGGTAGTGAGCCGGCTGCTGAAGGTTCCTCCGAGGTTGTGAGATGATGTGAGAGGGACACTTTGCTTAATGTGGCGGGTGCAGCGCGTTCCCCCTCCCCCCCTGCGGGTGGAGCTGCCGCTGCCGCTGCCGCTGCCGCCGCCGCTGCCGCCCGCACGCTGGTGTGAAATCATCTGTGGCCGGCCAATTAAAAAACCCACAGATCAGCTCAAACAAGCTGGCGAGAATAAACGTGAACCCGGCGGGGGAGGGAGGGCGGGGCGTGACGGAGCGCGCTCATTAGCGACGGAAGCACTCAGATCTTCTGCTGATGAATGTTGAATGATGGAATTCCAGCGTCTTCGCCTCCTTCCTCCTCCTCCTCCTGCTCCTCCTCCTGCTCCTCCTCCACCTCCTCTATCTCCTCTTCCTCTTCTCCCACCTCTTCCTCCTCCTCCTCCTCCTTCTCCCCCCTTTACTTCCCCTCCTTATCCTCCTCTTCATTCTCCTTCCTCCTGCTCCTCCCCCGCCTGCTCTATCTCCCCCTCCTCCTCCACCTCATCCTCTTCTCCCACCTCTTCCTACTCCTCTTCCTCCACCTCCTCCTCTTCCTCTTCCCCCCTTTACTTCCCTTCATTCTCCTCCTGCTCCTCCTCCTGCTCCTCCTTCTCCTCCTGCTCCTCCTCCAGCTCCATGTCTAAGGCTGTGTTTCAGCGGGACTCTGAACTGCTGAACAGACGGCGGAGGAGAGAAAAAAAACCTAAAAAAAAACACAGGATGTAAAAATGGATCCTGTGTTCTGCCGTCGCTCTCATAATAAAGCCTTGTTTCCGCCCCGAGGCCGCTGCTGCTGCTGCTGCCGCTGCCGCCGCCGCCGTCTCTTTGCGGAGCAGCTTCCGCTGACAGAAACATTAATCCTCCACATCCCATCCCTCCATCCCTCCATCCCTCCATCCTCCGCAGCCAAAAAGCTCCCCAAGAAACGGCTTCCTGTGTGACGGAAGCCACATGGGGGGGAAAAAAACCCACAAACATCTCCGGCTCGACTCGACTTCCGAGACGGCAAAGAGAGCAAACAGCTGCTGGCGGCGGCAGCGGCGATGACAGCGAGGCGACTCGCTGATGCTCCACTGTGGTTCAGGGACTTCAAAGCAGTGCAGCGCCTTTTAAAAAAACTGTAAACGTCCGGGGTTTGGCTTTGCTACGTCAATCAATCAATCAATCAATCAATCAATCAGCTTTGTAGCACATTTAATAAAAACAAATCCAATGTGCTGCACATTGACAGATCAGAAATAATTGCAGTTATTATTAACCTCGTGGAGTATCATCATTTTACACTGTCATGTGGAGATCAACCTGCGGGGGCACTCTGCATTTTGGAAACGTTTCTCTTGATTATTACGCGAGGCCAGCCAAACTACAGTCCGGGGGCCATGTGTGGCCCATTAAGCTTTTTAATCCGGCCCTTAGCCGAACTTGAAGAAATGGTATTAATAGTCAGTCAGTCATAAAATGGCAAAAGCAAAGCAATGTTGCAACAAAATCAGTGTCTTTGAAGCCCCACGGTGTTTAGCTCTTTATTGAAATGACTCTGAAAAACACTGGAAACATGGAGGAAATACAGCTGTTTTATGACTGACTGACTATTGATATCGTTTCTTCAAGTGCGATCCCGGGCCGTAGTTTTCCCATGCCTGGACTAAAGTCTGACGACGGAGGGTTGATGCAGGTCCGTCCGTCCGTCCGTCCGTCAAACCACCAAGCAGCTCTGAAAGAGCAAATTCTTTCCTTTTTTTTTCAACGTTTTATCGTTGAATTCCTTCGGTTTCACTTCTTGAACGGCCGTCAAATGTCACATTAACATCCTGTAATGGGTCGAGGTGGCGCTAACGAGCCGCCGGGGTTGGCGCAGTGTCGCAGGGGCACCGCTAAAGGTCGCCTTCGTGCCACGTTTTCTTTTTTTTTATGTGACGATGGCGATCATTTAAAACAGAATCCGTCGCCGACGGCGACAGGTTGATGGTTCCTTTACTCAGCAGGTGATTTATTGAACCCTGCCGCCACCTGCTGGAGAGCAGCCAACATGACGCCTCCAGAGGATTGAAGTTTAGTTGTCAGGATTTCAAGCAAATGTCATTAGGAAAAAAAAAATTGGAACTGTTTTCCGCTCTTCGTACACGACTGGAGCCTCGTCGCCGTGGCTATGCCTCCTGGCTACACCCCTTGCTCCGCCCTCTGGCCCCACCCCCTATCTCCACCCTTGGCTCCGCCCCTGGTCCTGCCCCCTCTGGGTTGAACGGGGCTCCGTTCCACCTGGAAAGCAAACGGACGTCGACCTGGAGCCGAAGATGAATTGGCCAATTGGGGAGCAGCGTTTGGCCGGGGGAGGGGCAGGAAGAGGAAGAGGAAGAGGAAGAGGAAGATGTTGATGTTTTCCCACCGGCAAGTCTGGAAAGGCTCGGACCAATCAACCATCCTCAGGGGGGGGGGGCGAGACAGGGAAGCAGTTTAGTTTCAGTGTTTAAAAAAAAAACTCCAGGGAGGTTTCACATCTTCAACATCTTCATTATCATCCTCATCATCATCACCATCCAGTAACATCATCATCATCATCCTCATCTTCACCATCACTGTGATGTGATCGGACAGATGTGCAGAGGTCGGCTGATCTCAAAGTCAAAGCGGCGCTGTGTTTGTGTGCCTGTGTGTGTGTGTGTTGCGTCGTAGCGTAGCCTAGCGTAGCCTAGCGCCGGGGGCCTCTGTATCAGTTGCTAAACCATCCATCAAATTGGCGCCGCAGCCGAGCGTCTGTCCACACACACACAGACACACACACACACACACACACACACACACACACACACACACACACCCACCCATCCATCATCCGCAGAGCGACGGAACGCAGCGACGCCATGGACGGACGAGTGGAGAGATAACGAGGGATGGGGGGATGGGGAGAGGAAGGAGAAGTGGGAGCTAATTAGGAAATAAACAGGGAGCCGAAGGTGTTTTTATTGTGAGCTTTGTTTGGATTGTGTTTAGTTTCCTGCTGAGAGTTGAATTAGCATTTTTTATTATTTATTACTGTTTTTTTACCTGCAGAATCAAATTAGAGGGGAAAAAAAAAATACCATGAAATTGGGAACAAACGTGATGGGAAATCCTCTGCTGGCATGGAGGAGGGCGGGGGCCGGGGCCGGGGGGGGTAGAGTTCATGCGCTTCAAACTGAACAAAGGCACAAACAAAAAGATTTTTGCCCACTTCCTGTTTGGGTCCAATTGAGTAACTTTAGATTTCACACACATCAGGCATCCTTATTTATTTACTTATTTATTTTATTTATTTACTTCTGTTTACCTTGTTTTCTGTCTTTCTGTCTGATAATCACAGTATGTAATATTGTGTATTAATACAAAACATTTTCCAACTTCAACATTTATTTTATACGTTTAAAATTGATACACACACACACACATGAATGTTGTTGTTTGGTTATTCACTCTGTTTGTCTTGTAATGTCACTGTATTATCCTATTGCACAATTAAAAAAAAAAAAAAAAACAACTTCCTGCCCTCTGACCTCTGACCTGTGACCCCTGACCTCCCCCCCCAGGTCCGCCTGTACGCCCGGCCGGACGCCATCGCCAGCGGCGCCGGGGACTACGCCCTGGACGTCACCAAGAGGATGCTGGGATTCTACCAGGATTACTTCCAGGTGGAGTACTCGCTGCCCAAGCTGGGTGAGTGGCTGTGCTGATGCATCATGGGAAAGTAGGCGGGGCCCTGACCCGTTGTTGGCCGTTTGTCCTCCTGTCAATCAGCCGTTTTAAATCCGGTTTCCAGTTTGGTTTTGTTTGTGTGGTTGTGCCAGTTCTGCCGCTGCGCTGTGATTGGCTGCTTTACTGGCTGGTACGTTTCATCGTTGGCCACGCCCACAGCTTCCTGCCAGCTGATACCGACTCGTACCTGCTAACACCGACTGACACCAAATGGTACCTACTTTCCCGACCAACTGGTACCGATACTGACTGGTTCCCACTGATACTCACTGATGCTCCCTGGTCCTGACTGCGACCGATTGATACTCACTGGTACCCACTGGCACTCTCTGGTACCGACTGGTACTGAGTGACCCAGAGTGTTGGAGGCTCCACACAGAAAATCTTGTCAGTCTTATTGACTTCGAGCTTCTCCTCTGCTCTTCTTCTGCTGCCTGTCAGCCGTCAAACAGCAGCTTCCTGTGTTGACGGCGCCCCCCCCCTCGCCTCCTGCTGTCCGACCTAATGGGACGTGTCAGAGCCGTCGGGTTGCATCACGCCTGTCTGCTTCCTCCTCTCTCCTCCTCCTCCTCCACCTCCCTCCTCCTCCTCCTAATTGGTTGTGGTTTACTCTGCTGTCCTGCCACAATCAATTAGCCGCCTCCGCCGCCGCCGCCGCCGCTACCGAGCGAGCTGCTAATGCGATCAGGCCGCCGCCGTCTTGTCCGCGTCATCATCCGTCACTCACTTCCTCCTTCCTGTTCGGCTCAGACGAGGCCACGCCCACAGCCCCTACCCCTCCTCCTCCTTAGCTGCATTCACCTGCTTCTCCACGGTCACGGAGAGGTGATCACATAACCTGGAGGAGGAGGAGGGAAAGCTTACGTCCGTCCGTCCGTCCGTCCGTCCGTAAGACGGAAGAATTCGAGTCAAGTTTTAGGCGGTTTAAAGAATCCAGGAACAAAGTGCAGTGGATTTTGCAGAGTTCATCGTCAGTATTATTCACATTTTTTACCATCTTTAAGACCTTGCTGTCCACAGACTGGAGCTCCAAACTTCTCCAGACCTTCAGGAGAAGTTTACGGA